>NW_022900926.1:27184658-27290864 GCF_012274545.1 Fukomys damarensis | reverse complement strand
GAATTTGGAAAGTGGGATAAATGTTTCAAAATTTTTTTTTTTTTTTTTTTTTTTTTTAGTACCAGAGATTGAACTCTGGTCTTTGCGCTTGCTAGGCAGGCCACCAAACCACTGAGCTAAATCCCCGGCCCTACAGAATTTTTATTACAAATAATTTTTAGGTCATAGTCAAGATGTGAGATCCAGTCCTAAGACTTACAATATCAAATACCAGAATGTCAGTTAATTCATAGAGTGAAGTGTTTACATTTATGTGATCTAGGACACTCAAGTTTAGATACTTCTGCGTAAACTGTTTCTTTGTGTGTATTTTTGTCCTGAAGAGCAGACAGTCACATTAAATTACTTGATAGAAAGGGAGCAAGAAGAAAAAGAAAAATATTTGTGTGAGTCTTTTGTGTGTGTGTGTGTGTGTGTGTGTGTGTTAAAGACCCTTTAAAGAGTTTAGTTGGTGTCACAGTTTGGTGGATCTCAGGGAAGGGAAACTGTCATTGGCCTTGACAATGATTATTGAGGGATTGTGGTTCACTTTCTCTTGGATTGAAAAATGCATGAGAGCGCCTTTTTGCTGATGTGCTTGCTGAAACCTTATGACTATCTTTCTGGTGAAATTCCTGTGAGTGTTTTTCTATAAAGTGGTATTAACTAGGTATTGAAGTATTCTTCCTTGGCTCTTTGAACAGGTAACCCTGGACAGATTTAGCAGAATTACTCAGCATAGAACTGCCCACCATAGGCAAGCAGTATTTATATGCATTGAAGTTGATGTCCACAGGGCTGTATAGCTCATGCAGGAGCCTTTACAACTGCTGTGCTTCCATTTTGAGTCATTTTGTGAACATAGAAAAGATAGGATAAATAATGGAAGATCTCAAAAGTTTAGAAGTAGTGTTGGTTAGACCCTGGCGAACTTGTTAGTATAAGTTTGTATGTTCTTATCATAGTATTTTGGACTTTAGCATTCTTATTTATGACAACTTTCACAAGGAATTACTTATATATTTTTCCCTTTGAGGACCTGTTTCTCAAATTGAAGTGGCTTTTGTGAATTTATGGGAATTCCTAATTTTGTAGGATGAGAAAGCCATTAAAACAGTTCTTTTCTTTTTTTATTTTAGGTTCTTTATATATGTAACTTAAAGGGATGTGCTAAGGTGCTGAATAAGAACCATTTCCAAATCATATTGCACAAAATGGTTTTTGTTTTGGTACTGGGGATTGAACTTGGGTCCTTGAGCTTGTGAGGTAGGTGGCAGCACTACTGAGCTAAATCCCTGGCCCCTGCACAAAATTTTTAAAAATAATGAGCGATATGTAACTGCAAACAGATTTGCTTTATTTCCAGATAAATGGTGGAGTCTGCATTGTTTGGGGAATGAGAAAATTGTTTTTTTTTTTTTCTTTTTCTGATTTTAAAGTACTACTTATAAAAGATTTTTAAAAATTATGCTAATGCAAGAAGTAAAAGGCTAAATCCTCAGAAATTCCATTTCCTAGAGATTAAATAAAGTATGTTCTTTATACTTCCAAATAAAGTGTTAATTGATATAGTATAATATTACAAATATTCCTCTGCAGCTTTCATTCCTTTAATCAATTGTGGACATTTTGAGTATCATCTATTGTCCATGTTTAGATAATGCTATATAGTATTCCTTTGTTTGTATCTTTCATTTAATCAAACAAGTTTCTGGTTGTGGGACGATTCAGTTGATTTCACTGTAGAACCATTACGAATGATGTTGCAAGGAATGCTCCCTGCTAGCTTTAAATAGTGTGAAAAAGTAATTCTTTAAGATAAATTCCTAGAAAAAAATTGAAGGGTCAAAGAATTAGGATCACTGTTCCTGTATAAATTCAACTTTGACTAGGCTTATCCTATCTGGAAAGTATTCTTTTCTGTATCATTAAAAATTAGGATTATAGTAAACTATAGTAAACTTTGGGAATTTTTTTGGGGATTAATATTTAGTTGGAAATGGGATTTTTTGGTCATTTAATATTGTCTCTTAGCCTTTGATCTGCCATTGAAAAGCCTGAAGAATTTAAAAGTGTTTAAATTTTACTTTCATTTGTAACAGATAATTAAAAGAATGATAAACACAGCCCATTTAGTGTGGACATTATTTTCTCCTGTTTTATAATCTGAACTATACTCTAGACATTTTAGGAAATGCCTTTATTCTTTGCCTTTGAGTTTTTCTTCTGGATTTTATAGTCAATCTATGTTAAATTAAAATGCAGAAAGCAGGTAATGTCCACTGATCCATATTTATTAATTAATCATTGTTATGAGCAAAGTGCTCAGTGGAGTTTGAGACAGTTTTTCCCTTAGACACCTGGGGAGTTTTTAAGACATTATTGCCTGAAAGGATGAGAAGTAAGTTGATAGAATAGGGTAAATTGAACCACCATAATTATTCTATACAGTGAACATAAAAGTTAGTAATTTTTAATAATCATGAAGTGGTTCCTCATGATTAATGTTAATTCTATAGATAAATATTTAACACAGAGAAAGTTTTAAGTATTTTTTTTTCTGCCTGAAAATTGAAATTAGACCCAATATTTTATAATTTCTTATGGGTAGAAAAAATCATATATTTAACTTTTATCAAGCTTAAATTGAAGATGCCCAACTTATCATACCTTCTTTGAAACCACATTGAATTTAAAAAGAGAAAAATTCCTTAATCTTTTTTAAAAACCTTGACAGGAGAAATGATAGGTTTTTATTCTGAACCCCCCTACCCCCTAGTACTGGGGATCGAACTCAGAATCTTGCACTAGGCAAGGCAGGTATAGTGACTCTGAGTTACATCCTGGGCCCTGAGCTAAATCCCTGCCCAATAGGTGTTCTGAAATAACCAGGTAAGCTGAAAGAGTATGCAGGCACAAAAACTTCCCAGTTGTCCTTCCACTCAGAGATAATAACTGGTGGTTAACAAAGTGTTATTTAAAGCTTCAGAACTTTGTGTATTTAATAAGTATTTATTAACAGTACTGGGTTCTGTGTGTTTATATTGTTACCATTATTGGAATGGACAGGCTCTGTACTCAGGGAAGACAGCTATAAATTTAAGCCTTGAAAAGGTAAAAAAATCAGTAACAAGGTGCTGTGTGTGTTGGAGCTCCGTACCCAGCACAGTGAGCAGATTGATGAGGAGAGATAATGCCTAGAAACTGTGTTTCCTTGAGGAATGTACTCTATTCATCATTTGCACTTAAGGCAATCAGTGTGACAGGTGGAACTGTCAAGAATATGGTATAAGGTGGTACTTTATAATCTTTAGTACTTAAGGACTAGATGAAGAATTAAAATTTAGAACTCTAGGCTTAACTCTCTTTTAAAGCTTAACAAATTGGAATTGTAGTACTTAAGTATGCTGATACTGAAATGTGTTGTGAGGATAAATGAAGATCCATATAAAAGTGATTTGAAATACTTTGATATAGTCTTTAAAATAATCTTGGTGTTCAGGGTCCTAGGATTGTCCTCAGGATGAGCTTTATTTCCACTGTGGTCACGATGTTAAGGGATACCAATAGTAGCCTTTGAATTGGTCCTTTTGGGGCCCACACTTCTTTCTAGGGAAGCATTGGTTTATACAAGAGTCCTCCTATAGATTGGGATAGGTCACAGCTGGAAGCTGCTGGAAGCTTACTTTCTCTTTCCACTTACATTTTGTGGGAGAAGGATGGAAAGAAATGTTTGACTTGTTTTCTCTGATTAGCCAGCATAGTTTCCCTTGTCCTGTATTGTTTCATCATGTGACTCAGTACTTCTCATTTGCTTTTGAACTTTCACGCTCAGCCTTATCCTGATAGTTGATTTTTTTCATTAATGAAACGGGTCTGATGATATTACTTGCTCCATAAATTTTTATGAAGTTTAAGTGAAATACTTATAAAGAATATAGTGGTGTAACTCACTTAAAACCATAATTTTGCGTGTGTGGAAATGTGAATGTTTGCTCAAAGCAATATTTTTGGTGAATGAAGAATTGTCACATTCTTTTATGAACAAAAGGTAGCTAACAAGTACTCATTTCTCCTCTTCCTCTTGCTCCTTTTTCTCCTCTTCCTGCTCTTTTTGGCTAAGGATTGAACATAATTGCTGTAGTGAGCTTACAATAAGCTTGAAGCTGCTATTTTCTTTGCTTTTGAGAGATTATTGACTTCTGGTTGGGGATTTTGTATGGAATTCAAGAAATTATATTTCTTTATGACCCATAACCTGAGGCAGTTTAGGAAGCTTTGGGGGCTGGGAGATCATTCCATCTTCCCTACTCTTGTCTCCCAGCCCCCAAAGCTCATGCTCCACTATAGGAGGCTTATTTAGATAGTCTTTCCATAGCCAAGGGAGGTGCTGGGTTAATTCTCAGAATCGACAAAATTGACTCAGGACCAGGAAATTTAGATTATTTTGTGTTGCTTTAGTTCCTGTTGATGTAAATGATTGAGGAAAACTCATCCCTAGCCCAATGATCCAGTTAATGTGGAGTTGTGTCCATCTCTGGATATCAACTAACACAGCGCTCTTTGGTTGTTGTGTCTGAAATATGTAGGACACAGATGAAACAGTAAAAGATTTGAGAGGTTTTATTATATTGAGAGTTCATTTCTTTTGCAAAAATGTTATACAACATTAACTGCTATAATTACCATAAATAATTAAAACAAAAACATGATCACCAGAATAAATGAACAAATGTGTGAAGTTGTAACATGGGCTTCTCTGTTTGATTGCTTCGTTCTGTTAATGTTTAGCTAATTAGTAGGCAGTTTTTGTGCAGTTGGGCTATTTGATAAGAGCTTTGTATAAATTATTATGCAGGGAAGTTGGGGATGGGAATAAATGCTTATTATATATAATGGAATATATTCCATTGAAAGTAAAATCAAAGTTGTATTAATGTCACTAGTGCCAGTTTAAATTAGCAGGAAGAAATGAATGAACAAATGTCAGGGAGAAATAATAAAATTTCAAGAGGATGTAGATAAAACCTTTAAAGTCAGTTAATGAGCAGATTGCCTTTCTGTTAAAAAAGCTTGAAAATTAACCAGAATTTACTGTGAAAGTGGACATTAACTACAGAAATACTATTGTGTTCAAGTGGGAATGATTTCACTTTCTGCAGAAGATCTGTACGTCTTTGTAGAAGGTGTGCTCATGATGTAGACGCTTGAGTGGGGTGCTCAAAAGCCTTGTCTACTTTTGTGTGTTTTACATAGCATTAGACTACTTGTCTACTTTTCTGTTTTGAAAAAATGCTGTATTATATATTCTAGGCAGTTTTTCTGATAAAAGTTGTAAAATAATTACATTAAAGTGAAATTTAATAAGGCAGGCGGTAGGTTAGCTGTATGAAAACTGCTTAACACAGTGAAATAAATCCTAAGTGCATCAAAACAGTCCATAGTTTTCAGTGGGCCCCATAAATGTGGTTTGTGTGTTTATCTTTTTAAAATCCCATAATTAGACATTGAAATATGTAATTGATTTACATCAGAGAAGTTAGCTCTAGAATATAGGAACCATCTGGCTGCTCTCTTATTCATGAGATCCTTAGATGCCACCGTACTTCTTTGAAAAAGACAAGCATGGAAATACCAGTGTGAAAATAAGATCATTTTATTTTGTTCTCTATGATCAGAATTTTAAGGGCAAAATTGGTTATGTTAAAAACTTACCATTTTCATTTATCATAATGATAGCTGTGTTCCCATGGACTGGTTATATAGACCATGGACTCTGTACTTACCTAGATGCTGGGTTTTTTGTAGGGCTGTGGTGAGAATTGAATGTGTTCATGTTTATTGAGCTCTCAGAACGGAGCCTGGAACAGTGTACACACTAAGTATGTTTGTTTTGTCTGAGATTAATTCAGTCGAACTTCTTGCAGGTGCCATTAGGAGAAACATGTACATGCTTTAAAACAAATGCAACTCTGTGCATGCATAGGACTACCTATCTTTCTGTGTGTGTTGGGCATATATCTTGCAGTTTTCAGGATGCATCAAATGATAATATTATAAACACTTATAACTGTCTTGTCCGGTGTATGTCTGCTGATCTTAGTATTTGTATATATTATCATTTAACTTCATAGTGATTCTATGAGGTATGTGTTGTTATCTTATTTTACAGATGATGAAAGGAAGGCAGGGGAGAGATGAAGTAATGTCTTAAGTACTTCTAGTACAGAAGCAGGGGTTGAAGCCATTCAGTATGGCTCCAGACTGTTGTGTTAACCATTGTGCCGTGCTGCCACCCAACATTAAACATTCCATCTTTGCTTATAAACTTGTGTTTTCACTCTCCTATATCTATATGTTTGTGTTTGTGCATATATTTGTGTGCGTGTGCGATAGCCTGTTTATTGCCCTGTGTGCATGTCATCATATTCCCATAAAAATAAATGCTGTCAGCTTTTTAAAGTACTTAAATGCTTAGGTCTGATAAGATGCATTACCTTTGCCTAATTGTAGATGATATCATTGATATTTTGTTGATATTGTGACATAAAGTGTAAGAGGAAGAAACTTGGAAAAACGCTGGAGAAATGATTTATGCATCTGTAACTTGAACAGCTGACATGGTGGAGTTCTGGTGACCTAGGGTTGAAATGGACTCTGGCCTTAGCTGTTGCTCCAACATTTTAGGGGCCCAGGTAGGCTTGTGGTTGAGTCTTGTGGTGGCAGCATTGTGCTTTAGGAAAACATGTATTTTTTTGCCTTAGGCTTGTGTGACATATCGCAACAAATAGAAAAAGTAATAAGATCAATAGAGTTTGCTAGGGAATTTTAAATTAGTAATCTCATTTGATTGACATCACAGTATCCCTGTTAGGGTGTTGGCATTGTCATCCTTTTTCATGTGAAGAAATGGAGGCTGTGGGTAAGTGACATTCCCATGGTTTTACAGTTTTGAAGTATCAGAGCAGAATCTTGGTTTTCTAATAAAAAAATCATGTTTTCTGTTTTTGTTACCTACAGTTTTAGGAATGTATCACAGCCCTATCTCCTCCAGTGTGTGGTGCCTTCAAGCTGAAATGCCAGCTATTCTCTGCTCAGTGAAAACAGGGGGCCTAATGGATAGAAGCAGAGGCCATAGTCTGGGCCCAAATTTCTGGTATGGAGTTTCTGAGAAGCCATTTTGCTGGGGAACATTGTTATTTGTTGGCATCCCTGGGCTAACAGCATGAAGGAGGACTTTTCTGAAATTTCTGTTTGGATTGAAAATTCTGGGTTGGAACTGGAGTTGGGAGAGGGGCTGAGGAGCCATAGCTAAGGTGTTGATCATTTGCCTGACACTGCTTTTATTTTCTGTTGTTGAAGAGGCAAAGAGGCATGTAGCTTTCTTTTCCATTGGTAGTTAAGATGTGGTTAGTTTTGCATTTGAAATATAAATGAGTAAAAAGTGTGTAATGTTTTCCTCTTTTGTTATCCTCAAACTGGCCTTAACCTTGAAGTGATTCTATGTTGGTGAGCTCCTGGTACTGTACCACTTGTTTCCTGGCCATAGAAGAACCAAGAGCAGTAAAAGCTTGGCTTTCCTTAGGAGTCAGTATTCCTTATGCAGTGACTTGCATAATACTTAGATTTTTTAAAATCTTGTTTTTCTTTCTTTAAACACTTCAGTGTTTGCTGGCATGCTGTTGTGTAAATGTGAAAAGAAAACTGTTGAAAATGTAAATATTTTATAATTCATATACCAGCATTTTATATGGAATGATGCTTAAGGCAGCTTCTCCTTTTCTGGGTTAAGTGGAACTAAAGTTTTTCTAAATCAAAAGCTATAGGTTGCAAAACGTGGGGTTTTTTGTTTTGTTTTGTTTGGTTTTTTGTTTTGCATATGCAGTTATTTCTTTATCACTGAGTTGTCCTTCCAGATTTGGTCTAAATGTGCTTGAAGATTGCCATCTGCTTCCTGCAGGTTGGAGAGGGCACAGAAAGACTAAGGTAAAAGGTTGTCACTTCTAATATTTTCATTCAAACCTTCACACCTTTCTTGTCTAGATACATAATTGCATGCAGCAGTTGTTTCAGCCATTTGGTCTTGTTTTTATTTGTATCACAGAGTAGGTAAGTGAGGGCATAAGTGAGATGATAATGAATGAAATACACCTAAACTTATGCATACATTTTCTTATCATGTAGAATTGGTTTTCTTAAGATTTTTTAAAAATTAATTTTATTGGTACATTTAATGCATACAATATAGTGACATTCATTGTTGGAAATTTGTACCTTTACATAATCAATCTTGGTTCTTATTTTTTCCCCATTTCCCTGCTTTCGCTTCAACCCTTCCCTCCCTCCCAATCTACAAAGACTTTCTTTTCATTTTCCCATATTAATTCCATTTCCTTTTTTTCTTGTCCCCTACCCCTCCCATTTCTCCTTCCTCTTTGTCCCATTTCTTCCTATTTCACATTGTCTATTATACCTTTTAGTCCTTATTTACACTTTCAGTTTCTGACACTATTCCGTATTTACATGTGTGTCCTATTTATATCACTTAAGAGTATTGCCTCAGTGTGCATCCATTTAGCTATAAATGTCTCCAATTTCTCATTTTTTATGGCTGAGTAGTATTCCATTTAATTAAAAAAAACGACATTTTCTTTATCTAGTCTCCCATTGATGGGCAGTTGGGCTTCTTCCAAGTTTTAGCTATTGCAAATTGTGCTGTTATGAATATGGGTGCACATATGTTACTGTGATATGATTCTTTTAATTCTGTAGAGAACATACCCATCAGGGGAAGAGCTGGGTCAAATTCTAATTGTAGTTCTGTGAGATATCTCCATATTGCTTTCTGCAGTGGTTGCACCAGTGTACACTTACACCAGCATTGGAGCAGAGTGCCTCTTTCCCTGCAGCCTGGCCAGTATTTGTTTGTTGGTTGATTTCTTTATTTTTTCCCCCCTCATTGAGTTTATTGGTACTTTTTATGTATACAGTACTGTTACATTCATCATTGGGATCTTGTACCTTTACATGATGTATCTCGGTTCTTATTTTTTCCCCATACCCTTGTCCTCCCTTCACCCCCTCCTCTCTTCCCTATTTACACAAATTTTGTTTCCATTTTTTTCTTTTCTCATAGTTTTTCTTTTTCTTTCTCCTCTTTCCCCTACCCTTTCCACTTCCTTTGCTCCTTTACCCCTGTTCTTCCTATTTCACATGATCTGTTATACAGTCTGAACCTTATTTACACTTTTAATTTTTCACACCAGAGAAACTATTTGATGTTTACACATGTGTTCTATTTATTTCACTTGAGTATGTCCTCAATATGCATCAATTTTCCTATCAATGACTCTAGTTTCTCATTCTTTATGGCTGAGTAGTACTCCATTTTATAGACAAAACATATCTTTATCCAATGTCCAGTTGATGGGCGCTTGGGATGTTTCCAAGTTTTAGCTATTACAGCCTGTGCTGCTATAAACATGGGTATGCATGTATCGCTGTGGTATGATTCTTTTGGGAAGATACATAGCAGAGGAATAGCTGGGTCAAATGGAACTTCTAATCCTGGTTTTTTGAGTTATCTCCATATTGATTTCCATGGGGTTTGCACCAGTCTGCACTCCCAGCAACAATGGAGAAGGGTTCCTTTCTCCCCACAACCCCACATTGGTATTGGTTGATTTCTTGTTAGCAGCCATTCTTCCTGGGGTGAGGTGGAATCTCAGTGTTGTTTTCATTTGCATTTCTCGAATGACCAGTGATGTTGAACGTTTTTTCATATGTTTATTTGCTATTTCTATTTTTTTGTCTGAGAAATGTCTGTTCATTTCAGATGCCCATTTTCGAATTAGGTCTTTAAATTTGGGAGTCTGATTTTAAAAAAATGATACATTCTAAATAGTAGAACTTTGTGAAAAAATTTCTCACAATGTGGGTTGTGTCTTCACAATGTTAGTCATTTCTCTTGCTGTGTAGAAGGTTTTTAATAAGAACATCCTACTTGTTGATTGTTTGTGCTAGCTCACAGACAACTGTTTTGTTTTCATAAAATCTTTCCCTACACCAATGTTAAGATTTTTAATACACTACTTTCAAATACCATTTTCTGAAGTTGATATAGCATTGCTTAGTGGTTTAATAGTTCTTCTCAATTTTATTTAATGTTTGGAATTTATTATAGATAATATTAGAAGGATT
This sequence comes from Fukomys damarensis, assembly GCF_012274545.1. Classification (NCBI taxonomy): domain Eukaryota; kingdom Metazoa; phylum Chordata; class Mammalia; order Rodentia; family Bathyergidae; genus Fukomys; species Fukomys damarensis. The sequence continues at coordinate 27,280,685 of NW_022900926.1, read as the reverse complement.
TGGGATTGCTTGGATAATTTATTTTTGTAATGTCCCTTTTTAAAACTTAAAAATCGATCTATTTTGGCTTCAGTTAAAATGAATGGCCACAATAGGATTTGGAAATGAAACATCATGGAAGCCTTTTAGTGTAAACTGCCAATGATTTGTAATAGTCAGGAACAAGATGACCATTAAAAAGTGGGGTTTTTGCCAATAAAACGATAGCATGATAAAAGGATCATATTACTGTAGTCTACAGCTGTAAGTTTTGATCTTCCTGCAAGTTAATTATGCAACACCCATGCCAAGCTGAAGGCAGTTGTTCACTCTTTCTTTTTCTTGGGAATGGTTAGAAGAGAATAAAAGGATTTCAGGCTTTATTTGGCAAATAGGTGGCTCAGACTTATTTAATGGGATGTTCAGTAATATCGACAGAACACTATTTGGTTAAGATGTAAATAATCAATTCTTGAGGATTAGCATTCTGTTTGTTATATAATCAGAACAGTGTACTTAAAATATTTTTTTTTCCCTGATATTTGTCTAGGCTGAGAAAATCTGGATCTTTTTGGGAGAAGCCTTTGTTCTATCTAAGCACTCCCTTTTGTTCCTGTTACTTGGATTTTGTGCAGCCAACATTCTTAGAATTTCTCTAATTCAACAAAGATTTAGTTTGGAAAAAGACATACATTCTGGGTCCTTAGAGAATAATAGGAAGGCTGATATATAGGCAGCCCTATATACTGGTAATTGGCAGAACAGAGAGAAAGATCTGTAGGATCACAGGTGATACTAATTGTACAAAAGTTAGCTTAGGTAGGCTTTATGGGAAAGGTGGGTCTGTTAGCCTGCTTTCCATTGCTGTAGCAAATACCTGTGATAAATCAGTTTACAGAGAGGAAAGTTTCACATTTTGGAAATTTTAGTTCATGGTCAGTTTTGTCTGTTGCTTTAGGCCTGTGATAAGGCACCACCTCATGACAGGAATATGTGTTGGGGGAAATCCCTTATCTCATGGCAGCTGGGAAGAAGAGGCTTATGGTCCCAGTATCCCCTTCAAGGGAATGCTTCCAGTGATCTGACTTCCTCCTAATAAGCCCTACCTCTTAAAAGTTTCTACTACCTCCAATAATGCTATAGGTTGGTTATCAGGGCTTTTGATGAGCACTTATCCAGACCATAGTTGTAGGTGACATCTGAATTGAGTTTTAATGAAGGAATAATGGGATTCTGTGTATGTGTGTGGAGGAGATGGAGGAATGTTCTTGACAGTGGATGCAGTTTACTTTTTATGATCTTTGTGTAGTGTGTTGCATTGATGAACAGCAACCTGGAGAACATGGTACAAGCCCCCCCCCAAATAAATAAGTAAAATAAAAATTTGCTTAAAAAATGTGGATTAGGAAAGTCGACTGGGAACCTGTTGAGAATGTGAATAGTTTTACACCGTTCTAATACATCTGAACTATTATATTCAAGTAGAAGCCCTTTCTGTTTTTATGGAGATTTTTATTGAAGTAGTTCTGAAGTCTTTAACCTAGAAAGGTCATATTTGGCTGAGTGAAGTGTGGACTAGACAGGAGATCTGGAAGAAGGTGGATGACAAGGGAATGATACTTAGGGCTTCTAATATGTAGAAGCAGCAGAACTGATATAAGCAAAAGGGCATTTTTCTATACTGAATGCATGGATCTTTGGGACCAACTGAAGATTGAGAAAGGTAGGGAAGACTTTCAATATGATTTCTTAGGGTATAGCTCAGGTGCCTGGTTAGATGTTAGTACAAAGTTAAAGGAATCTGGGACGGGGGACAGGTCTAAGGGAAGATAGTGACTTTACTTTTTTTTTGGTACGGGGGATTGAACTTGGGTCCTTGTGCTTGCAAGGCAGGCAGTGGAACCTCTGAGCTAAATCCCCGGCAGTGACTTTACTTTTGAACATAATTTGATTTTATGGTAGAAGCCTACAGGAAATGGAAGTGGTGAGTTAGGAATATGAGTCTGGGGAGGTGTGGATGTTGAAGAAGAAATTTGATGTTCTGTTCTAAAGTTATTGTGTGGTTTGGTAATTCTGTGCCTGGCTTCTCATTAGAATTATTTGGGGCACTTTACTAATTATTCACTGTGAACCCCATCCTTTAGTCCATGATGGTCCTATTACCTGTATAACCAGTTAAGTTTCACAATCCTAGGCCCTTCATAGAACCCATAGCAAAGGAAATATGTATATTGCCCCACAAGGAGGCTGGGGCAAGCCTTGCAGCTCAGATGTTTACAGAGTGATTGGCAAAGGAGTAGACAATGCAAGGTATGATCAAGAGGGCAGTGAGAGGAAAACCAGAAAACAATTCTGTGTTAAGAGAGATGGGTGTGTGGTCATTTGAAATGGTGGAGAGGCAGGCCAATAATATCATGTGGTACACGAGAGTCAGTAAGGAGTAAGCATTAAGAGGCGATTGCTGTAATTTGATTTATGAAACCAAATTGTAGAGGTTTGAGGGGTCAGTGAGGAAAAGAGTGAGAGAAGCCACTGGATGCAGATTGTTTGAGACCACTTTCTATTCTGAGAATTGGGAGTATTTCTGCATTATTGAGTGCTTACTTTGTACTCAACCTGGTGCTGGAACGTCAAAGTGTAAACTCAGGACCAAATCAATCTGCTTTTGAGGAGTAGTCTTCAAAGGAGACAGGTGAATGGGTAAAGACTTAGTTCAGATGATGAGATGGATAAATAAGTCATTAAGAAAAAGTAGGTGGGCAGAAAAAATAGCATGGGGCAAAGGTGTGGTGATGTGTCAGTCATCTTTGAGTGACATGGGGTCCTGTACTTAGTTACATGGGAGATCATACTGGAAGTAGTGCCAGGTCATAGAGAACTACAAAGACCATGTTGGGAAGCTTGACTTGATCCTGTAAGCAACGAGAAACTTCTTTAGTTCTAAGAGTGTTTGAAATTAATGTTTCAGACTGGTTGTTTTTTATTGCTGCTTGTGGGGGCGAAGAATATAAAGAAAAAGAAGCTAGAGATAAGAAACCATCTGATTGGAGTTCCTGCACAAAAGACGAGAGTAAGGTAGAGGCCCATTGGGTCAGTGTGGTTATAAGTAGTGGGAATGGAATGGAAAGGGACAGCTGTAAATCTGTTCAGAAGAAAATAGGTAGGGCATGGGGTTGATTGTATTTATATAAGTAGTTACAAGATGGGAGAGGAGTTTTGGTTGATTCGATTCCCTGGCTTAGTTGGAAGGGAAGATTGTGTAGCAAAGAGCCTGAATGTAGAAGCAGAGAAAAATTTTGAGGATGACGCATTTGATTTTGGTTCTATTGAATTTGCTTCAATTGTGTTAGTTATGTGTGCTGTAGATCTCTTAGTTTGACTTGGGATTTTTTTTTTTTTTTAACTTTATGGTAGTGTAGAAGCTTACCTAGACAACCTTTCAGTATAGTGTTCAGTGAATTACATAAGATATTTAATAGTTAATTATAGAGTAAGCTTGGTATTAGATGACTTTGTCCTATTGTAGGCTGAGCACATTTAAGTTTTCTGAGCACATTAAGGTAGGCTAGAGTAAACTAGAGAAGGTGTATAAAATGCATTTTTGACTTAATATTTTCAACTTATAATGGGCTTATTGGGGTGTAACCCCCTTGTAAGTTAACCAGTATCTGCCATTGAGGACAGTGGAGGGAGTATTTTCTTTTAAGTATCTTAAAGCAGCATATCTATTCCATTATTATAAGAGTTCTTATGACATACAAGACAGTTGTATTTCTATTTTGCAATTAAAACATAATGGGATTTACCAAAAGTTTGAAACACGAAGTGGATCCCAGTCTAATGAATACTCAATTCTGTTTTTTAATTAATAGAATAATTGCAAAAATGTGTTTTTGCCTATCAGGTGGCTGAAAGGCACATTAATTTTCTTTCTGTGATGTACACGGCTCCTGTGCAGTTTAGTTGGGTACTGAATCTCTGAACCCTTGTGCAGACTCCATCTGCAAAACTAGATTTGGGGGCTTGATGTGGGGTAGAGGGATGTCATGCCCTATGTGTTTCCAGCCTGAACTCTGTTTCCAGCCTGAACTGTGTTTCTATATTTGCAGTATTGTCATTTTGAAACTGCTCTTTGAAGTAACTAAAAAAGTCTTAAACTCCTAACAAGTGACTTATTTTCTTTTTTATTTGCTCTTCTCTTCAAGGACAGAATGAAAAAAATATTTTTGAAGAACACAGTAGGCTTGAAGTCACTTATGAAAACTAGTTTTATATTTTCTTAAAACTAATCTCCATAGAAGCAGTTGTATATGCTCAAAGATACTGAATGGACTACAGGTTTATACTGGGAACTTTAATTTATTTTACCTCTTTGTATTGTGAAGATGAATAATTTTGAAGGCCTCTGAGGAAAATAAAGGGAAGATATTCTCTGACAGATTATTACGTTGTCTTTCAAAACTGTGATTTGAGCAGTGAATAGACTCACAATTTCCCTTTGACTTTTAGGTTGATTCTAGGAATGGTAACACACACACACACACACACACACACACACACACACGCATTATAGTATGGCTTTAAACTTTTCTTAGCTTATGATGCTGTACTTCTTTTCAACCAGAAATCTTTAGTATTTCTTTTAAGCTAGATTTAAAAGAATATTAATTTAATTATATATTTAAGTGGTAAGAAAAAGCCATAGTTCTCTACATGTTTTGTCATCAGAGACAGAACTTCCTTTTTCTTCCCCTAGTCCCACCCTGCATGCAATCATGTATATTTCCTCTAGCTGTTACTTGCAGTAAACCTTCATGTTTGGATAACATCCTTATGTTGCTATATTTTCAATATTAGTGTTCTGTTACTTTCCCATCTGGAAGAAGATGCTTTAGGACCCTGTTCTCCACTTACTCTTACATATTTTGACTCTTCTTATCTTCTCATCTGCCCAGTACATATTTGTTCTAATTTTTATTTGATAACTATTATATTATTATTGTTGAGACTGTATCAAATTGTTACTTTTCTTTTCTACGAAGCTCTTTGTTTTCCTGGAGTGAACAGCTGACCTCAGCAATTTCCTGTATATACTTAGCACTCACTCCACTTTACACTCTTTATCAGCTATAACTTTCCATCTTTCCTTATGAGATATTTAGATCCATCAGGTATGTTATTATCATATGTTCTAGAGGCTTCTCTCCTAGAGCTTTTTGGCTTGCTGCTATCTATCTGGGTTCCCCGTCTATCTGAGGTACAGCTTTTGTTCTTGGATCTCCCTTTATTATCATCCTGAAGTTTTTCTTCACCTTGGGTTGGATTTCTTTTTTTGGGGGGGTGCTACTGGGGGCTGAACTCAGGGCCTTGTGCTTGTGAGGCAGGCATGGTGCCACTGAGTTAAATCCCTGGCCCTGGGTTGGATTTTTGGTTTTCTGTATTTGTTATCTTCCTTGTTTTGGTTAGAGTCCATCCTCCAGTAGCTTTTTCAGAAATTAATAAGTAAGTAAAACTTTAAGATCTTGTATATCTGAAAGTGTCCTTTTACCCTCATACATGACTCATAGATTGACTAGGAATAGAGTTTTGAAAAAATATCTGCCTTCAGAATTTTGAAGCATTTCTTACCCACCAGTTTCACTGTTATGAAGTCTAAAGCCATTGTTTTTTGTTTACTGATCCTTTGCATGTAACCTCTATAAATGGTGTCTCCTCTCTCTCTCTCTAATGATGGGAACTTCTTTTCTTCCAGTGCCTTTAGTTTTCATCTGTAGTTTTGTCCATTGCCTTGTGCATTCTGTTTGGTTATGCAAACTCTCTTGAGTTACTTCATTTCCCTTCTTACCTTATTTTTACTCTTCTCTCTTTCTAATACTCTATCATTGGATATCATGGACTTAAAACATTTTTCTTTCAGTATGGGGGATTGAACTCAAGGCTTTGAACATGCTGGGCAAATCCTCTACCACAGAGTTATAACCCCTGCCCCTTTCTAAGAAATTTTATTGTGAGATAGAGTCTCTCTCAGTAGTTCAGGCTGGCCTGAAACTTAGCATTCTTCTGGTTTAATTTCCAAAGTAGGTGTGATTGTAGGTGTCCACCATCACACCTTTCTCTGGACTTTTAACTTATCTTTTTTACTTTTTTTCATGTCTTTCTCTTCTTTTCCCCTTTCTGGAAGAGTTGTGGAGTTCCAGGCTCATATTTTTAATTTCCAAGAGCCCTTTCTGATCCTCTCAAATCCCCCCCCACCCTCCTTTCTTTTATCTTCTTTTTTTCTGTTATTTTATTTGTTTTGTTTTAATAGAATCCTGTTATTTCAGGGTTGACTATTTCATCTCTTTGAGATATTAGTAATTATACTCCATTTTGCATAGTTTCATTATTCTTACTTGTTCTTTTCTTTTTGTTTTGGTTTCTACTTTGTCTTAAAGGCTTTCCTAAAATCCGTGGTTGTTTGAGTTTCTGGGAAGGACTCTCTTTTGGGATTCTTGGTGGGCTGTGTTAGGGCAACTGTGGGCACTCTAACCCCAATCTATGTTTACATCTGTGCTGTTGGGCTGGCCTGAGATTGACCACAGGAAGAGGGTTGATGTCAGTTGTTCAAAGGAGTCTTCAGGATCACTAGATGCCACTGTTGTACTTCCCTGTCAGTGGTCCTGAAGAACCTCTGGTGTCCCTTCTGCAAGGAGTAGATCTCTGGGCTTTTGTCAGGATGAAAGATGAAGAACTAGGCTTAGTGGGAAAGGCTATTTCCCAGTCAACAGGGTTAGCTTTTAACCATTCCTTCCCCGCCCCCACCCCACCCCCATCTTACCACAACCACCCATTGTCCACCACTCTGCCCCAGTAGTTCTGATGCCACAAAGATATAAAAAGCCTCTTGAAGATTTTTCCCTTTGTCATTTGGGTCCAGAACTTATTATATTTAGGTGGTTAAATTAGTATTTGTTCATCTGCTGTGACTTCCAAAAATTTGTTGCTGTTGTTTCTGTTCTTATGGATTTTGTTTTTATAAAAACAAATAATAAGCAACAAAGTTCAAGTTTTATTGCCATTTTTTGTTTTTAGGAGGGAATGATAGTAGATTTTAGCATTGAATTTGCTATCTTTATCCAGACATTTCTCTGAAAGTCATAAATATGTAAGTCATAAAATTAAAAGTTTGGCTACTTTTATATTTCGAGGTCTGACTAATGTTGTGTGTCACTTTATAAATAGTTTTTTTTTTTTTGGTACCGGGGATTGAACTCGGGTCCTTGTGCTTGCAAGGCAGGCCACCGAACCACTGAGCTAAATCCCGGGCCCTAGAAATAGTTTAATGAACTGTGAGTTACAATCTCTAATACTTAAAACAATTTTCACGGACATTAAAATGTAACAAACAGCTATGAATAATTACACTCTGTGATCTTCTTTGAGTGGGTTATACCATTTGCAGAAGTTGAAAACTCAGTTGATTCTGTAAGTGTCATGGAAGTTAATTCATTTAAGTGCAATTTAGTGCATTTTTTTAATACACATCTGAAAATTACTTGTGACCACAGTCTGTCTCTGTATCTGAATTGCATATGATCAGGCACAGTGCTGAGCTGTTACAATGCTGTTTTACAAATACTTTCCTGTAAAAATGTGTATGTGTGTATCTTTTCCTTTCTCCAAGGGAACAGCATACTCTCCCCCGTATCAGGGAATGTGCTAAGTTGTCCCTAATGCTGTCATCAAGTAGACCTAACAAAAGGTATACAAGTGATATTTCTGGGCCCACTGAAGAGTACTAGAGGACATTATCTTGCTGGATATTAAAGTGTTAAGTCTTTAGGTGGCCTGAATTGCTTCCATTGAAAGGTTTGGGAATGAACTGGTAGGCAGTCTGAGATAGGTGGAGATCTTGAGCTGTACTTTGAAGCTGCAGCCTGGGAGGCTGGGCCTACAGCCATAGAATGCTGAGTGGTAGAAATCTCACTGTTAAGTGTGTGGGTAGCATTCCTGGGAACTCATTTCTATAGGTGTAGACTGTACTGGGAAGAGTGGGACTTTTCTCACCTAAATGATATGAGGTGTGAGCACATAGATTCCTGTGGAAAGCTGGTCCAATTGTTTCTTTGGAGTATTTGATTTTTTAAAAAACTGAATATACCATAAAGAACCTGGGCTGTGTCATTATCAGAAATGTGATCTGTGTGTTTTTCCTTTTTCTTTATATGTGAACGTCACTGAATATATTATTTTGAACTTTCAAAACAATGCTTTGGAACGACTTAATGTTTCCTTTAGGCTTTCTAAATGTTTATCTCTTCACAGTACAAATAAGGAAAATAATCTAGTTTTAGTGTAACTTTTTAAAAATAGCACTTCATTTTAGAAGTCATCCAGTAGATCTCAAGCTCACCTTCATATACCCTTCCCTTTAAATCTCATTTTATTCATTGAGTCCAAGATGCAAGTTCTGTATGGCTAAATGAACTTTTATGAAAAGGATGGAAAAAATACATTTCAGAAATCAGTTTAGTGTTCTGAATGAGTTGCTATATTAGTAATAGATGAATTCTCGAGTATTACTGTTACAGGTCTCAGGTTATTGGTGTTTGTTACAGTAGTTGAAATAGATGGGTCTTTTTAAAATGATGTTTCTGTGAAAAATTCTTATAGCCGGCTGCCAAATGAATGACTATTTGACCTGGTCTTTACCACTGGCCTGTTGGATTATTTGGGTGTATTGTAACTTAAAACATATGGTTAATCATTCTTCTTTCCTGGAAAGAGAATTGAGGAAATGATGTATTTTGTTGGTTCTTGGCACCGATATATGTAGGTACTTCTGTTGGATCATTATAACATCAGGATAAATGTAAAGGATGAAACCTAATGTGATGAAGAAATGGCTATAGAGAACAAATACTGAAGGAAAGGATTTGTCTCTCTGTTCTGACTGCTGTAACAGTAATACCATAGACTCAGTGGCGTATGAAACATAAACATTTATTTTTCACAGTTCGGGTGAACACTGCTTACTGGTCTTGTCTTCCCTTGGTCCTTCCATCCCTGGTGGCCTCTACACTTATGACCTGTTGCCATACAAAGGCCTCACCTCCTATTTCCATCACCTAGAGTGGTAGAATGTTAGCGTAAGAATTTTGAAGGGACACAAACCATCAGACTGTATCAATTTAAGAAAAAATATTTTGCTATTCTTAACCACTTAGAATTATTCAGTTTTTAAAACATAGCTTTTGTCAGTTTTTAAGAAATCTTATGGTGTTTTCTGATACCATAACATCAATGTGAAACTGAAAGACTTTTAAGAAAAATTTGGCAAAGTTGTTACAATCGAAGTCCATAACATTCTAAGGTTAGTGATTATTAGGGCATGTAGGCTTGTTAGAAGTGGCTGAAGAAAAAGATATTTGATGGTTTTAAACTTAAAATGAATATAATCTTTTTACTTGTAATACATTTTCTCCTTCTTGACAAAATACCTGGAACCTGCAACTTTTAAAGGAGATTTTTTTTTGGTACCACGTTTCAAACTCAAATCCTTGGGCTTGCGAGGCAGTCAGCGGAACCGCTGAGCTAAATCCCCGGCCCAAAGCAGAAGATTTTTATTTTGGCTCAGTTTCAGAAGTTTCAGTTCATGGTTAGCAGGCTCAAATGCAGAAACAGCATGATTGATGGTAGACGGGGTGAAGAAAGCTTCTCACTCATGGTGGCCAGGAACCAAAAAGAGAAAGGACAAGAAGGGGCAGATACAGTACAGTATACCCTTCTAGGTCATATCAACAGTGACCTGCCTCTAACTAGGCTCCAAAAGCCCAGCCTCTGAACACATTGAGACTATTAGTGGACATTCTTAATCTAACCCATTAAATACAGTGGCATCTTGGTTCATGTACTCAGTTCTCTCCACAATTCTGGTTGCAAACTGAACAGGATGAGAACAAATCAAATTTCCCCCTAAGTTCAACAATGAACCTAATCATTGCGTTTGATTTGATTCTTGTCCAACTTGATTTGCAACCAGAATTATGAAATCAAGTTCATCAACTGAGGTACAACTACATTTTTTTTGAAAACAAAAAACTAACAGTTTTTTTATAATCTCTCATAGATAATCTGTCTTGGTAAAGTTCATTCATCTATTATCTCTACATCTGTTAAAATTAATAATAGTATTCTTTTACCAGAAATTTGAATGTGTTTTTAATTGAAAAAAACCTTTAAGTTGAAGATAAACACTGATGACTTTGTCTTAAAAATACTAGCAAGATTCTGTAATCAAATTCGTGAGTTTATAATTTGTTAGTTTGCACAAATTTGATTTTTTCAAAACTAGGGAATGAAGTCACAGTGACCTGTATTAACTGTTTTATTCTCAAGGATTGGCACATGTAAAAACCAATCATTTTGATCTGTTTTTTTTTTCCGCACTGGAAGACCATCAAAAGTTAATAAAAATGTCAGATAATATGTAAAGAGATAAATTGTCTTGAAGGAGCTATAAAGTGAATTTCTATATAGCAAATTTTATAAGCTTATTGAGAGTCTTTTTTTTTAAAAAAGTGATGCATTCTTAAGGGGGAAAATTGGTTCCAAGAGCTAGTAATAAAATTAACTTTAGACACCTTGAAACTAATGTATTTAAAATAAGAATATCATTTCCAATTATGTTTTAATGTCTTTAGCAATAGGATAGCAAATTGTCATTGCAGGTATCACTGATTTTCTTTTTCTTTTTTTTTTTTTTTTTTTTTTTTTTTTTACTTGTTGAGTAGGTTTGTTGTTTTTTTTTTTTTTTTTTTTTTTTTTTTTTTTTTGGTACTGGGGATCAAACTCGAGTCCTTGTGCTTGTGAGGCAGGCACTAGAACCACTGAGCTAAATCCCCAGCTATTATTGATTTTCTGGTGCATGTTTCCCATATAGTAGTCAGTAGTGGGGCTGGGGCAAAGGTCACAATGCTGATAGAGGCCTTCCGAGGGAGTCATCATACTGGTGGTCAGCTTGGTTGAGGACTCTGCTTCTTTGTCACTCAGATTGCTCTTTTACCTCCAGGCAGTCCTAGCTGGGTAACACCCAGAATTGCAAGTGTTTCTGAAAAGTAGGAAAGCCAGTGTCTAAAATGCCACTCCTAGCCTGACCTTGCTGCTTGCTAATGGAGTTGCTTGTCCTCTGTACTGTTGGGCAGTCACAGAGGAAGCCCAGGAGAGCTGCTTGCTTCATAGGGAATGCCAGCCCCTCCCCCATACCTTTATAGTATACTAGCAAGCCTCATTCTGGACACCACCTCTGTCCGAGTTGGAGAGTCAAGTAGGTTCTGGAGGGGACTCTATAGGTTTTTTTTTTTTTCTGTACTGGGATCAAACTCAGAACCTTGTGCTTGTGAGGCATGCAGAGGCACCACTGAGCTAAATCCCTGGCCCTCTAGTGGCTTTCTGTTGGCCATTTATAGCCAGACCCTATTTGACTGTGAAAACAGAGCATCCATTTATAACCTGATGCAAGAGGCCCAATACACCTGCAAGTGCCCATCTTCAGTGGTTATCATAACATGGAACAGATATAATTGCCACTTAAGAAATTATTTAGGATTTCATTTCTTTATACTTATAGTTTTAAATTTTTTCTATGCTTTAGAGCTATATTTTCAAGAATTTGCTTTGAATTAAATTTGCTAAGAATTCAGGCTTGTCAAAGACCAAGTCCGTTTGGTAATTTAGAACTCATGGAAAAATGTGGCACCTGGAAAACAAATACTTTTAAAATAGTACTTAAAATGGTAGCATATATGCCGTAGATAGAGATAAGAGCTGCTAATTGTATTGTATTTGGACACAATATATGTTTAAACGTTTCAAAAAATTGTGTCAAATTGGAGTCTAGAACTTATCAGAATTAGAAAATTTTACTGTATTTTATCATCTTGGAGCAGTATTTAGTAATGAATCTTTCTTAAAATGGTATAAAACTTTTTTTTTTCCTCATTGAGTTTATTGGTACACTTTAGGTATACAGTACAGTTACATTCGTTATTGGGATCTTGTACCTTTACATGACAGGTCTTGGTTCTCATTTTTTCCCCTTGTTCCTGCCCTCCCTTCACCCCTCCTCTCTCCCCCTTTACAAACTGCTATAAAACTTTTGACAATAGCCTTAAACTTTTGTAGATGTTTTATAGTTGAGATTTTCATTCTTGTTTTCTAATACCTAGGACCTTAGGTCTTTTTGACATTGGCCAAAAGGGACTTTACTGTTTCTCTCCAGAAGTTTTATGACTATAATATGAGCAATTTTTTCCTCCCTTTTTGTCAGCTTGGAAAAAAGCCTGCCTATCAGTGAACATACTCAAACAAATTTGAATCTGCAGCCTATGAATTTTGCACCTATGTTCTGTTTTTTGTGTTTACCCTGTACATAAGAGGTCAGTCTGTGTTGTAGAAAAGTGACATTTTTGGAGGTCAAGGTCACCATAGATTTGCATGTCTTTTATTTATTGGCATAGCCCCTGACAAATAGTAGGTGATTAATAAATACTTATTAAAAGAAGAAATGATTAGAATGCTAAGTGAACTGCTTGGAATGGTATTTATGTAGGCAGAGGACAGTATAAAAAATAGTCATTGACAAAAAGGAACTAGATTTCTTGGACAATGCTTTGAACATTATGTAAGTTATAAGTGGTAAAACCTAAGATATATAGGACCTGAGGCTTTCTGGAGTGACTGAGTTGCCCAAGGTCATGTCATCAATAGAGGACAGAGCCAAGATGAAATTCTGATCTGCCTGAATCTTAATGGTATTGTTCCTAATTATTATTTCATCCTACTTTTATGAATTTGTAGGTGCCACATAGAAAGAAATAGTCTGATTTGAGAATGTTACCTCCATATATGCTTTCATGTGCTTGAAGTCTTCGGGACTGTGTACAGGGAAGAGTAGGATAGCCTGTGTGTGTGTACCCCCACTCCTGCTGTAAATGATGATTTCTTTGTTGTGAGGTTGTGGGATCGTTACTCTCAGGTTTATGTGTGATGATATCAGTACCTTGCAGGGCTTCTTGGGACTGGATTTAGTGGAACCTTCAGTAACATTCACTTCAGTTTTTTCCTTCGTCTTAGGGAGCCATATTGGCTTCTTGGTATTTGGTGTGTGTGTGTGTGTGTGTGTGTGTGTGTGTGTGTGTGTGTGTGTGTGTTGTATCTAGAACTGTAGTATTAGGAATTGAACTTAAGGTCTTTCCACTGAGCTACATCCCATCCTTTGTAATTTTTGAAAAATTTGAAATGGTTTCATTTTAAGTTGCCCAGGCTGGTCTTCAACTTGTAATCCTCCTCTTCGGCCTCTCAGAGTGCTGGGGTTACAGATGTGCCCAACCATCCAGCTGGCATTTGTATACTTAATTGAAGACTTAGTTTTCTCTTTTTGTTTTTCTCCATGTTCTTAAATTTTAAAAAATAGTTAAGTGAGTTAATACATGAGTACACACATATGTGCTTGGATGATTATATATTATATATGCATGTACTCATTAATTTGCTTAAAACATATGGTACTGAATTGTACTGCATTAGAGAAAGAGCTAGAGTAGAATCTTTGTGGAATGAAATTTACCTGTATTAAAGCAACAGTTACTTCTGAAGATGAGGGATCTTATACTACAGTTTCTTTTTACTAAACAAGGGTTGTGAGTATTAGATGAGATTTCATGTGTCAAAGCAGCCTGGGACCTGGCACTTACTGCTTAATAAATGCTCCTTTTTCCATTTTATCTTTTCTTAGAATCATTGCTGGTCAGATTGATTCCTTAGTCTCTACTCTGGTTTGTTTAATTGTTTTCTAAGCTTGAATTTATAATTTCCATTTAGCAAGATAGAGCTTTACAGGAGCACACATAGAGGGAAATAGATTCTGAGAAATACCAAGACCTCTTAAGCTTCTCCCCCACCTTTCACCCCATTGCTGGAGATGTTAGATTCAGTCCATGATCCTACTGGAGTGGTCATCCTGCTGAAGTTGTCACAAGCTGCTTTTACCTGGAATCTTGACCTGTCTTCCCTTCCACACTGTGTGTTAGACAGGCTTCTCCTGCTGTAAGACCGGCTGTGTGCTGAACACTTCCCAGGCTTTATCGTTGGTATCCTTCCTTCCACATTTCCACAGCAGCATGTAGGCTGACATGGTGACCACATAGGCATTTCCTGTTAGCCTATAAACTCACCAGGAACTGGGGAGTGTAGCTTTACTGTTTCTGGCTCTTGCACAGCGCTTGACAGATAGAAGTTTCTTATGGAATGTGGGTTCAGTAAGTGGGGCCTGCTCTTACATTTTGAAATGCATATATAATTTAATGTAGCTTAATGACTGGGAAATTTTGGGTTTCTCCATTGGATAGAATTGTCACTCTAATTGTGTGATAGTTTGACCAAGCTACTGACATTTTATAGGTTCAGAGCAAGAAATTTCTTTTCCTTGAAAATATCCTTCTTGGGCCACGGATTTAGTTCAGTGGTTCTACCGCCTGCCTCACAAGTGCAAGGTCCTAAGTTTGATCCCCCAGTAACCCCAAAAATTTACCAGGGATCGAACTCAGGACCTTGTGTTTGCAAGGCAGGCACGGTGCCACCGAGGTAAATCCCTGGCCTGAAAATAACCTTCTTAATAAAAAGTTACCACAGTTTGAAGAGAGAAAAACTAATACTAGACTTTAAAAATATATAGGCATGAGTATTTTTATAAATTTTGATGGAAAAATTGGTGACTGTCATCTCACTGGAGAAACAGTGATTCTCAGTGTAAGTGAAAGAATGACTATATATCCCTGAAGATACAAAGCAGTATATTTGGACTCTATAGCTGATTTGTTTTGGCATATTCTATATTGTTATAGTTTGTTTAGAGATTAGCACTGTGATGTACATTGTGAACTATTTAACAAATATAAAAGAATCTTATGCAGTGCTTTACTATAATACTTTAAGTACATTAGGGACTTCTCTTCACTGTGTTTGAATCTTGTTTTACCCCTTTTATTCCTGTTGACAGTCTGAGGCATTCAGAGTTAGGGGGTTCTGGATCTCCACTCCTGCTGTCTCCAACTGCAGTATTACCAGCTGCCTGCTAGCGTGTTCTTCGGGTGTCCTAAGTGTCCACAGAAACAGCTACTCCTCTGCTTTTCTGGCCCATGATCCTACCCTCAGTCCTGCGTGATTCTGCAAAAAGTCCTACCAGATTATGCCCTTTTCCAGTATTACAGACTTTTTCAAATTCAGGTTATTTTGGTGTATGAGGTATAGAGGGGCCCTGACTTCTTGTATTGCTGTATCCCAGTCTGACTGATTTAGTAGGCATGTGCTCTGGGGATCAATCTCTTGTAGTGAGGTTGATAAGAATCAGTCCCATTTCATCTCACCCTCCTGTCATTTGTTAGATAATTATATTATACATTCCTTTAAACTAAAAAGTCAATAAACAGACCTTTGAAACTTGGCTCATTGGCGTCTCCTTTGCATGGATCTTTTGTGCTGACCTCACAAACTCCTCTTTCCATCCCATTCTTGTTTCTGACTCCTCTTACATATGCCCCTGCACTTTTTATTGTACCCTTGACTGTGACTTGGAATTGATACTTGGAATACTTCATCTCTTTTCCTGTCTCTGTGGTGAAACTCTTCTCTCCTAAGAGCTCAGCTCCATTCTCCTTAATGGAGCTTTTCACTTTATATAATGCATGTCATATTGTATTGTTAGTTACTACATGCTGAGTCTTGAAGGTCCTGAGGAGCAGGAGCCACAACTTGACTATATTGATTAGGCATGAAGTAGAATAGCAACTGTCCATAGCAACTGTTTATCTACTTTTTACCTGATAAAATTTACAGTGTTCTTGAAGACTATTTTTAAATTGCTTATATGAGTACAGACTGAGTATCCATTTTCCAAAAGGTTTGATGTCAGAAGCATTTCAGATTTTGCATTTTTTCAGATCTTAAGATAAGTTATCTTGAAGATAGGGCCCAATCTAAAACACTTTATTTTTCATATATACATGATACATATTAACCTGAAGATAATTTTATATAGTATTTTTGGTGCACCTGTGTTGTGACTGAACCATCACATGATATTTGGTGTGGAATTTTCCATCTGTAGTGACATCAAGTTAGAGATCAAGATGTTGGAGCATTTTGGATTTCAGATTTTCAAATTATGGATGCTTAACCTGCATCTGGCTAGGAGTAGTATCTAGATAAATCAGTGAGGGTGTTAACCATTCATTTACGCATTATTCCTCATTCTTTTATTAAACTGGCATTATACCATTGTGCTATGGGGTGTCATGTAGCAAAAAACAGTATATATGTGGAAGGAAAAGAGTTCTTTAGTTTCAGGAAATGGTTGTGAGTATGTATTGTGTGATCAGGTTTCAGAGCTTTACAAAACAGTAAGTAGAGGGCTGGGATTCTGCTGCCTGCCTCACAAGTGCAAGGACCTGAGTTCAATCCCCTCTACAAAAAAAAACAAAAAACAAAAAAGCAAACAAAACCAAAACAATAATTAGAGTACTGTAAGCCTAATAATTTGTAGCCATCTTTCTGTCCACTTAGTGGTGTCTATATTTTATTCCCTAAGAAAGGATAATCTTTTCAGTTATTCAAAATAAATTACACTTGTATTACTCAATGATAAAAGCTAAGTAAAGTGAAATAATTCATATTGATCAGCTGAAATTATTCTGGATTAAGTTTTTATTATTGTTATTGCATACTCCAGATTTAGTGTGGAAATGATGAAACCTTAAAATAGTCTTTCTCCCTGCCAACTTCTCAAAGATGCCAAACCTTGCTCATATTCAAACAGTATCATGTGTTTGCCAGTGAGCTGTTGTTTAAAATGAATTTCTTAGGAAAAATCACAAAGAAAGCTGCACTTATTGTGTATGTTTTCTTTTACTTAATAGAAGAATGGCTTACTGCCATGCTTTATTTTTGTTTAATATTATAGAGGTTTTACTGTAGCTCTGTTGGTGATTACAAGAGTGCTACATTTTGGCTAACAAATGTAGCAAATGTGATGAAAATCCCCTATGTTGTACATTGCTGTGAATAACATGTTTATATAACATGCTAAATACTTCTGTTAAAGAATTGCTTTTCTGAAATTGCAAATTCCATTCCAGATTTTAGTATTACTGAAATGTGCTATTGAATTCTAAATTATATGGGCATTTTAAAAGCATCTTTAAAATTTATTGTCATACACACTATCTCTTTTGAAGTTGGACCTCAGGAAAGACTGAGAATTGTATCTGTACCTAGCACTATCGATTTCCTGATTGTATCTCCTAGCCACTAAGTGGGGTTACTTACATTTGTGGAGGTCTTATATTTTAGAGTAGATACCACTGATGTGACTGTGCAGAAAAATCATGTGCATAGAAGAGTAAATCTGTATTTTTATTTGTAAAATGTGACGGTGTTCCGACCCTGAACTTGAGGCCTTGTTGCCTCAGCCTCATGCATTCTGGCCTTGTGAAAGTTAGGTTGAGTCCTGCCTTCCCCTGTGCTCTTGAATGCTGCACATATCCACATGTACTTTGTATCCTCTTCTCCACCCAGACTACTACCTGCCTGGGTGGAGACTCTGCTTTCTTATTGCCAGCTGGTCATTTCTACCATGATGTGTCCCTGGTAACTCAGCCCTGGCTGTCCCGTTGGTGCTCTTTCCCCACTGTTTCATTTGCCTTATAAAAATCCCGGCATTGCTCAGTAACTTAAACCATCAGCCTTTGTGTTTTTTCTTATTGTTCACATTCCAAAGATTATACCAAACATTTTCTATTCTCTTTTTATAGCCTCTGATATGGTTGAGACCATTACCATCTCTAGCACGACAGTTGCTACAGCCTGTCAACTGGTGTCTTTAGTGTAGTTGTCTCTCACTTTCAGATCATCTTTACTATTAGGATGAAGCTATAAGTCTTTGGAATTAAATATTAAAAATTTCTGTATATGTATATAGATATATTTTTATGGTAATTATATTCTCAAAGATTCCCTGAATCCCAAATGGTTGAGAATTGGTGATTGTTTATTTTTTTTATAGAGCTTTCCCAGTAGTCTTGTCGAAATAAAATGTAAACGTGTTGTTACTGTCCATCTTAAAAGTGCTTTAGTGAGCAAATACCTTTTGTAAGATAAATTCCAACTTCCTAGCCTGATGGCATGGCGCCTCTAAGCTGACTCGTATCTTCTTTTTCCACTTTTTCTTCCTCTATCCTAGGGAGTAATTAAGCGCCATGTTACTGAATTACCTGCAGCTGAAATGATATTGTGTGTTATTGCACTCATGTTTTGTTTCACTCTTCTCTCTGGGTGAAATTATTGCCATACCCTCCTCCTGTGTGTTTTACATGTCCTTTTTCTGTGTCATCTTCCTTGACTCCCAGCTGCCATCTGCATTCACTTGCATCCACTTTAGTTACCAGTTATCTTTGTAAATTAAAATTACTTGTTGTAACTAAATGTGTCTTTACTGTACTTGTAATTTTCCTTAGTATTTTCAAAGTCTTTCATAAAAGGCTTCCATAAACAATAATAAAGAATGCATTAGAACTGTCTGCCTCAGAAAGCTGGGTATGTGTGCTCTCTGGGCCTTTTTCATAATTATAAATCCTCGACTTGATCAGTTACCTAAAATCTTTTGAAGGGTTAGATTCCTTTCCCGTGTCCTATATACTTGATCAAGTGGTTGCCTTTTACTGTGCCTCTGGTGCCAGGTATCATGTGCTATCTCCGGTTTTGGTCTTCTGTGTGCTCTGTTTTAGAGTACTCCCAATAGTTTTTCTGTTTAATCTTCCTACCACTTCAGAAACTACCTTTGCCAGGCAGAATTCTTAGTTATAAGCAGTGAAAACTGAGTTTTCCCAATGCAAACAGAAAAAGAATTATTGACAAACTATTGGGAAGCTTGCAGAATTTCCAGGAAAGCTTAAGAACTTGACCAATAAGGAGGGTAGGAACAAGGGAGGCATTCTGTGAAGATGGTCCCCAAACCAGGTCACAACTACAAAGAAGATATCCTGCCACTGTCACTTAGCATGCAGTGCCACAACTTATGCCTCTTTTCTCACCCTTCCTCTTATCCTGGTAACACATATATGAATACATACCTGACATTGGGTATTGCTGTGTACACTGCTAGGAAATATTCTGTCTGTCTTTGTGTTACAGCAATGAGTCAAAGACCATATGCATTTGATTCGCAGAGGCTCAGGCCAGTGCCCAAGTTGGCAGTAAGTTTGGGAAGATTGCCTTTTAAGCTCCTTTTATCAGACCCATAAGGTGAGGAGTTACCAAATTGCCAGAAGAGCTTCATAGACTGGGCAGCCAAACAGGTATGTAGGTGGTCACCACACTATTGCTTTATTTAATACAATGGCCTGCATGCACTTTAGGAGAATTTCATTGGAGAGATAAGTTGTATTTTTCACATTATTGCTTGCTTCTGACCACTTCAGATGTGTTTTTTCATCAGCATCTTATTCATTGAGCTTGATGGAGTATTTGTAATGTTTTATCAGGAAATAGGTAAGTAGACTGCCCAGTAAAGAGTCTTTACATAAGACAAGTAGCAATTAAGGATACCTGAGCAGCCTCTTTCCCAAGCTCAGGGTTATCCCTTCCATACTAGCCCATCCATGCTGGGCTGCATGCATTGCTCTGCAGAGAGGGTTAGGAAGATGGGTTCACACCATAATCACCCCCTGCCAAAAACAAACAAACAAACAAAAAAACCGAAACCCACAAAACTTCCAAAGGCCTTGAGATGTGCACGAGTGGATCTGGTTCTGCGAGGGCTAATTTGGCATTTTATATTCTTGTTCTGTCTTCTTGTGTTGTTTAATATTGTAACAACTCTCTGGTTGACTGTAGCCATATGTCATTCAAATGGAACCTGCAACTTTGGCATTGGCCTGTTGTGGATCATAGCAATAAAAGTTATGAAAACTTATCTGTTCATTAAACCAGTGGAATTTATAAGCACTGTTGCTATTGTGCCCCACAACTCTACACTCTGGCAAATGATAATACAGTAGATTAAGCCTTTGTATCCCCTCCTCCTCTATGAATTGTATATTTCTTTCACACTTGCAGATTGCTGTAAAAGCCAGATAGATGAGCACTTTAAAAGATTATAGCAATAGAAAATGTGTTTTGGGAATAAACTACCACAAAACAAATATCATAAGCAGTATTCTAGCGGATTCTTTTTCATATCACATTTAAACACTTCTGGAAACTTCAGAATTTTATTTTTCAATAGTATTGGTTAGTACTTCTGTTATAGGAACGCAGAGGGTTTTTGAAATGTATTATGTCAGCTCTTACTGGGAGTTAAGATATAAACACATTCAGAGGAGTGTGCGTGTGCGCACGCACATGTGCATGTGCATGCTTGCTTAGTGTTTTGAGGGGTCCAAACTAGTGATCCTTCAGTGGTAAATGAAGTCAGTACTTCATGATGGTAAGAGAAGAGCAAAGCAAAGCTACAACAACCATAATCTCAAGCCCTCCCTACAGTAACAGATGGCAAACTTTAACCCGAGGTGACACACTTCCTAGCATTAGATTTCAGAAATCTGTTGTTCCAGTGTGAACTGTGGGCCCCCAGCATCCCAGACCCCTTTCTAAGAATGTATTTGAGCTGTAAGATCCTGTCAGGTGGTGAAAGAGGGCAGGTTAACGTCACCCAGAGAATGAATCTGAGAGAAAAACAGGTGGAGAGATTTTCTTGTGAAGGGAGACTTAGTGTGAGAGAGTGACTATGTCAGGGAGAATCAAAAGGCCTTTCTCCCTATTATAAAAGAGAGTGTGTGGAGATGGAGGTAGAAAACAGAATAACAGTTGATAGTGGAAAGTAAAAGAAAAATAGTGAGAATGACCCATGATTGCTTTGGGGGGAAAAAAAGCTCACTATAAGGCATTTGTAAGGGTAGTAGACAGGACATGATAGTATGTTATATATGTATACATTTGTTTCTTACTTATTTCTCATGCTGGAGATGGAATTCAGTACCTGCTAGGTAAGCACTCTACTACTGAGCTCTATCTCCAGCCTGATAGTATAGTATTTAAGAAATGATTATAAATTATTTAAAAATTTATGTGTAAGTTTTACATAAGAAAAAATACTGATGTCTTTTGGTGAATGGTAATTTTAAAGTTTTATTATTTTAGGGCATTTTGTTATTTTTGTGTAGCCAGAATTTCCAAATGTTTGTTAGGTGACTTGGTTTCAGGCAGTCCTTCTTCACTGACAAATCCACCTATCAGCTTATACACACCTATGGCCGTGTGGTCTGGAACAGCTTTTATGGGCTTTTCTCTGAACCTCAAAGGGTTTTTTTTTTGTTTGTTTGTTTGTTTTGTTTAACCATAGCTAACCTGGAGAGTTGCATATTGCTGCTAGCAGAAACTTGATTATCTTGACCTGTTCATGATAAGTTGATTACTATATCTTGACCCAAATTGGGGCCTAGAATGTGGTATTTCAAATTCTGGTATATAGATATTAACTTTTTGAATTCTGGCATACTGTATTTGAAAAATGATTTTAGGAGGTATATTTGCCAAAGCTTTGAAAAATAGTCTGTGCTTATACTGTTTGTTAAAAAGTTTCTGTTACAGGCCAGGCGTGGTGGTGCACGCCTATAATCCCAGCACTTAGGAGGCTGAGGCAGGAGGAGGATCTCTGTGAGTTCAAGACCAGCCTGGGCTATATAGTGAGTTCCAGATCAGTCTCAACTACATAGTGAGACCCTGTCTCAAAAAAACAAAACAAATGTGTTACACACACACACACACACCTTCACATATACTTGAGTTCTTCCTTTTAGATGTTCATGTATGAGTTGTTTTTTTAAAAAACTAAAACCTTAGCATTCAGGTTTGATTGCAGTGTTGGTACTTTGTGATAAATAAATGGGCTTTGGGTTGTATTTTGAGCACTCATCTCTAAGAGGCTTGCTATTACTGTTGTATACATTATGCTGTATTGTCTTCAGTTTTGCACCATCCATTCTCAATTTTCAATACCTGACCACCTGCATCATCTAGCATTGGGGTTTTAGTCAGAACAGTTTATGTTAGTGTTAGGTCTAGTGTGTGTTTGTGGCTCCATTGAGGGGGAGCAGTTAGGCCAGTAAGTCCAGATGGTAGATATTTCATAAAAATCACCTCACAGTTTTAGAATGCAGTATTTGATTTGGGGAGGCAGCAAGTTTAGTCCTTGCTAATTTGGGTTAATATGAAAGAGATATGTCCTTGGCTAATAATGTGAGAAGGCATCCTGATAAAGGAGAATTCCTGATGGGCTTAAGTATCCATACTTTTTTTCCCCCCCAGAGCTCTGGATCAAACTCAGAGCCCCACTAGGGAGGCAAATATTAGGCAAGCACTCTGCAAATTAACTATATCCCTTAGCCCCACATTTGATATATTGAGAATTAAGTAGAACTCACTAATTTGGGTAATACTTCATATGCTTGCATTTTAAAATAAATTGAACTAACTTATTATAGACTCAGCCATTCAAATGGCCAGTATTTTAGCATCTGCTGTATGCACAACATGGTTCTGGGGATTATGTCGAATCCTTTTGTGTCATTACCTCATACCAGCCTGAAATGTTCCTTGGGCCCTTTATGAGTGCCTTTCTTCTCTACCTGGGTTGCTAGTAGTACCCAACAGTCTTTCTTTCTTTTTTTTTTTTTCTCATTGAATTTATTGGTACATTTTAGGCATGCAATACAGTTACATTCATCATTGGGATCTTGTACCTTTACATGAGAGGTCTAGGTTCTCATTTTTTCCCCATACCCCTGCCCTCCCTTCACCCCCTCCTCCCTTCCCTATTTACAAAAACCTTATTTCCATTTTTTCATTTTCTCATATTTTTTTCTTTTCCCTTATTTCCTTTCCCCTACCCTTCCCACTTCCCCTACACCTTTAGCCCTTTTCTTCCTATTTCACATTGGCAATTATACCATTAGGATCTTATTTACAATTATAGTTTTTCACACCAAAGAAACTATTCGGTATTTATACATGTGTGACTTATTTCACTTGAGTATGTCCTCAATATGCATCCATTTTCCTACGAATGACTAATTTCTCATTCTTTATGGCTGAGTATTCCATTTTATAGAAACACCACATCTTTCTGTTCTCTGCTGATACAAAGTCAAGTCCTTCCAGGAGTAAGTGTAGAACTTTTGGTCTTAATAGCATTCTTAACATTTCAGGACCTGTTGTCCCAATTCCTTGAACAGAATTTGCCAGCAGCCTTCTCTGCTGTGCATCCCTGTCACTGCTTAGTCTCTCTATTTACTCTGATTAGGCATTATCATCTTTATCTTCTGCTTATACACTGTTTATATACAGTGATTTTTGTATTTTATATGCAATGATTTTGTATTATTGACAGAGCCTAAGATGGTTCTCTTGTTACCATCATTTAATAAAAATGTTGAATCGATATATATGATATTATGGACATGACAAGAGGTATTTAAAATCCATTTCATAAAACAAAGCATAGATGCAAATACCAGATAAAGAGAGTCTTGCTTTGCCTTTTATTTTGGTACATTGACCTCAATCAGGAGACCAGAAATGTAGCACTAAAACATTACCAGTTAGCCATTCCATAGACAAATTGATTATTTTCTGTGAATGAACACTAATTCAACCCTTTTTCATAGGAATGTCACAGGCTTCAGTGACATCATCTACATGTAATATTTAAAATGTTTCAAAGTGCAGTGTATAGAGTATGCTTTTTGGTAGAGTGAGCTGATACCAATGAAAAAATGTTATGATAAGGTCTGTCTGGTAGTTATTATAGTAGATATTTCTAGAGAGGAAAGAGTTGATTAGTTTTATGCTTCTTTTTTGGGGTACCCAGGATCGAACTCAGGACCTTGTGCTTTTGAGGCAGGCGCAGGCACCACTGAGCCAAATCCCCAGCCCTATGGTGGGTTTTGTGGTGTAGTGACTTTACTATTGAGACACCAGGATAGACAACAATGTAAGGTTATGATAGACTCTTATCAGGAGAACCTGAAGGAAGAGTTATTAAGTGGCTTAATTTCTGTGTTTTCTCAGAGTAGATAGATCCTCAGCTTGGGTTCATCTATCTCCTTGTGAATTACTTGGTCAGGGAACGTTCATGGAACACCTTTAGGCATTCTAGATGTACAATGCTGTATTCAGTGGCTCTCTACCTATATCTGTCCTTTAGTGCTGTCTTTATTCTTGTAAGAGCATTATTGCAAAATTTGAATGGTAAATTTGAATTGCTAAATATTCATCTATACTTGGCAAAAAACTTACTGCCCGGGAGCCTCAGAGTTCCTACAGGGGCTTGTTGATCAGGGTTCCCAGTCATCCCCCACCCCCTGCCCCCATTAGGTTGCTGAGTCCCCTTGATGCTTTACCCATTTGCGGGGGATATGTGAAGACAAGCAAAAGGAGTCATTGCCCACCTCTTTCTCCCCTCTTCTCTTTCCTCTTCATCTCCCCTCCCTCCTCTTCTCCTGTCTTCCCACTTCCCCTCCCCTGTCTTCTCTTTCTTCTCTTCTTTTCCATTTCTTTCTTCTTATGCCCTCCTCTGGAACCAAATTAGTTCTTTGCCTTTTCTTCTTCAGCTGTAAGTTCTCTGGCACTTGTTTCTTGCTCACCGTCATCCCCCATTCTCTCCTTAGGACTGACACCCAGTTGCTTCCAGCTTTCTTTTTCACCTTTTCTTGCTTTACTCTTGCTTAATTTATCCCAGGCATTGCTTTCACTTGTGCTGTGGACAACAGAGACTGAAGGTAGGTTGGTACCTTGTTCTGATTGAGTGGCCTTTCCTTAGATGGCAGTGGTTTCTGTCAAACTGCCCCAGCTAGCCAGCCTAGTAGAACCAGCTATACATACATTTTGTTCCTCTGGTAATGACATTTTGTTTTAGCAGCAGCTGTAGATTAAAACATAGACATTTTAAGAACTTTGGTAGGTCAGGACCCGTGAACCATGACTTATTCTAATACAATATCATGGAGACAGTTTTCTGAGATTTTTGGGAAAAAATAGTATACTTCAATAAAAGGCTTTATAACCTGCTGATTGTATCCATTAAAGAGGATGAAAATAATTCATTAAGCTGCAACCATTAATGTGTTTAAAAAGGGAAGGAATTTGTTATAAGGAATAGAAAGTAGGAATGTATTGTATGCAGTAAGATTGTCTTGTGTGTTTAAAGTTGTGATATAAAATATGTTTCTTCTTTTGAGTTGGAGTCAAAACATTTAAAAGCTGTTGCTGTAATTAACTTTAAGCCTTGTAAGCTCCTTTGATTCTTATCTCCCCTTTCCCTTTTAATGATAATTTAAGGGCAACTTTTAAAAAAAATTTAGATAAAGTAGAATTAAAACATGGTCTGTATTTCCAGGCCAACGTGCTGGAAAATTGCAACCATAATTAAGCTATTTGCCATTTGTAAGACAGATCTCCTATATTCCATTGCAGCACTTTGCCACCTAAGCAGAGGGGCTTCCCAGGAAAGCCTTAGTAGGCAGCTAGCTACTTGGACAAGCTTTGTGGGTGGGGGGTTCCATTGGGAGGATTAGGATATATAAGAATGGAGCACCCAAACCTTAACAGTGGATGTGTCCTGTATACCATACTTATGCCACTCGCAGTGTGGTTGTAGTTCTCTATGGGAATGCTGGCTTGTTGGGTTTCCACAATTATGGGACATGTAGTACAATGGAAAGAGATTCTGAGTTTCTGGAGCATCAGATGACCAGATAATAATATTGCCATTCTTTTCTCAGGCAGTAAGAAATGTAGGTTTTAAGTCATTCTGGGTGATTATTCACAGTAATATGTCTGGTCAGAAAATACTGCCATTTTTTCCAGTTTCTTATACTGTGAGCCAGGGAAATCAGTCTTGACCATGGTGTTATTTTAACTTACAGCGCTGGAATAGATTTTCACTGCTCCTTTCAGAAAGGAAACTAAATATGTCATATGAATAATGGGAAATTACACTTCTGTATAACATGTGGAGTGTGTCTTTTTTTTTTCTTCCCATTAAGTTTATTGGTACATTTAAAGCAAACAGTACAATTACATTTATCATTGGGATCCTGTACCTTTACATGATATGTCTTGGTTCTTATTTTTTCCCCATACCCCTCCTCTCCCTTCACCCCCTTCACCCTTCCCTATTTACAGAGACTTTGTTTCCAGTTTTTTCCTTTTTTCGTTTACCCTCCCATTCCCACTTCCTCTTTGAAACTATTCTTTCTGATGATAATATAAGAAATATAATCAAGGTAAAATTAGAATATAGTCTGATTACAAGACTAATAAATATTTTGGCCCTGCTTATACTTGTATTTAGTTTGTATCAATTTTGTACCTGTTAATGTTCATCAAAACAGCTAAAAGGCTTTGTATTTCACTGAAGGCACCTGAAAAAATGCTTAGAATGGGCCATCCCAGTTAGATCCACATTAAAGTGTTTTGAGAAGGACAGTAATTATTTTATGATTATTTATTTTCAAATGATAGTTTATAAATGCATAATTTCAACGTTTTGCTAGTATTTGTGGAGGGAACAGTGGGAAGAAGAGGAATACTTAATTTGTTGCAAACTCTTAAGTAAATTCTTTTCCTTCTCCCCTTGCCCCCAGGTGTCTTTCTGTTAACTGTTAAAAATGTCAGCATCCTTTGAAGGGAAACAATTCTTTTAAGTAAGCATTTACTTTAAAATATTTTAGATTTTAAAGGCTTTTGCTATTTTATCCAGAGCAGCATTTCCTTATATTGTCTCAACCTTAAATTCTTGTTGAAAACTGTGGCCTAATATCACAAGTTTTTCATGTAAGCTAAATTTAAACACTAAATGATACAAAATGAAGGACTTCCTCCCCTCATTCTCTATAGCTGCCCACTTTTGCCTTGAGTGTGTGCCTTATGTTGGTAGAAATTCTATATTCAAATGCATGTTGGCCATTCCTGTCTGAAAGTCTGAAATCCTTAATTCTTCAAAATCCAAAATGTTTTCAGCCCTAAAATGATGTTCAAAATATTTCAGGTTCTGAAGCATTTTGGATTTCATCTTTTTGGAGCAGTGATGTCCAATCACTAATGTTTATGCAAATATTAAAAAATCTGGAAAACTCTAAAATCTGAAGCACATTTGGTCCTAAAATATTTTAGTTAAGGGATACTTGGCTTGTATTTTTAAATTAACTGAAACTACACAGGCTTTTAAATTTTCAGTTCTTAAAATTTAAGAGTTCATGTATATTTTTTCATTTGTAGCCTGCCTGCCTTTCCTCCCTCACACTCTGCTGCTTCTCTTGTGACCTCTGTGGTCCAGTGCTCTTGTCCTTTCCTTCGCTGCCCTAAGACAGAACACTGCCTCCAAGGTGTCTTTCCCTTCTTGTGTCCCAGTCTGTGTGCTGCTCCATCTCGTTCATGGTTTACTCTATGTCCTTCCTCAGTCCTTCTGTCTGTGGCTGAATAGAATAAGTACTCTGTAACTCAAGTATATGAAACTTTGCAGATTTCCTAATCCAAGCAGATGATTAAAGCATTTATCTCTGAAAATAATTTCCTTATTTTTTAGTAAAGTATAATTACCCATGCTTCCCCCAAAATAAGACCTAGCTGTAAAGTAATTAACCTTGTAAACTAGAAAGCAAAAATGCCAGTCCCAATCAGCCTGGTCTTACCTTACCTGACTTAAAGAATAACTATAGAGCAAGAAAATAGTGATGGGGCAGGTAAAGCAAAGGTAGAGTGATTAGATTAGGGCTGGCATTTTTGATCACTAGTTTTCAAGGCTTATTATTTTTCAATTAAGTTTTTCAGGGAAAGAGGGGAGGCTTAGCCTTTGAAGCAGTAGAGAAGTAAATCCTTTCCCCAGTGTAAACTCTATGTGGGCTGTGCATATTGGACATTATGAGAAGAGCTCCTCCTCCCAGCCCCTCCCTTAGCTCCAGGTAATAAAATGAGGGGGTTTGTTTTTTCAACTGCTGATGTTCACGGCCCCTGAAAGTGGGGTTCAGGGGAGGTACTATCTTTGTGACAGGGTAGGATAGTGTAGAAATGTCTTCTAATGCAAAGAGTTCAATTATAAACTCTTCATTTGTTAAGAGTATATTGTAAAAATCAGGAAAAAATAAAGTTCACACATTTTAAGTGTGCTCTGTCTCTCTGAGGGGTAGGGGACAAAGCCTCCAACTGCCTCCCTACATTGAATCAGTCTAAATGTCTCCACATGGGGAGGAAGGGCAAGATTGTGCCAGTGGAGTCCAGGGCAGGTTCTTCCCAAAGGACTGTTTTTAGGTTCTCTCGTTTCCAGGATTCTGAGTTTCAAGGGAAGCAATTAGGAGCCAGGTTTGGGTGTTGCCTGCTGTTAGCCTTTCTGTTGCTGGACACAATACCCACCACTACAGTTTAGTGGAGGAAAGGTTTAATTTAGCTCACAGTTTGGAGGACTCAGTCCATGGTCAGCTGGCTCTAGGGCAGAAACATCCTGGTGGAAGCACGAGGCAGAACAAAATGGCTTAGTTCATGGGTCTGAGGAGGAGAGCAGGGAATTACAGAGAACACGATGTGAGGGGCCTATATAAAGTACCCAAGACCACACCTCCACAATTCACCCAGGCACACCCAAATCTGCTAGATGGTCCTTGATCCAGTTAAATTGACATTATTAGGCTTAATGGTCATGCCTGCAATCTTTAGAGAAGTCTGACTCTTCTGCATTATCATTGTTTTTATTTCTTACATTTATATGCTTTTCATTTTATATATAATTTAAGTTTAGGAGTAGATTAATGAGTACTTTTTTTCCCTTTAAAAATCTTTTATTGAACACCTGATTGTATTCTTTAAATTTTTTTATTGGTAGATATGTGTAGGGCATAATGTTTACATTCCTTTGGAAAGTTGGTACATGAACATAATATATCTTTTTTTAAAATCCCATATCCCTTTTCTCCTTCCCGTCCACTCATCTTTGATCCTCTTTTTTGTTTGTTTTGTTTTTTGGTACATGTCTGTAGTACATAATGTTTATATATCTGTGTGGAGTTGATACGAGTACATAACACATCTTACTTCTTTTTTCATCCTTCTTTCCTCCTTTTTCCCCCTCCTTCCATCTCTTGACCCCTTCCTCTTTGAGAAAGATCTATTTCCCTACTTAAAAGATTATTTTAAAATAATAATGGTTTTGAAAGTTTTCATTCTTGAGGAGATAGATGGTTTCTTCTCCCATTTTATCAACTTAGTTACCAAAATCATTTTCTTTCTTTTCATCTTCATTTTATTAGCAGGAAAGAAAAAATTATAGAAGCAGCTACCTTCTTCACTATCAATGAGTGAGCTTTAGGCTGTTTGTCACTATACAAAGGGGTTTCCTCTTTGAAACTTTCATTTAAAGAAAAAGCAAAACTCTGATTTGAGCATTACATAATATATTCATGTATCAAAATGCACACAGGATCCCGTAAATATGTATAACTTTTATATATCAGCTAAAAATCCGCTTGATGTGTGCGTGTGCACACACACACACTTATTTTATACGTGGTATGAAATCCTTAAGGTAGTAGGAAGTGGTCTGCTGTAAATGTTGTTTCCCCTCCTGTCTCTCTGTACTCCCTTCACCTCTGCTGAACAAAATACCAGTTGCAAATTTCTCCATTGGCTCTTCTAAAATTCTGGTTCTCTTTTGGTAAATTGTGATCCCCCTCCCACAGCCCCACTCAGTAGTTATCTCAAAGAGAATAGTCTTTTCCATCTTGCATTCTGTGCACACGTTCATGTGGTCACAGAGTTGACATTGCAGCCTTAGCAAAGGTTGTCTCTTTAAAATTCTCTGAAATTCCCCTTTGGCGCATCCATTTTGGCAGCTGAGTTTATATGGAAAGTTGTAAAACTTTTGGCTGTTCTTTTCCTGCTTAATAAAAATAGAAATCTCAGATTATGAGGGCAAATAGGCAAGAAGCTCCTGTGTAGACTCTGTTGGTTCTGGATCTTCCATACTTTGTATTTTAGGCTCTGGTAAATGATGTCCTTATTATGTGCCTGTGGATCAAGGGAGTGGGCTTTTAAAACATGAATATACTGTAGCCTGATACTTATTTTTATATCTCAGTAGAATCCCCTGCTATTTAAACATGTATGTGAAGCTTGTTACACTGATTTGGACTTTTGATTTTGTAATATTTGTGCATTTCATTTTATTTATTTATTTATGTTTTGGGGTACCGGGGATTGAACTCGGGTCCTTGCGCTTGCAAGGTAAGCCACTGAACTGCTGAGCTAAATCCCTGGCCCCTATGCATTTTAAATAAATTGATTATATTCACATATTCACAATTAGCTGTTATAGTTTGAGTAATAATATAAGAACAAAGTTGGAAAATCCAAATTGCTAGTGAGAATATATTACTAAGTATTATCAAAGGTGTGCTTTCTTGAACTAGCACTTTTTTGGATGGAACAACTAAATCTCTATGAGAAAGCAGCATAGGCAATGTATTTTCAAGTAGGCTTTTCTAGAAAAATGATGCTTCTGTGAGCAGAACTGACCCATTTATTACAATAAATTGCCTTTGGAGCCCCTTGTTTCTTTCTGTCCCTAGTGTGACTGCCCCTGGAGTAGAGCTTTATGGATCATGTTGATGTATTTCCAGTTATGATTCTCTCATTTAAAGCTGACTTTATATGTTTGGTATGGAAAGCAGTTATTTCTTAGTTTTGTTTTCAAATATAAATACTGGTAACTTTGAGGCTAGAGCATCCACAATAGAAATGAGTGTGACACCTTTTACTGTGAAAATCTTTTTTCTGCTTATATTCCATAAATGAGGCATGCAAGCTCATGAGAAGGTGAATTGCCTTCCCATCATGATTTGTGAAAGATTTTAAATCATTTTTTTTATGGTGGTTCTGATTCTTATGAATTAACAGTTTGTGTTCTTTAGTGCCCTCCTCTCTCTTGCTGTACCAAATTTGTTATACATTGGAATTGATAAAACTTTTAGAATTAAATTATCACCCTATGTATTACACTCATTTTTCCCTCAGGCTGCAATTTTTTTTCCTTTTATGCATGTATTTTATCAAAATACACACTGTGGACTTTATAGATCCATGGTATCAAATCTCCTTGATGGATCCTTGGGAAGGAAGTATTTAAAGTACATAATTAGGGTACTTGAGCATAAAACTACAATTATACACTTGTGTGTTAATTTTGTGTACAGTAAGACTTCAGTTCAATGCTGGTTGTAAATGAGAGGAAGAGTTTTACTGCCAGTGAATGCCTGCATTTTATGAATACTAAAGTGAAATCTACTCTAATTGGCTGACCTGAAAAGGAAGGTGAAAATCTACAGTTAGGTGTGGTGGAGGAAAATATAAAATGTTACTAGAGATTTCTTTTGATTGATGACTAGAAAAGTAATCCTGTCTCATGAATAGCAAAGCTTCCTGTACCTTTGGAATCACTCATGCTATTTTACCTCCTGTGTCACAGCAAAGACTATCAGAGTGAGAGCAGTTTATGTAAGCCAGTGAAAATAATGAAGATTCAGGTGGTGTCCATACCAAATCTTTGATCTGGTAAAGGCTTTGGGATGATGTGCTTAAAACTTCTTGGTTGACCATACATCATGCTTGTCTTCCTTTCCCCTCCCCTCCTCCTCCAATGCTCTTCCCTTCCCTTTTTCCTTTCTATGTTTGTAGTATAAGGTTTATATTCCTTGTGATGAATTAGTACATATATATAATATATCTTAATTCCTTTTTTTAATCTCCCTTCTTTTCCTCCCTCCTCCTACCCATAATTTGTTTATAAAATTCTATGTATGATAGGGTGTGCTATTTGAAGGTTGAAGGAGTTAATTTTATGAAAATTAAAAGTTGTGCCACTTTACAAAATGGTTAATAGTACTGCCGAATTTGTAATCCTAAAGAGGTAGCATGGAGTGGAAACATAAATTAATTTGAGAAAGGTATAAATAAATTCATGGGTAATAGATTCATAATGGTTATTAAGAGGAAATAAAGGCTGTTTAGGACATATCCCTGACTTCTGGAAATTGAGGTCATGAGAGGCACTACCATTTAGTTCCCACAGCTATAAAGAATATTCACTCTGAAGAACATTGGTCTGACCTACTATTCACTTAAGCTGTGATTTGCTAAATATAGAACAGTTCAAGTTAGAATAAGCAGTGAAATTTTGTAGGCAATGTAGTAATTGTAAAGAAATCCAAGCAAAATCATATATATAAAAATTGTTTTACCAGGTTTATATCTTTAAAAAACCATATTAAAATCTTATATTTGGATATCCTGTTAAGGAAGTTGAATAAATAAATTTGTCATTTACAAAGATTTATTACTGATGGCATGAGAACATTTCAGCTTTATAAATTCTAAAGGAAATTTACTCTCTGATAGGAAATTTTTAAACTTTCTAAGCTAAACGGGTGGTTTAAATTAACCCAGATAGATTAGTTATTTTTCATTGTGGCTTTGAAGTTACCTTCTAGAATTCAATCAGAAGTGAAAGTAGGTTCCATAGATATATGAAATACATGTAACTAGCCTGATTGTGTGGTCTCCCATCTAGCCGGTTCTTGAGTGTAGGACAGTGCTTGATGTACCTGGGGTTTTCTTTCTTCTGTTACTAAAAGGAAGCTGGACAGAATTGGAAGGAACTTAGCTTTAGTGTATAGTGAACATAATGGCTGCTCAATGTACACGTGGATGGTTGGTTTTCAAATATGAAGAATTAATCTCATAAAATTATGAGATTTATTTTTTGAAATGAGAAAATGGTTATGGAGGAACATCTAAGTTGTTGCAAAATGCCAGTTGGAAGCTTAAAGCTTATGTGGCTATAGAATGGAGTGGTTGTTAAGAATTTGACTTTGTAAACCTTATTTATTATCTTTAGCACATTTTTTTGGACAACATATTATAATAAAATTTACTTTTTCAGTTTATTTCAGCCATTCATCATATTAGCATCCATATTCTTTGCTGTCAGGAATTTTCGGAATCTTATGCATGAAAAAGTGTTTCATGTTTCTGTGAAATTGGAAGCTAGCAGGATTTACCACATTTTAGTGGAGCTGTTGTGAATTTAAGATTTTTCTTATGCTTTTGGCCTTCCAGTTTTATAGAACTTACCTGAGAGAGCCTAAATCTATGATGTAAAACAAAAATTACAGAACTTTCTCCTGCTAAAGGTAAATTGTTAGAATATATTTTTTGATAATCCTTAGACCTCAGGAGCAATAAATAACCTACAGCCTGGCATAGTGGCATACTTCTATAATCCCAGCCACTTGGAGGCAGAGGTAGGAGGATTGCTGTGAGTTCAAGACCAGCCTAAGCTACATAGTGAGTTCCAGGTCAGCCTCAACTACGTAGTGAGACCCTGTCTCAAAACAACAACAATAAAAAACTAGAATAAATTATTTTGTTCTAGATTTGTGAAAAACACCAAGTTGGTTTAAAGAATGTTAGCAATTAGTATATACTCTACTAGGATATTAATCCTTTATATATGTATCACACTATTTTCATATTCAAAAACAACATTATGCTACATGTATTTTGGGGGAGGGGGGGCGTCTGCTATCCCTTAAGCCTTACCTCAGTAATCCATGAACAGAACTTTTTATTATTAAGTATATATTGTCTATAATGAAAGTAATTTTTAATGGCTCTATAATATTGTATTTAATCTCTACTCCCTCATTTTATCAACTCACTAGTGATGGCTGTTTAGATACTTAGGCTGCTTCCATATTTTGGAGTAGGGCTACATTGATATATTTGCTACAAAAGTGTTTCCTTACCTGTTTCATGTTTTTTCTTAAGATAAATTCTTAGAATTCTGAGTCAAAGGGATGTTGCTGCTATATTTACATTTTTTTTTTTTTTTTTTTGTGGTACTGGGGATCAAACTCCAGTCCTTGCGCTTGCGAGGCAGGCCACCGAACCACTGAGCTAAATCCCTGGCCCTATATTTACATTTTTACCTTAGATATTAGAATTTGCATACTCACTGATTATTTCAGTATGCCCATTTGCTTTGTAATGTTTTAGATTATATAAAATTAAAAATCAATATTAAGAATGTAGGAAAATGCATTATTTGTCAAATGGAAAATTTATATCTAGGCCTAAATAAGGCAGGAATGATAAAGCATAAATATGTTAACATGTTATGGAAGTATGAAGAAATGTGATGTCAGTAGTTTAGTTACTTCTCTTGTATTAAGTGAATGTACATTTTCAGCTAATATCTTTACATTATAATTTACTTACGATAGAAAGTTGAGATTGTAGGTGTACAGTTTTATGAATATTGCCAAATGTGTACATCCATAAATATGCCATCTGAATTAATATCTAGAATGTTTCTGTTATTTTCATAAAGTTTTCTCCTGCTTCTTTCTAGTCAACTCCTATATCCTATGAGTGTTATTATTTCTATGACAAAGAATTAATTTTGTCTGATTTTAAACTTCAGAGAAACAGTATATATATAATATATTATATATTATATATATATAATTGAGTATATATATCATTTTTTTCTTTCTTTTTTTTTTAATCTCTGTGTTATTTAGGCTGTCTTGATCTCCCTGTGTTGCCCAGGCTGACTTTAAACTCACATCAGTCCTACTGCCTCAAACTTCTGAATGCTGGAATTACAGGCTCATATAGTTCTTTAAAACAATATAATACTAACAGGAAATGTAAATACTGCACTGGTTATAACAAATGGACCTGAAAGTGATATAAAAGTTATACAGATTAAGAATAATAGGTCTTTTAAAAGAATGAAATTAAATCCTTAACAATATATGCAGAACTAATAATAGATCATAAGTCTAAATGTAAAAGCTTTAATAAGGCTAAGAAAAGCTATTAGCTGGACATAGTGGTGCAAGCCTATAGTCCCAGAATTTAGAAGGCTGAAGAAAGGATTTTGAGTTCTAGTCCATCCTGAGCTACATACATTGCAAGCTCAAGGCCAGCTTCAGCTACAAAGTAAGACCCTGTCTTAAAAAAGGAAGAAGAAGCTATGAAAGTCTTAGAAGAAAGAGATAAAAACTTACAAAGTACAGGATATGATAATGATTTCTTGGATGTCACACCAGGTGCATAAGCAACAAAAGATGATAAATTGGACAACATCAAAATTAAAATCTTTTGTGCATCAAAGGACACTGTTGAGAGCAAAAAGGCAACCCACAGAATGAGTAAAATAATTTGAAGGTCTCATATCTGGTAAGAAACTAATAGGCAGACTATGTAAAGCACTTCTACAACTCAGCAACAACAGCTAAAAATAGTCAAAGAATCAGAATAGACATTTTACCATAGAAGATAAATTTGGTCAATAAGCACATGAAAAAATGCCCAGTATCATTAGGGAAAGGCAAATGAAAATCACAGTGAGTTTGTATTGTTTCATGTCCATAAGGATAAATGCTTTGGTGGGATGAGAGGGAAATTGGAAAACAAATGGCATTAGTGATGTGGAGAAATTGGAACCTTTGTGCACTGCTTACAGGAATGTAAAATGATGTAGCTACTGTGTAAAACAGCATGGTAGTTTCTCAAAAATTTAAACATCAGAGTTAACATCTGAGTATATTCCCAAAGAAATGAAAGCAAAGTCACAGACAGGTGCTTGTAAACTCATGTTCAGAATAGCATTATTCACAGTGGTGTTTCAAAATTAGAAACAATGCAAGTATCTATCATGGAGTGAATGAAAACATACATATACATACAGTAGCCTAAGGTGAATGAAAATGGATACATGCTACAACATGGATGACCTTTGAAGACACTAATATTATGATTTATATCTAGATGTCCTTCAAAAGCCTCATGTGCCCATAGGTGGGGCTTTTGGAAGGTGGCTAGGTCATGGGTGTGTTATATTGGATTATGGATATATGATAGCTGGATTAGTCTAGTGATTGCTTTAGCATAGTTCCGGGTGTGAATGATGGGAAGACCTACCTTCAGTGTGGGTGGCACCAACCAAAGGGTGTATAGTCTATATGGAATAAAAAGGAAAAGGAAGGCTCCACTGTTTGTTGCTACCTGCCTCCCTTGCCATGAGTTCTTTCTCAGCTATGCCCCTCTGTCTTGGAGCTAGCCAATCATAGACTGAAATCTCTATAAACTATGAGCTAAAACAAACCTTTCCTGCTTTAACTTGTGGGCGCTGGATATTTTGTTCCAGCAACAAGAAAGACACTGCTGAGTTAAATAAGCCACCCACAAAATGACACCTATTATATAATTGTACCTATAAGAGATAGCAAGAGTAACCAAAATATCACAGAGACAGAAAAGTAGGATAGTGGCAGCCAAAGTGGCTGGTGCCTGGGAGAAGAGTGTAGTTACTGTTTAGTGAATTCACGTTCAGTTTGAGATGAGGAATTTCTGGAGGTGAATGGTGATGGTGATAGTTCTATGAGTTTAAACGTGCTTAATGTCACTGGACTATACAATTAAATAAAGTACTAATGTTTTATATATAGTTTAGCACCGTCAAAAACACATCAGTGGATCATTTGCTGGAATGTTGAAGGAAAGGAGAAAAGTTATTTCATTACATATTACAAAATTAGCGTGTTCAAATTCAAAAGTGGTGCAGGCAGTGCACATCTGTAATCCCAGCTGCTTGAAACGCTGAGGTAGGAAGATTCAAAGCTCAAGGCCAACCTAGGCAACTCAGTGAAATCTTGTCTCAAAATAAAACAAAACAAAAGGGTTGGAAATGTAGCTCAGTGATTGAGTACTTTCGTAGTATGTTCAAGGCCCCTCATTTAATCTCTAATACCCGTGGTAAAAAATTCTGAAGTGGATAGTTTTCTTCACATTAAGTATGTCTGCAATAGTTTTAGGACAATGGCAATCATTTCTTTTTGTTCATAAATTGTTTTCCTGGAAAAAAGGAGAGAAACTTATAATGTAAAAAGATTTAGGTATGTGTATAATCAACTAGTTCATGATGAAATGAGTTGTGTCAGTATAATCACTTTAAGAGATCTCATAGCTAACACTGTGTTATCTGTTCCAGATGATTTTTATGGGCTGTTAATGGTGATAGAAACTGAGCTGGATGCTTGTTTAACTCAAGACAGCCATTCGCATTTACATTGCTAGGGTGTGATTTATATAGTACTCTGGGAAGTGCAGTCACCAGATAAAACTTGAACTCTTAGAAGCCAGGCGGTCTACATACATGGATGACCTAAACTGAGAAGGCCTATCCTGTGGGGTTTGGATACTTGGGGTGTGTGTGTGTGTGAAAGGTCCAGGTTTAAAGGTGAACAGGTTTCCTGATTTTAAAGTGTTTTACTGATTCTTCAGTGTAGAAATAATTGTATGCTTTATTTTTATATTATGCCTGTTTGTCAAACTTTTTTGACTATGCAACTAGTTTTGTGAGATACAAGAGGTGATTAAAAATATAGTGAATGTCTAAATTTTAAAAAAATTTATAACTGTAGAAAAATTGCTATTAGTAAAAAAATAAAAGAAGATTGCTATTAGGGTCTGGAGATTTAGCTCAGTGGAACTGCACCTGCCTGGCAAGTGCAAGATCCTGAGTTTGATCTTTGGTGTCGCGGGGGGGGGAAAGAAAAGAAAGATTGCTATTAATCTTCCTCACAATCTCTTCCCTTGGCTTGAAACACGTATCACATTGTTTTTGTCCTATCAGAAGCAGTCCTGGAAATCCTCTTTCATGTTTTTATATGATGTGACCAAAAATACTGTGAATGCTACCACTGAAAGCCATCTAGTGGAAAGAAAGTTTGTAAAAAACATGGTGTATCCTCATCGACCTTATTTGTTGGATCTGGCACTGTGCAATTTCTGGCTCCTTCCCAAAGCCTAAATTACTATGAAAGGTAAATGTTTTGAATTGATTCAAATCACTGAAACAGCCATGACAGCACAAGTAAAGGCTCAAACAAAACTTTCAGAACTGCTTCAGAAAGTAGCAAGAATGATGGGACAAGTATATTCCAAGTGAGGCAGAATATTCTGAGGGTGATTAATGGCAGTATGTCTTTCACTATAGTAAATTTTTAAAATTTAAACATTAACTTAATTTTAAATTATATATCTCCTGTCTTGTACAATTCGTGTCCCTTAGAGCCCTAGGGAAATGTTGACCCAACGTCCTTTTCATTGGACACTTAGCAGCATAGGACTACTTTGTGAGAAGACCACAGAGGAAACTTTCTTCTGGGCTTATCCATTTCAGGGAGGGATCACGTCTCTGGAGTTGAGTCCTGGCTAGGCCTATGTGTAATGCAGTGAACATAGGGTGCTATGCAGTGGACTCTCCTCAATGACCCTTGCCTGTATGCACTTTTTTGAATGTAAAATTGGGAACTAATCTAAGTGTAAGGGAAAGAACAGGAACAAACATAATGCTTTGTGTAATCACAGAAAGATTATAAACCCTAATAGTTTGCTATGTCCTCATTGCATGCTAGGCAAGTGCTTTGCCACTGATCTACACCCCAGCTGCATCTCTCTCTTTTTTAAAAGAGGAACAAATTGGAAGGCTGAAGTCTCACCTCATCTTTCTTCTCCTCCTTCCCAGAGAGAGTCATATGTTTTTTGAGGGCTCTCCATACTGATTTCCACAGTGATTAAACCACTCTACACTCCCACCAAAGGTGGAGAAGTGTTCATTTTTCCCCACAGCCTCCCCACAGCCACTCCAGAATTTTTTTTTTCTTTTTTTTTGCTGGTGCTGGGGATTGAACTCTGGTCCTTGAGCTTGTGCAGCAGGTGGCAGAGCCACAGAGCTAAATCCCCAGCATCCCCTCCAACATTTTTTATTGGTTGATTTCTTGATAATAGCCATTCTTTCTGGGGTGAGATGGAATCTCAGTGTTTTTCAAATTTGCATCTCTTGAATGACCAGTAATGTCGAACATTTTAAAAATATATATTTATTTGCTGTTTGTACTTCTTCATCTGAGAAGTGTTTATTCATTTCAGATGCCCATTTTTGGATTGGGTCTTTAAATTTTGGGGTCTCTTTAAGTTCTTCATTCTAGATATTAGTCCTTTGTCTGATCCCACTCTGTGGGTTCTCTCTTTATTCTCTTGGTCATTTCTTTCTTTGTGAAAGAGCTTTT
Organism: Fukomys damarensis; assembly: GCF_012274545.1. Lineage (NCBI taxonomy): Eukaryota > Metazoa > Chordata > Mammalia > Rodentia > Bathyergidae > Fukomys > Fukomys damarensis. The sequence continues at coordinate 27,241,428 of NW_022900926.1, read as the reverse complement.
TAATTTGATGTGATTCCAGTTGTTGATTCTTTGTAATATTTCCTGTGGAATTGAGGTTTTGTTCATAGTCTTTGCCTACACCCAGGTCTTCAAGAGTTCTACTTATTCTCTCTTCCCACAGATTTAGTGTTTCTGTTTTAATATTTACATCTTTGATCCATTTCAGTTTTAGTTTAGTACGTGGTGAGAGGTATGGGTTTAGTTTGTTTTTTTGGTACGGGGAATCAAACTCAGGACCTTGTGCTTATGAGGCAGGCAACTGAACCACTGAGCCAAATCCCCAGCCCATGGGGATTAGTTTTAATCTTTGGCATATGGAAAGCCAGTTTTCCAGCACTATTTATTGAAGAAATGCGTTCTTCCAGTGCAATTATTTGTCCCCTTTGTCAAAGATGAGGTGGTTGAGTATGTTTGCAGTTGTTTCTCCATCTTCTCATCTGTTCCACTGATCCTTGTTTTTTTGTGTTTTGTTTTTTGGTTTTTTTTGGTGCCAGTACCATGCTGTCTTGTCTTGTCTTTTCTTTTTTATCACGGTAGCTTTGTAATGTAATTTTAAGTCAGGGATTGTGATGCCTCTCACCTTGTCTTTGTTGCCCAGAATTTTTGTATTCTAGGTCCGTTTGGTTCCAAGTGAATCTTTGGATTTTTTTCTCTAGTGCTGTGAAGTATGCTATTGTTATTTTGATCAGGATTGCATTAAATCTGTATAACAATTTTGGAAGTATGGCCATTTTCACTGTATTGGTTCTTCTTACTCAAGAACAAGGGATATCTTTCCATTTTCTGATATGGTTTTCTTTTTCAGAGTGCTAGGAATCTATCTAACACAGGTAGTAAAAGACCTTTATATTGGGCTCAAACTTGTAACTCTCCTGCCTCTCCCTCATGGTGTGCAGAAATTATAGGCATGTGCCACCACACTACACTTCAACTAGTGTTTCTTAACTGATAGGTTGTCTTCTATGGGCCAGACATTGAATGTGTGAGGTTATATTCCAGTGATGAGAACAGCAAATGCATGAACACAGAGAAAACAGGCTTGCCTAAGTTAGATGTTGCCTCTGTGGTAAAAGAAATGAGGATATGAGGATGGTTGTATTTAATAGTTTGACTGATTGTGGACTTCTTTTTTTTTGTTTTTTATTATGAAACCTTTCAAATACATGCAGAAGTAGGGTTATATTATAAAACTCATGTACCCATCACTCAGCTCAATTTTTAACTCATAGCCACTCTTGGCTGTATCTCCAGCCATCTGCATTTCTTCTATTTATTCTTTTTTTTTTTTTTTTTTTTTTTAAAAATTTTTTTTTTTTTTTGGTACTGGGGCTCAAACTTGGGTCCTTGTGCTTGCAAGGCAGGTGGCAGAATCACTGAGCTACATCCCCAGCCCTCATACATTTATTCTTTTTTTTTCTTTTATTGAGTTTATTGTTACATTTTAGGTATACAGTATAATTACATTCATTATTGGGATCTTGTACCTTTACATGACAGGTCTTGGTTCTCATTTTTTTTCCCCTTGTCCGTGCCTTCCCTTCATCCTTTCCTCCCTTCCCCATTTACAAACACTTTATTTCCATTTTTTCATTTTGTCATATTTTTTTCTTTTACCTTATTACCTTTCCCCTACCCTTACCATTTTCCCTACACCTTTAGCCCTTTTCTTCCTATTTCACATGGTCAATTATCTCATTAGGATCTTATGTACTATTATAGCTTTTCACACCAGAGAAATTATTCGGTATTTATACATGTGTGACTTATTTATTTCACTTAGGAGTATATCCTCAATATGTATCCATTTTCCTATGAATGAATCTAATTTCTCATTCTTTATGGCTGAGTAGTACTCTGAGTAGTGTAAAGAACTCAAAACAATCAGCCCCCCACCCAAATATAAAGATCCAATTCAAAAATCGGCATCTGAAATGAACAGACAATTCTCAGACAAAGAAGTAAAAGCAGCAAGTAAATATATGAAAAAATGTTCCACATCACTGGTCATTCGAGAGATGCAGATGAAAACAACACTGAGATTCCACCTCACCCCACAAAGAATGGCTGCTATCAAGAAATCAACCAATAACAGATGTTGGCGGGGTTGTGGGGAGAAAGGAACCCTTCTCCATTGTTGGTGGGAGTGCACACTGGTGCACCTACTGTGGAAATCAATATGGAGATACCTCAAAGAGCTGGGGCTAGAGGTTCCATTTGACCCAGCCATCTCTCTGCTGGGTATCCCTCCAAAAGAATTAAAGGAATCATACCATGGTGATACATGCGCACCTACGTTTATAGCGGCACAGTTTGAAATAGCTAAATCTTGGAAACAGCCCATTTGCCCATCAGTTGGTAATTGGATAAAGAAGATGTGGTTTTTCTATAAAATGATTGTGGACTTCTAACGCAGATGTTCCCATAGTGAAATGATCTGCTTTAGTTACTTAGGGGACTGGCATTCTAACTAGGTTCACGGAGGATGAGGTGCCAGTGAAGTCTGTCCCTAAGGAATGAATTAGACCAAGTATGTTAAGAGGACAGCAGACTGATTTTGAATTGTGAAAGATTTTAGTGAGGCCTCATAAGCAGATGTTTTAGATTGCTTGCCTTCTGCAGTTTGTCATGTTCTGCCTTATTACTGCTCCCACCAAACCTCCTGGCCCACCTGCCAAAAACTTTCTGGAGCTAGAACAGATAGTAAAAGAGTCTTATCATATGTGGCTGCTGTGGTACCAGTGTGTTCCTTCAGTTTGTCCTGTTGTTGTGCTTAGAAAACAGAGCCTCCTCTCTCCCCAAATGATGCTCTCACATTGTGTGTAAGGGTTTCTGCAAGCCAGAAAGTCATCCATGTTCCTAGGAAATTGCTGCTTTGTATTGACTGAGCTTTATAGTCATTTTAACACTGGCAGAAGTGTTATCCTCACTGCGTCAAATCAAACTGCAAAGATGCTTGTGTGAAATATAGTATTAGATAGCAAATCAAACATATGGGCACTGAACTGGAGGGTGTGTTTTGTGGCAGTGCATGGTATTCTAGCATGTGGAGTTGTATTTTATGGAAATTCTTTGGCTTGGCTTGTGGCAGGGACATACATTCATTATGAAATATCAAACTGTAAGATAAATAAAAGCAAAGAATTCAGCTGTTCTTTTTAATGGTTTTTAGTACAAAGTCATCTGCCCTAACAGCCTAGCCTTTTGATGAGAGGTGTTGTAAGCCATTGTAGCCACACTTTCTGTTTTCTTTACTGATAGATTTTGAAAATAATAAACATTATTTTCCTTTTATTCCATTGTATATGCTACAAATTACTGTATTTGTCTTAAGGGGAGAATGTGCTAAGATTTTCTTTATTGTTCTTTTTATTTATTCAGTTTTTCTGTAGTAAATTTGGCTTTTAAGTGTGTATCCTTGTATGCCTTAATTTCTTAAGCATGTGGGCTTATGGGGATCAAGTTCTTGGAGTTCTCAAATGGACCATATTGTGGCATTAAAAGAGTGATTTCATCATTCTCAGCTCTGGAATGCTCTTTGCTGTCTTGATATCTTGTTTTTCTTTTCTTTCTTTTTCTTCCAGTTCGGGGGAAAAGTCAGTAGACTTCTCATTTTAAAAATTCAAAAAATACTCATGCACAAGAAAAGGTTTTCCTCTGAACAATAATTTTGAGAACTTTCAAGCTCATGTAAATTAGAGAAGATTGATTTAGGTTATTTTAGTGTGTATCTCTGGTGTTTACAGTGCATTATGCTTTTTAATGTGGCCTATTTTATCAATGAAAAAACAACCATTCTCTTACATTTTCATGAATTTCTTTCAGGAGCTCTTATTGGTGGCTGTATATACATAGTGTTGTTTTCTATCATGATAAATACTAGAGGTGGTCACCTTGTAAAAAGAAAAGGTTTATTTTGGATCACAGTTTTGAAGGCCCAGTCCATGATTGGCTGGCCCCTGATTTTGGGTCTGTGGTGAGGCACACATTATGATAGAAAAGAAGTGGTCACCTTATGACCAAGGAAAAAGAGAGAGGGTCGGGTCCTACAGTTTCTTTGACTGGCATGCCTCCTGGACCTGAAGACCTCCCACTAGGTCCTACTTCTTATACATGGGCCTTTGTTTTCACAGGGTTCCTTAGTGGCTTGATGTGCCCCCCAACCCCTTGCAAAAATGGTAAATGAAATTGCTAATGTAACTGGCCCATATCGGATAGACCATAATTAGGATATTCTAAGTTTAGCTGTTCTGAACTTAGAAACATGCACACTGTATTAAGCAACCAAATGACAGGCATCCTATAAAGTATTAATGAGTTAACTTGGACTGTGTGTGTTCATTTGAATTTTCACTGTTGTATGGTAATGAATTATGCCTTGTTGACACTCTAAGTAGAAGCATTTTTAAATGTCAGTATTAGGAACTTATTTTTCTCTACTAGATTTTTATGGCATCAGTACTTGATGTCTGATAAAATATGATTATTTAAGGCAAAGTCAAATAATCCTTTGTCTTTTGACTTCATTGATAATATCTGAATACAAGCCAGTATGTTAGTTCATCTAATGAAGAAAGGATTAAAACTATTAGATTCAGTTGCTTAGCAAAAGTCCTACTTCGTATTAATAAATCAAAACCATACTTGATTTCATTTAATTGCATATTTGATTTTGTGTTTTCTTTGCTTGACTTTTTAACAGATGCCACCTCAATATGGACAACAAGGTGTGAGTGGTTACTGTCAACAAGGCCAACAGCCATATTACAACCAGCAGCCCCCGCACCTACCGCCCCAGGCACAGTATCTGCCATCCCAGTCCCAGCAGAGGTACCAGCCACAGCAGGTGAGCACAACCTCTCCTCCCAGCTCTTGTTTTCTCCTCCAGCTCTATGCTCAGGGGCAGACCTTGCTCAGAGAATCTTACTATTCTATTCTGATAATGGTGTTTACAGGGGGTTGGAGGGGAATGCTAGTTTTGAGAATATGCAAACTATAACCTAATTTAACTTCTTTCCTTTCTTTCCTCTCTTTCTCCTTTTCTTCATTATTTTTTTGGTACTGGGGATCGAACTCAAGACCTTACATTTGTGAGGCAGGCATAGCACCACTGAGCTAAATCCCCAGCCCTCTTCATTCTTTTCTGCATGTTTGAGATTGAAGAGTAGGAAGAATAAGTAGTTTAATAGAAGCTTGCATTACTGATTGGTGATAACAGAACTTGTCACTCATTGCAAATTGTTTGTTATTCATGTTTGGAATCTTTCAATAAAATATTCTGATACTTTGGTAAGGCTTATTCAGGACAATGATTTGCTGATCATGTAATTCCACTACTTAGCACATGCATGATATTTTCATCTTGACCTTTTTGGTTTTGTTTTAATGTTAAGTGCTACTGCATAAAAACGTTGTTGCCTTTTGAAAGTAGTATTCTCTTTAAACTAGATTATAAACATATAATTACTGCAATTACAACATATTAAGCTACTAACGAGAATCATTTCTTGTTTGAATCAGCCTCTTTACTCTTTTAGGTTATTGGGCTATGTATATCTGTTCACATGTTAAGAAAAATAGTACATAGGGCATATGTATTTGATAAAAAATAAAAGTGATTCACTTTCATTTTATTTTAAGACTGTCACTCATGAGTGGAGTGAGGAGGAGTTGTGAGTGCAGGAGTGTCATTCTGGACCCAGATAGGACTCACAGCTTTTCCAGTCATAAGCACAGAGAGGAACTGTCCGTTTCAGCCCCCCACCCCATTTTTTTCCTCTTGTGGGGTAGGATGATAAAGAGAAGAACACATGTGACATGGACTTTTATCTTTTTATAGGGCTTCTTACATGGATTGAATGGGTGATCTTAAGCCAACTATATAAATACATTGAATTTAATTTTAATCAACTTAGTGAATTTCTGAAGTATTTTCCTGAGCTTTTGGGAGTCTACTTCTGTGTGACTTTGATTACAGAGTTCCAAAGTTTATGGATTTAAAGAAAACATGTTAACCACTGGAGAGTTTGAAGATTCTATACAATCTCACTTTCTGTATATATATTTTGGTAATTTATGTAGGGTTTATAGAAGTAGGGATGTACATTATTTGATGATTAATTGGTGTAGCTTTTGTTAAAGTATGTGAATATTGTAAAGCCTCTCAACATCAGTTCTTTTTAAATGACAGACTGATATCTACCCTTTTGATAGATACAGTTATAGGCTTTTTAAAAAGGCTTTCAGAACATTATTGAACTTACCTATAGACAAAATGTTTTGTCACATCATCAAAATTTAAGGACTCAATAGAGAGATTATGTTATACGTTTTGCTCTTGTGCTGAAATGAAATTTTGATTATAAAACCAATGTGATTAAGAATTCTGAATACCTGTCATTTCCTTTAATAAGAAACTCAAAATTTGTTTCCTTTATGAAGCATTCACTGATGACTTCTAACAGATGGCAGTTAGTTATTTAATATCCTTCATATTTAAATATGGAAAGTATAGTACAGATAAAATCTTTTTAAAATGAATACTATTTTACTGTGCTTAGTTTAGGGCTATCTTATACTTTGATATTGCCATTATTTAATTGATTTGAATATGGTATTAAATGGTATGAAATACTATACAGTCATGACCCCTTATATTTATATGGTCATTTTTGCTCATTCTGAATAAAACCTAACACTACTCAAAACACATTGCAAATTTTTTGTGTATTTAAACTCATGAGCTAAAAGAATGTCTTAGTTAAAAATTTAATTAAACTCATTATAGGATTTTAAAAAAAGGTTGAAGTTGGAGACATTCAGGTGACCTAGGCAGATGATCTGATAGGACAGGAACAGTCTTGGTATTTAGGGAGTTGGAAGATCAGGGACATACCTGGAAAGTTCCTCTAAGAAAGGAGATCTGACATTGCAGAAGTAGTTAACACCTCCAAAAGCCAAATAGTAACTTCACATCCATTCTAAAATGAAGTAAAAATTACCAATGGAATATTAACAAAAGCCAAATTTTAATAAGAATTTATTAAATTAACTGAATTTATGTTTATGTTTAAATGCCTAAAAAGCTTAACTATATTTGATCAGCCATCATTTCATAACAATCAGAATATTCCTTCTTGCCGTCTCTTTTTGTATCCAAGCATAGCATACACAAAGTATTGATTTTATAGAAGATGGTCAGCAAATAATGTTTTATATCTTTTGTTAATGCAGTTGATAACAAGAGTTTATACTTACTTTCTTGACTAATCATTCACATTCTTCAGAGATTTAAAAGCACAAGTAAATGATACAGAGAAAAGTGTTTTTCCCATTTTAGTTCTCATACTCACTTCACCACCCACCTGACTCTTTGCCAGATAACCATTTTATTAGTTTATTATGTTTTTCTGGAATTTGCACAATGTTGTATTTAAATTTCTACCCTATTTTTGTACAGATGATAGCATACTGTTATTAATATGCATACTCTTGTGTTTTTTCTTCATCTCTTTTCTGTTTGCTTAAATGTTTTGTAGAGATCTTTCCAAAAGAGTACATAGTTATCCCTCATTTTTTATAGCCCTATTCCATTTTATAGACATACCATAATGTATTTAACCAGTTCTCTTTGATGGGCATTTAGATGATTTCTAGTTATTTACAGTTTAGAATATTATGAATATTCTGAAAAACTCTGTGTGTGTGTGTGTGTGTGTGTGTGTGTGATTTTATAAACAGACACAACAATATCTGTAGGATAAAATTGCTAGAAGCAGCGCTTCTGGGTCAAGGGTATGTGCATTTGCTCTTTCTGGTAGATATTGTTAAATTCTCCACAGAGGATATACCAGTTTATTACATATGTGAGAGGGTGGTTCCCTACACATTGTCAGTGTTTGATAATACAGTTTTAGTTTACATTAATCTTATTAGTGGTGATCATTATCTTATATATTTAAAAGCATTTGGTTTTTTTATGCATTATAACATTCAATTTTTTGTCTTGGCTTTTATGATTCAGTGTTTAGTCTTCTAAAAGTTGATTTATGAAAAGCATATATGTGTAAGGAAGTTGAAAGTTTGTGTGTGTTATTGCTGCCCAATATTGTCTTTTGACATTAATTATAGTAGGTTTTTTGTAAAGCAGAAGGGGTTCATTTCTAAAAATCATTTTTATGTTGTCAAAATTCCAATCACTTCTTTGTATCACCTCTGTATTTTATTTTTAGTGGTTCTAAAGTCCTTGCAATTTTTCCACGTAATTTGTAGCATTTTCATATATTCGTTCTTACATATCACTTTTTGCATTCTGTGGAGAGCTACTTTCCCACTTATCACTACCTTTTCTTGTGTAAGCTGTTGTATTAGGGTTCTCTAGAGGAGCTGTAGGTAATGTGTATAAGTGTGTAATTTATTATATGGAATTAGATTATACAGTAACAGTACCGAGCAAGTCCAGAAAGTCCAAAATCTGCATTGTGGGCTGGCTGGCTGGAGACACAGGAGTGTGGAGGGTGCAGATGAGGTCAAGGTTGAAAGGCAGGGGCAGGCTGCTGAAGTCCCTCTGAGGAAAGCTCCACTTTTTATTATAGTCTGATCTTCACAGTGATTGAGTGAAGCTTTCCCACAAGAAACAGGACAATTTGCTTGACTCAAGTCACCAATTTAAATTGTTAATTTTGCACAAAAATACCTTCTAAGACAACTTGATGGGTGTGTGTATGTGGTGGGGAGAAGTGTGTGTGTGTGTGTGGTTCATGTGATCCTAGAGGTCAGACCCACGGTCTTGTGCATGCTAGGCACTACCACTGAGCTGCAGCCCAACAAAATTAACTTCAGTTGCTGTTTTTCCTCCATCCATTGGAAATAACACTTTCTTTGGGTGGGTACTGGGGATTGAACTCAGAATCTTGTGCTTTCAAGGCAGGCATGGTGCCACTGAACTAAATCCCCAGCCCGGAAATAACACTTTTATCATTTGCTGAATTCCTTAGGTACAGGTTTTTTGGTTATTCTTGGATTTCTGATTTTTTTCTATTGGTCATTCTATTAATATATTGATACTATAGTGTTTTAATATAATAGTTTTATATCCGGTAGTGTTAGTATATCTTCATTATTCCTTTTCAGAGTTGACTTGGATGTTTGTGTTTGCTTATTATTATTTTTTGCTTATTTTTTAATAGGAACTTTTCAATTTTTGCTATACTTGTCCCTAATAATTTTGTCTTTTTATTATTATAGTTTTTTTTTTTTTTGAGATAGGGTCTCACTATGGAGTTGAGACTGACCTGTAATTCACTATGTAGCCCAGGCTGATCTTGAACTCACAGCGATCCTCCTGCTTCAGCCTCCCAAGTACTGGCATTACAGGTGTGTACCACCATACCTGGCTATTACAGTTTTTTTGGAAACAGATGAGACTTACTAAAAAAAAAAGATAAAACAAAGAGAAGTACCTTACTTGTACAGTTTTGTTTTGTTGAAGCCCATTGGTTGAAGGCCAGAACATGTCATATAAGGCTATGTTTATTTAGCATCAGGTGCTGCAGGCCAGGATTCCAAGGAGCTTCAGGAGCATCATGAAAAGGTGGAGGTGTGAGGAGTTGAGGTTGAGGAAAGCTATTTAAATAGGGTTTTGTGTGCTGCAGATGACTCTGAGAGGGATGAGCAATGCAATGGCTGGACCTCAGTTTGCTGCTCTTGAGCTAGGAGCGTTTTGGGGATTGGGAATTTTCATTTTTATGAGGAGGCAGGAGGATTGAAGTGGGCCAGGATGTCATTGGTAAAGAAGGGTGTTACAAGAGGGATTGCTTAGCTATTCTTAGCATTGCCAATGTTGTTTTTGTTTCAGTCCTTTGTGTGCTATAGGAACCCTGCAGTCTGCAGTGTTTTCATGATCACATTCTACATCCCACAACCCCACTCCCCATCCCTACTCCCTACCCCTCCTTCCTACCCCTCCTTCACCTGATTGGTGCCTCTCTACATTTGTTCCGATAGTATTAAATTTCTTTTATAATATTCTTTTAAAAAAGCAGTTATACTTTTTTTTTTAGGAGTGTGCCTATATACTTTTTTGGTTGCTATTATAAATTTTATGTTTTAATTACATTGTCTTATTGTATGCAGATATAACAACCTTTGTATATTAATTTTTTGTGTCCAGTAACCTAAGTTGTTACAGTTCCTAATTGTAATTACTTGTTGATTCTTTTAGATCATTGATAGCAAAGCTTTTAGAACTTTCAGTGATACAAACAGCCTGCTGTGGCATGGGTGCCATAGGTTTGCCGCCACTGTTTTAGGTTTTTCTTTTTACTTCTTTAAAAAAATTGTTTTTTAAATTAGGTGCTTCTACTTTTTTGTTGTTCTGAAGACTAGCTTTTCCAAATGTATTGTTTGAGGACTAGCTGGCCATTCTTGGATTATACCTGACTAAAATGATGGCCATCATCATTTCATAATTATATACAACATTTATTCTCCCCCCTTTAATAGCTGCCTATATATAATCCCTTTATTCTCTAGTTCCTGAGTTGTGGATGCTGAATTTTATCATTTTTGATTACCTATCGAGATACTATTTGACTTATAATGTATTACTGTGGTAAATTTATTCCATTAATAAAATTTATTAAACCAGTCTTGTATCATTGTCTTTACATGTTGGATTCAGTTTACTATTTGTTTTGATTTCTTGTATCAGTGTTCATGAATGAGACTGAATTATCTTTGTGAGTTTTTGGTATCTGTACTGAAGAGCTTTGCAAAATGAATTGGAGATTAATACCCTTTCTAATTTATTGGAAGAATTTGCACTGTTTGGAATTATTTGTTCTTTGAATATTTAGTAGAAGTGTTTGTAAAGCTATGAAGGATTTTTAGCTTTTGTCTTACCCTTGTCTCTCTCTCCCCTACCTCTACCTTTTAGCACTAGAAGTGGAACTCAGGAACTTGTGCTTGCCAGGCAGGTGTAGTGTCTCTGAGCTACATCCCCAGCCTGTTTTTGTTTAACTTGTGATTCTCTTCTTTCTTTTTGTGATTGCTGGCATATTCTAGTTATACATTTTAAATTGGTTTTGTATGTATATATTCCTACATTTTGGGAATTTATCCATTTCATCTAAATTTTCAACTTTATTAATGTAAAGTTCATAATGTAGTAGTCTTTGTTACTTTAATCTCTGAAAGATAAAAAATTAAGACATTTTTATTTCATAATGTCCTGTGCGACAGCCTTCTATGTCCCCTTTATTTTTTGTGGTTCTGTGGATTGACTCAGAGACTTCACAACTATCTACATCTCCCAGATATTTTGGATTTTGAGACAGGCTCTTGCTAAATTGTCTGAGTTGGACATGAACCTGCAAACTTACTGTCTCATCCTCCCACAGTGCTGGTATTACAAGCATGCACCACAATGCCTACCTCTTTGTTCTTGGTAAAAGCTTTTCTAAAGCACCTTTAAATTTATCTTTATTATGTAATCTTTTAAAATTTGCTTATTTTATTTTATTTTTTATTTTTTGGGTTCTGGGGATTGAACTCAGGACCTTGTGTTTGCGAGGCTGGCAAGGTGCTGCTGATCTATAGCCCCGGCTCAATGCTTTGTTTATTTGAAATTTTTGTCTCATAAAACTGAAAATGACTTAAAAACTTCCCTCTTAACAACTCCTTTGGCTAAATCAAATTTTGATAGGCATTAGTTTTGTTCTCTTTTGTTCCGAGAATTTTCTTAAACCTTTCTTTCTTTTTCTTTTCTTCACAGATGATATAGAAACCCAAGTGTTCACTCTGCTTTCTCAGGATTGATTGATTTTTCCTTTGTTAATTGCCTGTGGCACTAGTCACCTGAAGTATATTTTGACTTTTATTTTATGAAATTTTTATTACAGAAAAATTCTTAATATACAGATAAATAGAATATTATCAGTATATATATATAGTTGTAATATCATGCTACCTTTGCGTCCACCTGTTTCCTATCCACTGTTGTCTTCAAAATATTTTAAGTTAAATCAAAGACATGGCATTTTATCCTCAAACAGTTTTATATATGGCTCTAAAGAATAAGGTTATTTTTTCTATATAACCACAGTTCTATCATCACATTTTACTAAATTGAGTATAATTCCTTTTGTTTACTAAGTTTGCTTTATCTGGTTATCTACAGTTGTCAGATTGCCTTTAAAGTTCATTTGTTTCAAGCAGAATTTAAATGATAGTACTAAACTGACTTGTTTCTACCCTTGTTTAAAAATCTAAAACACTCTCCATTCCCATTTGTGCCCTGACATATGGGAAAAACTGGTCATTTGTCCCATAGCGTGGCTTTGGTTGTTCTCCTGATGTGGCTGAACTTCTGTTCATCTATTTCTTGTACATTGTGATATATATTCATGGACTTGAAGAAAATATTTGTTTGTGTTTCTGTAAGTAATGTCCCCTATATTTTTGATAGTGTCCTTGTTCAGAGGAGGGATCTGTGACCCTCCCGTTTTCTGAGTGGCCTTCACATGGCTGTAGCTTCCTCACCTTTCCAGTTACTGCCAGCTCTCTTTCATCAGCTGAGGCCTTGGAGACTTTGACATGCTGACCAGCCTTCTCCTTTATATTTTCTTCAGTTTCCTCCTCCACTTCATTGATGAATATAAGCCAATACTGGTGCTTTTAGGCTACTGCCTGTGGGGAGGTCCTTTACACATTATTACTGACTGACTTGGTATACATGCTGATTTAATATATCACAACATAATGCTTAATTGTTGCACACAGTGAAGATTGATTGGAAGGTTCAGATAAGAGTGGCCTCTGGGACCACTTTAAATAAAATACTCTTTTTGTGCTTTTTCAGACCACACCGGTGTGAATTTTGACCAGACACCCTGGTGGTGGTTAGTTGGTGATTACTAATTCTCTAAGAAGGAATGCTTTCTATTCCTCCCACCTCTGTGTACCAAGGTCAGGACAGGAATTTCTCTTTTTTTAGTGGGTTTACCCAGTCTTCACTGGTGGTGATATTCCTTCTTGATCTCTCACTTATATGAGAAGTGTTGTCTTATATTTTGCTCCAGTTTGGCATGCCCAGATTCTCTCCTTTCCCTGTTTCTTGTATAATTAGCAGAGAGAAGGTACAATCTGTACCACAAGTGAGCTTCTGTTACTCCTGTGTTCTTGGTACCACCCACATTCATGCCAAGTCCATGACCCACCTAAAAAGGATGTGCAAAGTTGTTTGTGAGAAAACTACCCAGAATAGTTTCTCTGGTGTGAAAAAATATAATTGTACATAAGATCCTAATGGTATAATTGACAATGTGAAATAAGAAGAAAAGGGCTAAAGGTGTAGGGGGAGTGGGAAGGGTAGGGGAAAGGTAATAAAAGAAAAGAAAAAAGAGAAAATGGAAATAAAGTATTTGTAAATAGGGAAGGGAGGAGGGGGTCAAGGGAGGGCAGGGATCTAGTTTATTTGATAACTTCATTTAATTTAAAGTTACATAAAAATAGAATGTTCATATATATATAATTTAGAGCATACAGATAATACTTTTTTACTTTATAGTAATCCTTCTCTAATGCCTTTTTATTTTTAAAGAAAAAGTTCATAGATACTATAACTGTCTACACACAAAATTTCCTACAAGTCAAAATAATGCATCAACTCTGGAAGAATGAAAAGAAAGTAGCATATAACAAAATATTGTATATCAAACAAATGCTCAGGCATAGCCATATTAAATTTGTTTGACAGTGCTTGATATCAGTGTGGATCATTGTGATCTTGACAGCACAAGATGAGACCAACACAGGAATGTTGTATTAACCCACATATCTCAAGTAGGGTTTTCAGTGGTGATGTTGCCTTTTTTTTTTCTTTTTTCTTTTTTGGTACCGGGGATTGAACTCGGGTCCTTGCGCTTGCAAGGCAGGCCACTGAACGGCTGAGCTAAATTCCCAGCCCAGATGTTGCCTTTTGAAAGGGTGAGCAGCTCATAGTCTTTCCTTAGATATAGCTGGTAGTTTTATTGCTGGAAACTTCAGTATATGCTAAAATGATTTTAAGAATATTTTGTTGTTAGACATGATATGGAGTTGGTTTCTATATACAGATAACTTGCTGTTTTGATTGCTTTGTTTTTATATATACAGTAAAACCTTGATTTGCTAGAATAATTCATTCTTCTTTCCAAAGCATTTGTATATCAAAGTGGGGGGTGGGGAGAAAGAGAAGAGAGAGAGAGAGAGAGAACCAGCTGCGATCATGTGGCATTCAGTGTAACATATTGCAAGACACTGTTCATTTATCAAGTTAAAATTTCTTCGACATGTTGTGGAACACCGGCAGACCAAGTTACCTGTAATTCAGGGTTTGACTATATATGGATTTGGAGAGTTTTGAAAGTGGTATGGGATGTAGGAAGATGATCTGTTGGATCAACGTCTCTTACACACTGTGGAGGAATCCTGCAGTCCTGACTCATAACCACTAAGTCTCATTGCATTTCTTTACCTTTGTGACAACTGACTCCTCCCTTGAAATCTTGTCAGTGCATATAAATTAATTTGTTTCCTTAATTTTTCTGAACTAAAATTCACACATAGCATGTGAGCTACTATATATAAGATGTCAATCAGAGGTGTCGGGTTGACCACATTTTTTTCCAGCAGCCATAAAATCAGAGGTGTTTCCCTCTATAGTTGTCCAAAAGAGACAGCTGTGATTTGGTTTCTCTTACACTTATTTTTAATTGGGAACAATCAATGATTGCAATACATGAAACCCATATTTTAAAGACAGTATTTCTTTACATTGCAGATGCAATCTATTCTGCGCTAGGAAGTTGAGAAAGATGGGGGAAGAAAGCCAAACCAAATGGATTATTTTAGCTTTAGGATCTTGTCTGTTTATACTTTTGACTGATGTACAGTTTAGGAGAACACATTTTCACAATTGTGTTTCTTCATATGAAAACTATATTTAGTGGGCAACAACTATTTTTATGATGGGAAAGGGTTACATAAACATGGGTAAAATGTGTACATATTGAACAGCTTTGTTCAAAATGGTAGGGGTAATTTTTAGAGTGGCAATAATTGAAAAAAGGGCAAGCTGTGTCTTAAAGAGGTAGGTGATAAGAAATAAAAAGGTGTTTATAACTATTTTGTATTATAAAATGGGCCTTAGAGGTAATAGGAAGAAGAATGGGTTGTTTTGAATCCACCAGAAAGGACATGTCAAAGTCATGAAGTTAGAGAAAGAAAAAGGGAAGGGAGGGTAAAGAGTAGGGAAATAAGGAAGTAAGAGATATTATTTTTGCTGAGTAACCAGTATTTTTCAGGATGATAGAGAATATTAAAGAAATTTATGTTCAGGCTTGGAATCAGCTACAAATCCTAAAGACAGGGTGTGTATGTGTACACACCTTGGTGCATTTGTGTAAAGAGTATATGTTCACAAGGGTGTGTGTGTGCACACGTGTGTGTCTGTGTTGTTAAATTTCCAGATTGATCACGGCACTTGGGTGTACAGTTATTTCCTCCAAAGCTGCTTGCCAGCTTCAGGAGTGAGTGAGAATTTCTTCTTTATGAAAAGGGATATAGAGACTCTGAGCTGATGCAGTATTTGTAATATGAAATTGACCTAACATGGTATTTGCATGAGTAACAATTGCAAAATGTTGAGCAGTTTTGTAATTTGACATGTAGGAACTTATCCTATTCTCATACTTTGTATTCACGCTTAGTATACTATAGAAGACTCCAGCTTTACTCTTTCTGTCATTTAAGGCAATATGTTAAGGGCATTCACTAACTGGGTGCCCTACATTTCTGGATAAGAAAATATTCAATTTTGGATCATGAGAAAACAAAACAAAAAAGCAACTAATGAGCCTTTATTATTTTTCATTTGTTTTAAAACTATGGTTTTAAGAAAGGAATAATTAAATCAGACCTCACTAAAATTAAAAAAAAAAGTCAAACATATGACATAAATGTAGTGGAAAGGATGTAGGAAAGGACAAAAAGTCACTTATAAACTATGTTTTTCCAAAGTAAACACTTGCATGAGAAGACTTGTAAAAGAGGCAGGGGCACCTCTGTGTGATAACTGTTTACACTATAGGACAAAGGAGACTGTAGAGTGACTAGCTTAGTACCCCAAGCAAGCCATGTATCCTGGTACATGCCTGTAATCCCAGCACTTTAAGAGACTGAGACAGGAGGATAACAAGTTTGAACCCAGCCTGTACAACTTAGTGTGAGACCTCATCTCAAAATTAAAAAAAGAAAAAGTACAAGAAGAGGGAGTCTGGGGATATAGCTTATCGTAAAGACTTTGGGTTCAATTCCCAACACTGCCCAAAACAAAAACAGCAACAACAGAGCTTTCCCCTTCAAAAAATTTAAAAAAATTTGTAAAACCTTGTAGGCAGTGAAGCCACAGGGCCAAGTACCATGTAGCAGTAATTATACCAAGTGAAAATATAGGCGGACATTAAAAATAATATGTTCTCAGAAGTATGGGAAAAGGGCATATCATCCAACAGTATGAAAATCGCCTAAATGTACAATAAAATAATATATAGTAAAAGTAAGAATATTCTTGAATTATTAAAATTCCATTTTTTTGCCTTGTGTTTTCTCAAATAAGTAATAACTCATTGCATTTCTTTACTCTAGTGACTTTACCCAATAATTATCATGAACAAGTAATGTGTATAATATTTTAAAATATTTTGTAAAGGATACCACTTTAAATGATTATAAAATATAACATATTACTAGTTCCAGCAGTATAGCAGTTTGGAGTCTGAGTATTTCTCCAGATCAAAATATCTAAAATGGTGGTTTAGTACTTCAACACAGTTGATTTTCTCTTATCTGTAGTTTTTACAGCTCTCATGCAATCCCTTTCCTCTTTATTAGCTGAAATTTTTAGTGCATCGTTATTATCACTCTTTTGTAAGTACTCTTATATCACACACACCTCCACATCTTAAAAACCTACTCATGCAACCCAAAGGAAGTCCAGTTCCCCACCTGTTCAATGCAGAGGGTGTGTGTGTGTGTGTGTGTGTGTGTGTGTGTG
The DNA here is from genome assembly GCF_012274545.1 of Fukomys damarensis. NCBI lineage: Eukaryota > Metazoa > Chordata > Mammalia > Rodentia > Bathyergidae > Fukomys > Fukomys damarensis. The sequence continues at coordinate 27,224,336 of NW_022900926.1, read as the reverse complement.
TGTGTGTGTGTGTGTGTGTGTGAAACACCTGGTAATCCTTTAGTTACATGACCACAAACTTCATATAATCTTTGTCATATAGCTCTGTGTTTACTCAAAGCTGTTTCATACCCTTTTCTCTTCAAACCCAGCCCGCTTTCTCTCTAATCCCCATTGCCTGGTGATGTTGCTTCCTTTCCATTGAAGGAATAAATTAGAGAACTGACGCATACCACCAGCTTGAGTCTCCCATCTCCTCTGTCTTCCTTGGCTTACACACTTTGCTTTTCTCTGCAGGCCATTCCCTGCCCTTGGAACATTGATGAACTTGGCTTTTCCTGTATCCCCTCTCTTCTGGCATTATTAGTGTCCCTTTCTGTCATTCCTCTTGGCATTAGAATGTGCCATCATTTATCTTGCCCAACAAATTAAAAGAAAAACTAGGAGCCTGTTTTTGTCTTTTCTTGCTGTCCTAATTTTCTGTTACCCTGAGTTTCTTCCATTATAAGCTTTTTAATTCCACTACTTTACTGAAATAGCTCTTTCAATACTATTCTTTTTCTTTATAAATTAACAGGTAAATTTGTATGTATTATCATGTATACCACTATGTTTTGAAGTATATATACATTGTGGAATGACTGAATCTCGCTAATTTAACATATGCATTGCTATACATGGTTATTTTTGTGGTGAAAACATTTTAACAGTTTTCAAAAAATGCAATATGTTATTAACTATAGTCACCATGTAGTATAATAATCTCTTGAACTTATTCCTCCAAACTGGAATTTTGTCTCCTTTGACCAGCATGTCCCCTCACTTCCTAGCCCCTGTTAACCATTGTTCCATTCTGCTTCTGTGTGCTGCTCCTTTGACGTTCCACATAGAAGTGAGACCAGGTGACACAAAGCAGTTCTTTTCATAGCTACCTGTGAGCAGTTGTCTTTCCTTTTTGACTTGCTGGGAGCTGGAAGCGTTTGGGAAGGAGACCCTTCTCTTTGTCCTCACACCTTCCATGCCTGTACAGCCTCATTTAGTCCTCATGTTAATTAGATATCTAGGGGGTGGTAACGTTTCTTCAACTTGAGCTCTCTCCTCCTTTCTATTTCTGTATGTTGAACCCCTACTCATTATCACAGATACAAAACATCTGACAGATTTTAGACACTCAGTACAACCCATGCCAAATACCTGACTGCCCCATCCCTTTGCCACAAAACTGCTCCCTTCCCCTGCTCCCCATAATCCACGCTTCTAACATTTTGGTCAGATAACTTTGAAGTATTCCATGACTTTTATTATTGTTTCAAATGCATTCTACCTTTAAAATCTGTTAAGAATTTGGCTATGCCCCGTGGCTTCTCATTCCATACATTTTATCTGAACTGTTTTCTGCAGCCTTCAGTGCCCACATAGTGTCCAATGTCACAGCCCCCCTCCCTGCACACCTTTTTATTTTGATTTAGTTTTCTCCATAGTACCAATTATGTGACATTTCACACCTCTTAGATATGTGTGTTAGCTATTCCTAGTGGCTCCCTATTAGAAATTCAATTTTATGAGGAAAGGGACTTTGTTTTGTCCCTGCTTTATCCCTATTATTGAGGTCAGTAACTGGCATAGAGAAGGAATATAGTAAATGTGTTGAAAATTGTTGATTTAATAATCCAAAATATCGTATTTGTTGACTTACAGTGTTTAGGAAGATAAACATTTGCTGCTAGATATTAAGATTTTGTAACTTTTTTTGGAATAGCTGATTTTTTTTTATATAGTGGCCTACATGGTAATACATACAGATTTACCTGTCAATTTATACAGTAAAAGAACAGTGGTGAAAGAGCTATTTCAGTTTTTTAAAAAAAATAGTACATGTTTGCACTACCTAATGATTGCATTCTTTGTGGGGAGTTAGTACATGTACATAATGCATTTTCATTATTTTTTCATCCTCTTTCCCACCTCTTCATCGCCTCTCCCTCCATCTCTTGGTCCTCTTTCCATTTGCAAAAGATCTATCTCCTCATTTCTTATTGCTTTCTTATTCTTACTTCTTTTCTTACTCTTTTGTTTTGCTCTTCATTTATTTTTTGGGTTTCTTGAACGTGCTTCTAGCTGGCTCTGTTTTGCGTTATACATGAATTTGCATGGGAAGACCTCAGCTTTTGTCATCTAGCAAATGACCAGACAGAACTGCTGGGTAAAAGAACAGGCACATTTTAAGCTTGGTGTATTTTTCCCATTTCCTCTGCAGAAAGTTTTAACAAATTACACCCTCTACCAGCTTCATGTATATATATTTTAATTATATTTCCAGTGGTTCTTACTGTGTTTCTTTTATTTTTAGCAAGGATTCTTTGTAGTTTTTCTGAGCCACGACAGTGTGAAAGAGATCCTTCAGAATTCTGATATAATCTGGATGTGCCTGACATATTGTGGTTCAGAGGTACACTGATCAAGGAAATTTAATTTCATTGAGAAGTACCATTGGACATTTGTACTTTTCTGATTTGCTGTTCAACTGGAGCCTCCATAAATATCACACATTCTTACTGTTTTGTTTTTTCATTACCATTTGTTTCTCTTTGTCTTCTGGGCAGGAATAGAAATCAAGGAGAGGCTGAAGGAGAGGCCCAGAGTCTTCCTCTTATGTGGACTCACACAATCACTAGTATAGCAGTGAAGGGCATACTCTGTTCACCAAACATTGCATTTACTCAACATTCTGATCTTTCTTTCTTTAGAAATGCATCTATTTTTAAAGCCTTTAAAAAGTATCTATTTGAAGAAGTTGTTTCCATTTTGAAAAAATTTTTTAAAATTCTAGCTTCCTCATACTACATTACTCTAGATTTTATATTTTTTGCATAGTAGAGAAAACGTCTTTAATGCCGTAAGTTTTTGTTTTGTTTTAAAGTTCCCAGTTGACTTCTATCATTTTGGGGTCATGTTATATATTGTATGGAAGTTTGTGTCCTCCCCAGTTAGCAAACTCTTATCTTCCGTCTTAAATTTGAGCATGGTAGCATGAGGTAGAATGATGGTACACATTGTCCCAGGAACCTTCTACCCCTTGCCAGGTATGGTGTCAAAGGCAATAAAACATGAGGGAAGCCCCCTGTGCTGTGACAGTTCTACCTCTAGGACTGGATGATCAGCAGCCTCTTATAATCTGTTCTCATGGCTTCAAACAACACTGCTGCTTTTATAGTTAGAAAAACCTTTCTTTTCTTGTATAAGAGCTGTACAAAATAACTCCACTTAAGTAAGTCACAATTTATTTAAAGAGGATATACCAGGATGGATCTTAAGAAACAAAAACAAAAAAAAACCTTCCATGAAGCATTGAAGAAATTTCAAACTTTGTTTTTTCAGATAAAGATTTTTTAAAAATTTCAAGCTGTTTGAAATTATTGATGAAACTACTGAATATGAATACATCTCTGAAGGTATAACTTTTATATTTAGCTTCAAGTCTATTGGAAAAACCTTAGAAGACAACACTGTTAATAAAAGCGATATGTAAACATTCCACGAATGCTTTGTACTTGGGAGTGTCTCATGCTGGCACTCCAGTGATTACAGAACTTGTCCCTGATCTGAGGAGCTCCCAGCAAATGGAAGGCCACAGTCTGTGGGCAGGATGCGTTTTCCAGCCATGACTGGTAGAAGAGTCTCTGAGGAGGTTTTGAGGAGTATGTTTGCTTGGTAAGACATGGGGATCTTGCATTAGGACCAATTGAATGAGTGAAAATGGAGTGTTCCTCTTTGAATGATACAAAACTTTAAACCATAAGATCAATAAGCAGTCCAAATCATTTAGAAGTAACAGTTTAATTATGATAGGACCGTGCTGGGCATTTAGCTCAGTGGTTCTACCACATGCCTCATAAGCTCAAGGACCTGAGTTCCATTCCTGGTATCAAAAAAAGAAAAAATGATAGGACCTGGTGACTTCTCATGCCTTTTCCTTTATGGTTATTGTACTTTTAGAAAAGGAAAAAAGTACTAGTTTAGCAATTCACTTCTAACCATGGATGGAAGTCTTAAGTATCCTTAGCTATGAGGGAGAAGACCGAGATTTAATTTTATTTTCTTAGGCCATCTTCTGAACAACAATTTTCAAATGGAGTTATAGTGAGCGGAAAGTCTTTGACAGTGGACATTCGTTTTGGAAAGAAGGAAATAGAATTGGAACATGACAGTAAAATATATTGAAATAATTTAATAGAAAATATTCATGATAATATAATAAAAATCTTTTAGGAGTTTAGCTTAGAAAAATATTTATATGCTAAAAATGCAAAGAAATGTATATCTGAATTAAAACTACTAGCAGCATGCCACTCAGAATCCCTGAAGCACCTTAGAAGTCATATTAGCTGAGTAGTTGTGATCATTGTATAGTATAAACACTTCTTTGTTGCTGTTATTTAACTGTGTGAATCTGTTTTTTATTAATGTGACAAAATTAATTTACAAATCACGTTTTTCTCCTGCAGCTCATAGGGCCAATTGAGTTTAGTAGTAGGCTTGCGGTAAGTCACTGACATGCACGTTTCATTTGTATTACAAGATTTTTATCATAAGAGCAAAGACAAGGACATGTATAGTCCATTGTCATGAATTACTTACCTTTTAGATATTAACAGAGAAGTTCATTAATACCTTTATATGAAAAACTATCGGATTGTAGGTTGATAAACATTGGTCTTTGTTTTAAAGGTTACTAGTGAAGGCTTAGGTCATGTTTGAATTTTGAATCTCATTGCTTTCCCTATTTTCAGTGTCTTAGCTTTGAATTACTGCTGGGGAAATTTCCTTGTAAGTAAGTCCAGTTTGTGAATCCCTCAGGAGAAAACTTTAGTTACTTTGGGAAAAAGACTACTCCTGACTAGTGGTGACCTCATACTACACCCATGGCTCTGAGGTTGGTGTGAGAGCCAGCCTGGAAGTGCAGAGGTGAGAAGCAGCCAGATTCCCTATGGTCAGGACATGAGGAGGTAGCCTTTTCCCTCTAGTCTGTCTTCTCTCTCTTGGGGTAGTGCAGTATAGTTTAGTACTTGCCATGCTACCCAAGCATTTTAGTTCCTGTGGAATGAAATTTGTGTGTGTGTGGTGTGCTTTTTGGTACTGGTGATTGAATAGGATGTCACTAAATTTCTCTGACAGAGCTTAAACCTGTGACCCTCCTGCCTTAGCCTCCCAAAATTCTGAGATTATTGGCATGTGCTACCCCACCTGGACATGAGTGTTTTGGGCCTTGTTATTCCCGAGAGTTTCTGGGGGAGAAAAAGCCTGTTGAAGAATGCAGGAAATTGTTTTAGAGAATTTTAGAATACCATTTGATATAGACTTTTTTCTTCATAATTGCTAAAGAATTGGGGTGATTCTATCTTTAGTACCAAGTGTTTCTGCCTGGCCCTTGGCTTTAACTTTATAGCAGTGAGAAAAGCAAAATCCCTCACTTCTTCTTCTTGTACACATCTCTTGTAGTATTTGGGTATTTTTTAATTTTAATGGGAAACTTTCAGTAGTTATTTTTTTGTTTTGGAGTTGTAAGTGGGAATTGAGTTGCATTAGATTATAATTTGTTAGTGCTTTTTATTTTCATGTTTAACATATTTTTAAAGTAAATTTTTCTTCTTTTAATAATCAAATGGAAACCCACCCAGGAAGTAAGGAGTTACATAGTAATTTTTTGTTGTTGTTGTTTTTTGAGACAGGGTCTCACTATGTAGTTGAGACTGACCTGGAACTCTCTATGTAGCCCAGGTTGGTATTGAACTCACAGTGATCCTCCTGCCTCAGCCTCCCCAAGTGCTGAGATTACAGGCATGCGCCACCACACCCGGCTAGCAGTTACATGATAATGGCAATGTTTTCTATAGTCAGTTCATTTTAGAAAGCAGGTAGAAGGAAGGCTTTTTCTGAGGAAAGTCATCTAGAAGCCAGGGCAGATCTGGAGTGCTTTCCTTGGCTGGGAGCATTTTCTGCACTGGCCGTAGGCATCTGCTTGACAGAGTATTGGGACCATTTAGAAAGATATGGGAGAACATACCAGCAGGTCATGCTTGCCTTCCCGTTCACCTCCCTTGGAGACAGTATACACAACCCTTAGGTCCTTTAAGATGTGTTTCATTAAATGCTAAAGAAAATCTTCAGACAAACTAGGAGTGGTTTAGTTCTAAAGATCAGCTGAGCTCCTAATCCTTCCTTGTGTTGGTAGTGTAACTCTAAGGGTAGGTGAGCTTTCATTAAGCATCTAACTTCCTTATCTCTGTCTCATTCTCCCACCTTTTTCCTCTTTTTTCCCCATTACTGTTAATTGAGAAGGATTTAGGGAATGGAACCAGACACGCTGGCACGTAAATAGACTGTATAAGTACCACACACTAAGTGCACAGCTGGAGCTCTGTACCTCTAGTTCTTAGTCCTGGTTCTGTAGACCTAGCAGCTGGAGGTAGATGTCCTTTCCCGTGTCTACTCCAGGATGTTGTGCACATAGGATGTGTGCTCTTGTGTGAGTGTGATTCCTCAATCCATCCTGCTCTGCCTCAGGCCTGACTGCTGTCTGCTTTCCTCATTGATGCCTGGGGACAGAGTTGAGATGGGTAGGCAAGTACTATATTATTGAGGCTCCTTATATTTATTCATATAATTCTCTTCTCCATTCTTGATATGTGTATTTGAACACAAGATTCGGAAGCCTCCCCTCCCATTGTTTTGCTACACTCAGTTGTTTTGCTACTCTCAGCTGTTTTCATTTGTCTTTAAAATACTCATTTTAGTGTGTTAAAATATGAAAAATGAAACAAAACCTAATTAAGATATTTGATCAATTGATTTGATTTAAAAAATTCTTTAATTAGAGTAGCAAGCTGTATGTATATTATATAGAGAAAAATTGTCTGCACATGTTTGAAACATGGTATGACTTTTGGAACTTGCTAGTATGGTCAATGGCTACCCATTTTTTTCTGGAGAGAAAAGAGCTATCTTCAGTGCACAGACTGATTTTCCCTCAAGAGTTTGGCTTTTTGGGTAAGGAATGGGTTCTTGTCTCTTTGAATTATCCTTAGATATTGAAGGAATTTAGTTAAGAAGTAGAGAAAGAGCCAGTTTCACAATACAGCTGAAATTCCAGCACTCTGGGAGACTGAGGCAAGGGGATTACAGTTCAGCCTGAGCCAATTTAACAAGAGACTCTCTCAAAATAAAAAAAAAATTAAATAGGACTGGAACTGGGGCTGGAGCTTTAGCTCATTACAAAGTCTGGGTTCAATCCCCAGTTCCTCAAGGGGAGAAAAAGTAGAGAAAGGAGGGACAGTTGAATAAGGTGCAGCTGTATTTTATAAAAACACAAAAAGAAGGTCATCAGAATTACCTTGGGTAATTTACATCAGAATTACCTTGCATGTTCACTGAAGTGAGTCCTCTTACCCCCAATTGCTGTTTTTGGGAGCCTTGGTATCTTTTTAACTCTGTGGTACATTTGATTGCATTTCAAAGTTTGAGAGCCACTGGTGTGTACAGACCAATCAGTGCTTTCCAGTCTTACTCCCAGCATGGCTCATGCATTTTATCTTATTCATTACTAGGAATCTTGGGAGGTCACATAGAAAGAAATGCCTAATATGGTGGAGTTTGGGTCTGCATCCAACTTTTAACTGAAAAACTTAGTTTCTTCATTATTGTTTATAGCAGAGATGTAGTTTGCATTAGAGATAGTCCAGTAGTCAAGCCTGAAGGTTATTGGCAAGGGCCTTGCCTTTTGATAACTTGCCTGCACATTAAAATCACCTGAAAGGCTTGTTGAAACACAGATTGTTTCAACACCTTCATAGTTTCTGACTCTAGTTTGAGGGTACAGCCTGATAACTTTTGGATCTTCTGAGTCCCCAGGTGTTGCAGTTTTTTGCTGTTGCCTATGCAGGGATCCCCTTTGGATGGGCTGGAGAATGAATATAGCTTATTGTCCTTGAGAAGTTTGGGTGTTTAACAAAATGACTAAAAATACACATCTTCCTTTACTTCAGTTAGGATGTACTTCACAGTAAACCTCAAATTTTTAGAGTTTTTTCTTTTTTTCTCCAGAAGTAAAAGTTTAATTTACTCTTTATAGGGTAAGAATTTTCTTATACTCACTGTAGTACTTAACTATGTATGGTTTCAGAGACTATGAGGGAATCTCTCAAAATACTAGAGATTTTTCTGTGGGGGGTGCTTTTTTGTTTTTGTTGTTTTTATTAGGCAAATTGGAGAGTGCACCCAGGGCCTTCACACTGAACTACATCCCCAGCCTTTTTTTAAAAAAAAATTTTTTTTTTGAGATAGGGTGTTGTTAAATTGCCCAGTCTAGACACTAATTTGATCCTCCTGCCTCACCCTCCCAGAGTGCTGCAATTATAGGTATGTGCCACCATGCCCCAGTTTCAGGTTTATATTATTTCTTAGAGAAGGGATGCTGTGTCCTAACTTCTGTCAAAGATTAATAAAGAATAGTTGCTAAGACTTTATTTAACATGTAGTCTTAAAATTAATACTATAGTAGGGAAAGAATTTCATAGGGTAAATATCCATTTTGACCTTTTAAAAAGTTATAAATTATATGTTGTATCCTGGTTAAAAAAATTTAACAGAATCTGTTTTGCTTCTTGCATTTTGAAAACTTCTGGTGTAATGTGAAAGAGCAATAGATAGGTAACCATTGCATTTTGTCATGTTTCTTCTGTTACCTTCTCCCCCTCCCCCCATCAGCTTTTGCTTCATAGGTATATCACAGAGGAATCAGACAACTTTGAAAAGTGATTCCCTGTACAGTTTTAGGGATGAGTTGGCAAGGCAGGCCTGAGATAAAATATTTATGGCTCCTCTCACTCTGCCAAACTCAATCTCTGTACGTGTTTATAGAGCATTTAGGTTTCAGAAATTCTGTTTTCAGCACGTTGCTATCATGCCACTTGTGTCCTTTACGTTATTGTTCTGATTTAAGTGTATGCATAATGATTCAAGGTGATTCTGTATAGATAACTCTTCAGACTAGACTGTCTGAAGGCAGCCTGAGTGTTTAGTGCGTATTTGATTTGAATGCTAACAGTATATCTGAAGAATTTTTGGTCAATATATTTAAAAATTCTCTAGTGATTTTACTATTTCATTTGTTTAGAAAAAATATAACATTGAATATAGTTATTTGTGAATCTCCTTTTATAAATCTTAATGAAGTGGTGCTCTCAGATCTAGTGAATTTCATTGATATTATCTCTGTTCTTACCCTTCAACTTTTTTTGGTTCTTTGGGAATCTGATGAAAGCTATGGATCCTCGCCCCCAGAAAATGTACATATCACACAAAATTTGCCATATTTTCAGAAGAGTTCTCAATGCCTTGCTTTCCAAGAATGCAAGTCCTCAATGTGAGTTATGGTCCTACCTGCTAGGAAGAGTGACCTTGCTGTTCTACTTGATGAAGGCCTTACTGGGCCCTCGTCTGTGCTCTTGTGCCAGGATGGTGTGCTTGGTAATCTGGACAAAGGGACTTATATTGTTACAGTAACAACCTGTGCTCCAGATATGAGGCTGCAGCTCAGTGGTTGAGCCCTTGCTTAGTAAACCTGAAACAACATTTCCAAAACATCCTAAAAACATCACAAAGCCAAACAGAGAGAGAGAGTATGAGAGTTTAAAGAGTATGAGAAGCTAGTACTAGGCTTACTTAATTTCAGAACCGATGACAGTCTTTTTAAGAGACACTGCAACTAACTGAAGATTTAGATAGCCATCTCTGGCCTAAGAAGGATGGAGAGAGAAGGCTAGGCAGTCTGAGGTCTACCTGTTTTACATCCTCAAAGGTCTAGTGCATAAGCCTTTGCTTAATCATATGGTAGAATTCTGTACTATAGATGGTGGTTCATACTGTGGCTTAGTGCCTCAAACTCCTTGTTACAAGAATCTCTTAATTATAATTCAGTGAAGATAACTATATTGTATTTAATCAACAGATATCCAAATTTACAAGCAAATTTGGGAAATTTGTTATACATTTGGATTCCTGGACCTCATCCTCAGGTTGGGATTTGTCAGCTATAGGATAGTGTCTTGAAAGTTGTCCTTGGCGAGGATATGGAGTATTGTTTGATAAAGAATACAGTGGTCTGTCCCTGTGTCAAGTAAGTGACCTTAGACAAATTACTAAACCTTTGTGCCCCCTTTTCTTTGTCAGTAAAATAATATAATTGGCCCTTTTTCCATGGATTTAGTCACCCTCAGATCACAAATATTCAGAAAATAAATTGTGTCTGTACTGAATGTAAACAGACTTTTTTCCTTGTCAGTATTGGCTAAACTCTGTAGTATGACAGCTATTTTCATAGTACTGTCATTATATAAGCTATTAAAAGTTATCTAGATGTATCTAGAATGCAGGAAAATGGACATAGGTTCTGTGCAAATTGTTGTATAAAAGGAAATTGACCATTTGAGGGTTTTGGAATCTTATGAGGTATGGGGTTGGCGTAGGTTGCTAAAACAAGTACTCCACAGATAACTATGTATTTCATGGTGTCAGTGTGAAAATCAAGAGTTTAGTGAAAGAGTAAACCTCTTACAAGTGTGCCTGGCAAATAGTAAATTCTGTGTTTTTATTAGGTGCCACCATCTCCCCACTAGCATGTTGGCTAGTGGATAAAGTTCTGATAGTTGAATTAACATTTTGATTCTCACTTCCAGATGCATTTAATTGAACACTTACATTTTGCCTGGCACAATGCTAATGCTTAAAAGTGTAGTGTATCTTCATTACAACATTAGAAGGTGGGTTCCTCTATCTTGGGCCAGGTTCCTATATCTTGGTTTTATGGATAAGAAAGGGAATTCTTTTGGTAATAAGTTAAGAAACAGGTTGTTGGATGCTGTATAGATTTTCCTTAATTACTATTTTTATATATACTGCTTTTTTCCTACAAAGGTACAAATAACATTACTGTGGCTCATTGAGTTTTGTGAGTTTTAAAAAATAAATTACTGAAAATCTTAATTACTTAGCTCCTATCTTCATACTTCTCTTTGGTATTTTAGGATATGTAATTTTAGACAGTCATGTGGCTTTCCTTTTCACTCTGGGCCCAGTTATATTTGAAGAAGAAGTCCTTATGAGAATGGAGGAAAAACAAAATCGAAGACTTTCTGTATCTTGAGTATTATGTGACATCTCCAGGATCCTAACTTCCGTAGTTTAGAGGTGGCAGCTCTGCTCTTGTCAACTCTCTGCAGTGTTCATTCATCTTTGTTGCAGCCACATGTCACAGTGACATTCTTTCTGATGACAGACTTTTGTAGTAAGGTACTTGTTTTATATATTACTGAAACTCATTAGTAAACAGTGTTGAGAGGTACTTTGTAGAATCCTGTCCTTTTTCTGGAACCAGTTTTTAAGAATATGGAAAATAATCCTTGAATTAATAGAAACTAATGTTCTGTCTAGCTTTTGGACTATCTGTTGCCTTAGAGAGAATATGACTTTAAGCTTTGAATTGGCTTATTGAATTAGTAGCAGTAAGAAACCATTTGAGCCTGGCACGGTGGTGCATTCCTATAATCACAGCACCCAGGAAGCTGAGGCAGGAGGATTGCTGCGACTTTGAGGCTAAACTGAGCTATATTGAGAGGCTTGATCATGTGATTTCCAAGCTGTAAGATTTTAGGTGTAGGGACTAGGAAGAGGAGGGAAAAAGTTTCAATATGGACTTGGAAGAGTAAAAAGATTTACCATTATTCTAAACTGATGACGATTAAAGAGATTGACCATTATGCTAAATATGATGATGATGATGATTGTTGTTGTTGTTCATCATCATCATCATCATCATCATTTACACAAAAGCCCCCTTTCAACTCCTGTTCTTTGAGCACCTTTCCTCAATTAAACTGAAGAAGCAAAAAGGAAATCATGCACACTTAGCATGCATGAGGTATACCACATCCAGTGGTGTCACCAAGGAGGAAACTGAACTGTTGAGCGTCACACAGGTAGTAAAGAGTGAAGGTGAAATTTGAATTTGGGCTTGCTGACCCAAAGGCTCAATTCAATGTCTCTGCCAGATATCTGTGGCTACAAAAGTCTTCCTGAAGTCCATGAAATGGGAGAAGCAGGACTCAAGAGGTGGATCTAAGAGTCTGTGTCAGATTTTGACTAACTAGGAGACGAGATTGAGCAAGGATCACTGAGCCAATCAGAAGAGCAGGTTGTGGAATGTAGAGGGAAGATGAAATTGATATGGTTAATTTGGTGGTGGTGACTGATGGATTTTTTAAAAATATTTGGTTAAGACAGTTAAACGTTAGGGATAAATAGTAGAGCAAACATAAGGAAGAGAACGATGGGGGGTTTTAAGAAAATGGAAGATTAAAAGATCTATATTTAATATGTTTTCACAGGGGAGAAATGGTTGAAAATAATTAGCAAGTTATTATAGTTTTTCAGATGAAAGCCCAAGTCCACCTCAGTCCCACTTATGGATTCCCAAAGTAGTCTTTCATGCCATTAACTCCATTTTCATTTAAATGGAAATTTCCAAACATAATCTGAAGTAGGACAGTATTATAATAAACCCCATTGCACTCATCTCTCAACCTTCAAATAATTATGTGGCTGTTTTTGTTTTATCTATCCTGTCCCCTGCTGTACCCCCGCTAAGCCTTTCTTCCCTCAGTATTATTATTTCGTTTTTCTTTTTTTGGTGCCAGAATTGAACCCAGAGCCTTCTGCGTGCTTAAACATGGGCTGTACCAATGAGCAGCTAAAACCTAGCCCTCCAGTACAGTATCATTTTAAAGTAAATTCTAAATAACTTGCAACTAATCAGCATTTCATTTTGTACTTCTAAAAGATAAAAATTTGTTTCCCCCGGCGTTTACCATAATAAAACCCGTCCTTTTTCCTTCTCATTAGTGCATATTTACAATACAGAGTAGATTTGTTACTGGGTTGGGTTTCTGGAATCTCCTTCTGGAGGTTGTTTCTAGGTTCTTTCTGTCCTGGGCAAAGAATTAGTCAAGAAAAGCAAAAATGGCAGAAAAGTTTTATTAAAGGTAGGAAAAGATACAAGCTCTGAAGAGTGAAGCCAAATAAAGTAGGGAAAGAAGTACACTTTACAGGCTGAGGCTGGGCTACCATGTAAGACAAAACACAATGACAAAAACTCAGTGTAGATTGTTGTTTATGTATCAGTCCTCAGGCTGATGTCAGGCCTAGGCCATCCAGTGGAAAATTTGCTTGAGTTCTTGTGAGAAGTCCACGAATGGGGTTCAGGAACTGTTCTGTGCATGTGTTCTAGGATTTTGTAATAAACAGGTCACACCTTCTACCCCAACCAGTTTTGCTACACCAGAATCCCCTATCTCAGATTCAGTTTGGGAAATTGATACACACATATAATAGATCTTAATTGCTTTCAGTCTCCCTTTCCATTTTCTTCCTCTGTCTTGATCCTCTTCTGCATCTCTGGGTCTGCCTTCCAGTGTTCTGACATTTCTCCTAAGATAAAGGACTTTCTAAAGGAAACATGGTGGAGTTCTTATAATTGAAATATAATGTGTCCCTGTCAGTTATCTAGTAGATCAAATCTATAGGAGTCTTATGAGTGAAATATGCAGTATCTGTTTCAACTGTTGAATACTTTGAATTAGAAAACAGTTAAAGTCCAATCTTTGGTTAATATCTTTTAGCCTGTTGTTTTGTTTTTTTTAAGGCTTTCCCATCATCTTTTCTCCTAGGTTTCCTCTCTCCTTTTATTTTATTATCATTTATTTAAGAAACTGAGTCATTTGTCTAGTGAAAATTCCCACAGTCTGGGATATACTATTTGATTCATTATGGTTTAACTTGTTCCTTGACTCTCTCTTCCTTCCTTCCTTCCTTCCTTCCTTCCACTATTTAGCCTGGGCTGGTCTTTTGGCTTCAGCCTCCCGAGTGCTGGGATTACAGGTATCTACCACCACACTCAACATATTTCTTATAAATTAGTGCAGTAGTTTGATCTGCAGCTTTTGTGAAGCTTGTTATCATTTTTAATTTTTTTAGTCTTTTTCACTGCTGGTCTGTTCATATAGGCACACAATTTCTTGTCCTTCCCCGTAACCCCCCACACCCTTTTTCTTAAAAAAAATAGTGTTTTATTAACTACCACACTGTTATAATATACATTAAATGTACAATAAGGTAGCCTTTTAATTTGAGGTGGTTTTAAAGATAACAAATGAACAGAATTCCAAATTTTTGAAATAGATGAACTGCTGCAGTTATAGATTTACATTTAACATTGTATAGCTCTTACAAAACCAGCAATGTAAATGTTTTGTAAATTTTTAATTTAAAATATAAACAATAATTGAAAAATAAAAAAGAAGAGACAGCATAATAGAATATATTTCTCAATGAAGTTTATTGGATATATATAAATTTTAAGGGAGGAGCAAAAAAAAAGTGGTTGATATTTAAGCATGGATTAACTACCTAGACCCCCCCAAAGACTTAAAAAATATCATAAAACTTCTAGTTTTCTATGAATAATACCCATGTGGTTGGAGTATTGTTACTATGGAAGTGATTTTGTTATATTTGCATATGTTACACTTTACTGGTAATATACATAATGAGTTTTTAAGCCTTGGCAGACAAATGATTTTTGGAAACAAGATTTGACAAAAATCACTGCTAAAATGAACTACACCTTATTTTTTTGGTCTTCTAATATTGAAGAAAAGGGATTATTCACTATAACATTTTCTTGTCACCCAAATGCCTCAACCTATACATTTAAAACTTTTTTATTAAAACATTGGTTGTATTGCCCAACTTCATTACTGAAAGAATATTAACAAGACATCATTTTGGCAAAGTAAATCTGAAACATGGCTTTTCAGCAGGATTTAAAGGTGACAGTCCTAGAGTTCCATGTTGGAATTAGTTTTCAAAATCTTACAAGAATAATACTTAATATATTGTACATAGTTAACCTAATTAAAACAATCAGCTTCAAAATGACAAATTGATAAGCTAAATAAAGCCTATACTGTGTAACTTTTGCTTGGAAACTTGATTTATTAGTTATGAATAATAAAAATTCCAATCACCAATAAAAGTACAAAAATTTCTATCATAATATTTCTTTCTCCCACCAACTTTGAAAAAAACTTACAATAGATACATACCAACATACTCTCATTTTTACTCTAAACCGCATAGGATTGATGCATTTGATTAGACTACCATTCACATTGTTAAATTGTTTTTCTCTTTATATAACTTGGCAAGATTTCATTTATTCTAGGTTCTAAAAGTATCTACAAAACCCATTTTAATATATATGGAATATCACACGCAATGAGGCATTTCATTGTTAGGTATAACCAAGTTACTGTCAATCCAAAAAATTTTGCACATCAATAAAAAGATACCTAAGAACTTAGGAACAGTAGTTTCACTATGGTATAAAAATACCTGCAATGAATAAGTATTTGTGTAATATTTACTCCATTGTCTCATTTCCAGAAACTTTGACAAGCTGTAAAGGTATTTCAGTGTTGGTAAGGCTATCTTGATTGCTGGTGGTGGAAATATTAACAGTTCCTATCCCTGAAACAGAAACTTGTTGAATATTTGCAAGGATAAGTCTTGTTCCTGTAGCAGTAATCAAAGTATCATCTTTTCCAGCTTCCACAGATGCTAACACTGCAATGCTAGAGTGAATAACTATTTTATTTTGTTTTAATATGTTTGGTGAGGTGGTCACTTCTCATAAAGCATTTTGAACATTCTGGACAAACAAATTTCTCACCTGTATGTGTTCTTCTGTGCCTCTGTAAGTCATCACTTCTAGTGAATACCACAGAACATCATCACTAAAGGGTGCGTTCCATAATGCCAGTGCAGAGGTGCTCAGATGTGAGGTCTTCCCGGAGACTTTACCACATCCTGGTATATGACAAATGTGTTATTTCTTTTTCCCAAGATTTGTACCTCTCCCACCACCTTCTTTACAACTGGGACAGGTGCAAGTTACCCTTTGAAGTCTTTTTCCTTCTTGATGTTGTTGGTCCCCTTCTTCATCTACCACCTGTGCTCATAAGTGTGTTAGGTAATTGGTATTCATTGTAGAATCACCACTGAGCTGCCACTCTTCAGGATCAGGTTTTTCTTTCTTGATCCTAATATCCACAGGACTGTCAGCATTCTCTCCTGGATGTAACCCCTTAACCTCTTTTTTAATGGTGTCATTGCTGCTCTCCACGGTCGTCTTCTCTCTTAATTTCTGATAATTTTTTTTTCTTTTGCAGTAATACTTTTGCCTTAAGACTGCCAGTAACAGGCTGGGGATTTAGCTCAGTGGTTCTGCCACCTGCTTCTAAAACGCACGGTCCTGAGTTTGATCCCTGGTACAAAAAAAACAGAAAAAAACAAAAACAAAAAACCAAACCTTCTTTGTTGGCAGGGATTTAGCTTAGTGGCACTGTGCTAACTAACTGAGGATCCTCGGTACAAAAAAAAAAAACTGTCAGTAACAAACAGCAAAATGTGTTTTGTAGCTTTCAGGTGATGTAACTGTTAACATGATAAATATTCTTGAATAGAACCCCAAGTTGCCTTTAGATACGTTTTTGTCCCAAGCTCCTAGGAACTATTCAGCCAGGCACTCATCTGTCCTTTACTGAGTCCCTGTCAGAGGTGGGCATTGGACATCCCAGAGGACAGTAATCTCCTTCTAGAAAAATTGAGAGTCCAGTCTGGGAGAGTTGAGCTATATAGCAATACTACTTCTGTAAGAGACTGTTTCTGAAGTTGGTCTTAGATAGTTGTCATGAGGAGCATGGTGAAACTCCTTTCTTTCAGGATCTTGATGGCAGCCAGGTGCTCTGCAGACACAGGAGAAAACAGAATGTCCACTTGGGAGCACCCCCACAGAGCTACAGGTACAAAAATGGTAGGTAGATGTAGGGACTACAAGGTCCTGTGTGACCGGGAGCAATGAAGAGACAATACAGAGTGCTTGCAGTGGCTATGGTGCCTTGGATGAGGCCAGAATGTAGCTGATTTTGAAGAGATAATGTATATGGAGCATCTCTCAGAAGTCCCATGGGATGCCAGGGATTTAGCTCAGTGGTACCTTGCCTGCCTCGCAAGCGCAAGGTCCTGAGTTCTGTACCCAGTAACCACCCCCCACACAAAAAAGCGGAAAAGAAAAAAAAAAAGAAAGAGTGAAAGAAGTCCCATGTGGGAGATGGGTCCTGAATAAGGAAAAGGATTGTGGGCATGGTTAGGAAAGTCCTATCTGGGCAGGAAGAGTGCAAGGGGCTCTCTCTACAGATCAATATATTAAATTTAATTATCCAGTTAAACCATAAGAGACCAGGAGTAGACATGTAGGATTATCAGGTAGGGGTTAATATGGAGTCCTTAGGGTAAGGATGAGAGGGTACCAGCGTTTAGAGGTAGGCAGAAAGAGAATTACCAGCAGAGTGTCTTAAGGAATACAGTTGATTGGATGATGAGCCTCTGTCTTGCTTCCCATGAGTCAGTGGGTTCTGTTAACTGATAACTAGTGATAGGGAGAGTGGTCTTTAATTTTAATATTATTTAATTCATGATACTGAAATTGAGTGTTTTTGATAGTCCTGAAGCTTACACTTTTCAAGAACTACATATAAAATCTTTGTATTTTTTAAAAGTATATTGAGGAGAATATATGAAAGCTTTGGATACCTTAAAAATTAACATTATATGGAATCATTTACTCTACAGTAGTGTTTATAGCTTCTAGTTTTCTCTAAAGCACAATTATTGTAGAAATGCAATATATCCATCACGGGGAGATATCCCAATACTGTGGCCATTTACTAGCTAGGCAGATTACTTAATTTTAGGTTGCATTGTAGGATAAAAACCAAATTAATAATAGGAACCATCTCATAGGTAGTTAATAGGATGAACTGTACGCAGCAGTTATCACAAAGGCACCTCTTGCAAATGTCAACTGCTCTTGTTGATATTTCCATTGGGGCTTTTCTGAGTGAGCAAGGGGCTGAGTATGCCATTCTTATACATTGCTTTTCTTTTGAAAAGGGGATTTAAAATTTATTTACAGATGGAAAAATACGGAGAAGTTGTAATTCACTGAATTTCTTCAATTTAGGAATGAATAGTTTCTTGGAGCTTTGGTGACCACCCCTAGCTCTAGGCCTCTCTGCGGGGTGGTCTGGTACTCCTCCCCAAATAAAACATCTTACTTGTCTGGACAATTTCTGTTTTCCCTTTAGTAATGGAATTAAGAGGAAAGGTTGTAGGAGATTATTCTGCCTTAGATAATATAGGGTTTCATGAGGGTGAGGATGCATGTTGCCTCACCCCAGATTTTATTCAGTCTCTGCATAGTACATCTGTACTTCACAAGATCTTTGGAAAAACTTTTCTAAAGTATGTCCTCAAAGCTAGAGTTACCCTTTGTTTCTAATCTGAAGCTCTCCTTTGAAATATTAAGGCGGGCAGATTTGTTAGCTTCTGGAGGTATTGTCATTGACCTCTTCTTTAGTCCCACTACCATTTGTTCGGTGATGATTGAGGCGTTCCTTCTCCTTGTCTGTTCTTTGATTTATGGTCCATATGTTCTTAAATTCTTCTTTTTTGGGGGAGGGTGCAGTTAATAACTTATCTCCTTACCTCTCCAGTGTTTTGGCTTTTCTACATTTTATAGTATGATTGGATATAGTTTAATGCTAGCATAAACATCTTGAATAAGTTTTGTTCTATTGCAAAATGATAGACTGTGAGTGTAAAGTAACACTTTATGAAAAGCACTTTGCCAGGGTCTGTCAAACTTTTAAATGTACCACTATTTGACAAAAGTTCTACTTGAATAGATTATACTGTAGAAATATTTCACATGAAAATGTGTGCATGAGGATGCTTACTATAATATTGTATAAAGTAACAAAAGATTGGAAATAACAAATGCACATCAGCTGGGACTGTTAAGGTAGGGTTTCTACAAATAATGCAATATTGTATGACCATAAAAAAGAATAAAGTAGCTATTTCGTTGCAGATATATAATGAGATATAAAAACATTAAAGGACCAAAAATTGTGTCATGTACACAGAGTGTTCTCCAGTTGTATGAAAAGGAAAAAAAAATATTTAAATTACATTGGTACTTGGTAACATGTTTAAAAATTATGGAAAGGCAAATCAAACCTGTTTAAAAAAATAGTAGCCTTTCTGGAAGGTTTGGAACCTGGACCATAGAAATGTTTTCCCTCTGATGTTTTAAAAAGTGTCCTGACATTTTAGTTATTCTGTATTTTCTTTGGTCTTATGTTGCTGTTAGTAGTTAATTCATTTCATAATAAAAAGAAAGCAGAAGTAACTAATGCTCTTGGTCTTTTTGTGATAGTCTTAGTCTTACCCTTTTTAAAATTTGCCCATCAGTTGGAAACTGGATAAAGAAGATGTGGTTTTTCTATAAAATGGAATATTACTTAGCCATAAAGAATGAGAAAATAGATTCATTCATAGGAAAATGGATACATATTGAAGATATACTCCTAAGTGAAATAAATAAGGCACACATGTGTAAATACCGAATAGTTTCTCTGGTGTGAATAATCTGCAATAATACAGAAGATCCTAATAAAATTACTGACATTGAGAAATGGGAGGAAAGGAGCAAAAGGTGTAGGGAATGTTGGACAGGTAGGGGAAGGGTAAAAAGGGAAAAGAAAAAATGTGAGATAATGAAAAGATGGAAATAAAGTGGTTGTAGGTGGGGAGGGGAGGAGGGGGTGAAGGGAGGGCAGGAACAAGGGGAAAAAATGAGAACCAAGACTTGTCATGTAGAGGTACAAGATCCCAACAATGAATGTAACTGTACTGTATCCCTAAAATGTACCAATAAACTCAATTAAAGTTGGAAGAAAAATGGGCCTCTACTGTATTCTTTTGGTCATGCTTCAAATCATCCTTAGAAGACATTCAGTCATTGTTGACTGCTTTTGTTTGGGAGTCAGCTTCCTTTTTACATTTGATTCATTGAGAATATTAAGACCAGAGCATATCAGTTGTTAAGTGTGTAGGTAAATGTTTGAGCGTGAGGACTGGTTTAACTGAGACATAAATGTAGAAAAATAATACTGATAAGGAATTCTAAAACGATAAACCACATTCCCTTTGATTGGTTCTTGTGCATTGCTGTATTAGCACAGTGTTATATTCTTTTAAAAAAGAGTCATGACTTTTATGTGTATGGCAGATAAATGTAGTGATTATATGTGTGTATTAGTTTATAGATTAGTGTGTACTAGTGCCAACTTACAAATAACTGAAGATGGCAGTAGTGTTTTAAATTTAAAGCTGTGCTTATTTATAGTTTATAAAGTGGATGATAAACACATTCTATATTTTCTGATACATTGTTTTTGTTCATTAAATTACTAATAGTTATTGTTTTTGAGATGAAAATAAGTAAATGCAAAGAATAAATACAGCTTTGAATATGAAAAGGCTTGTTTTCTTGTGGGACATAACTTTTTATCCCTTTATTAAAAATAACCAAACATAGACTTCCAACATTATATATAAGTGATAATTATTATAGGTTAGAAACTTCATACCTTTCTATAAGCTCGCAGTTAAATCAGTCCTGGTACTTAGATATAAACAGTTTTCCTTTTCAGTGATTCTAAATTTTATTTTGTTTTATTTCTACCAGTATTTCATAATTGAGAGCTTCTTGTATTTAGGAATAATGTTTGAGATTTTAGTGGATGGTAATTATCTTGAACTTTTAAACCCTAAAATGTGAAGGCATAGAAAATTTTTCTGATAGTTTTTGATACGTGATTTCATTATTTTAGAGAGGATGGTATCTAAATTCGAGTATGTATCCACTATAGGTCTTAGTGTCTTTCTCATATTCTTTAAAAAGTAATTCATTTATTATAAAGAAAAAAATACAAAGCTATGTAAAAGCTTTGAGAGAAAGCATATGACATGTAAGCCTGCTGCTGTCTCTACTGAAGTTCACTGAAGGCCTGGGCACTGTCCATAGCACGTGCCTGTATGCTGAGGGGCAGGCCTGCTCACTTCCTGGCCCATTGTGAGGCTGTCCTGTCCTTTTGTGTGTTTCTGTAACAGGGTAAAGACCCCTGAATGGAGGCCTTGTGCCCCACTTGATTGGAAATTCTGGCTGTTAATCTCAGGGAACTGCAGGGCACCCAGCAGGAAGCCTCTGTGACAAGTGGAAACGTAGGATCTGCCAGAAGCGTGGTTTGTGGGGGAGGTTGGTGAGGGTGGTAATAATCCTTCAGCCCTTGCTTTTGTCCCCCACAAGCCTAATTGTTACCCTCTGCTGGCAACCACATTGAAGAGCTGCCCCCACAAGTGTCCTTGGCTTGCATGTACTTACTCCCACCTTGCTGTATTGTGGTTGGGGGGGGCACCTGACAACTGTGATTGAATTCTCTTACCAAAGTACAATACCACCCCCCACACCCTCGCCACATATGGGTGGGGGAGAAAATAAGGGTTGCATGTGAAAAATGCTGTATTGCTGGCTGGCGTCTTCATTTTTTAGGCTATTTAGAGGCAGTTGCACTAGCTTTGGGTTAGTATTGACTAGTTAAATCTAGTTTTTGTGTCTTATATACTTTGTAGTATCAGTTTGTAGTCAAGAGTTTACCTGGTGTAAGAAGCCAAGTAATTGTAAGTGTATATTATATGAGAAAGGGGTGCAGCAGCAGAAGCTTTTTATAGGGTTTCACTAATGAGCATTAATTTTTCCAAGTAATGTTTAGGGGTTTAATAGGAGAAGTTAGACTTGTATATGATATTTCTTTAATACCAGTACCCATTTGAGCTGACAGAGAAAGGGAGATCATTTTAAGGCACGCAATCCCTGATCGCCCCCCCTTCTTCTTTCCAATTAGGAGCTGGTTCTTCAACTTTTAGTGCTGATTGAGTCATGTAATAATAAGTCCTTACCATTCTGGTCTCCTGTTTTACTCTAGGTGCAAGTGATAGTAGAGTAGCTAGAAGCCTAGCATACAATAAATGTGGTGTGGAATGACATTTCAATCATATTAATATTATTTCACCATAATGCTGAAAACATGCATCTTGGGAAAATGTTTTATAGGATGCCAGAAAGCCCATTTAAAAGATCAGTTTCTTTTCTCTCAGTGGAAGGATTTTTGGGTGTATTTTGCTCTCTGAAAATTATGTCATATGAGTATATGGACTTCTGAACCTGAATGTTTATTGGTTTTGTAGAAACTCCAGGATACTAATCTTATAACGGTTTATCGTGTTTTGTGGGTACTTGATAGAACATATTAAGATTCAGTTGATAATAAAGTTTTCATTAGTTATTTTAAATTTTTGAAATAATGGTAAAGGCTATTTGACCAAAATCAGAATTAATAGAATAGGTTTTCTATTTGTTCTCTGGTTTAAAGACAGTTTGGCTACACCTGACCTCCCTACCCATGTTTTACGAAGTGGTCAGCCTCCTGCAAAACTCAAAATAGAATGCTTACTTTGTATGGTCTTACAATAAATTTTGTTTTAAATTTAATGCATAGTCTGTGATTGATTCACAGTTTTGTTTTTTATGAAGTGTTAAACGATAGTTATCACAACTGTAAGCTGAAATGTAACATTACTTGATACTTTGTGACAGATCTTGCTTCATTTTTGGTTGCTGAGCAAACTTAAAACTGAGATATTTATGAAATACCTTGTATTTCTTTAGGACATGTCTCAGGAAGGGTATGGCACTAGATCTCAACCTCCTCTGGCACCCGGAAAACCCAACCACGAAGACTTGAATTTAATACAACAGGAAAGACCATCAAGTTTACCAGTAAGACATTAATGTGCTGATTTGGAAATGTAATGAGTTAAAGATTTTTTAAAAAATAACTATTGTTTTTATTTTTTTCTACTTTATATTACTACATGGAAAAGAAGTTTTTAGATTTCACATATATTTTGTGAGTTTTTAAGGGCTTATTTCTTAGGAGTGCTATAGTTGTGGATAAGTTGTTTTGTAGGTATCTTTGTTGCAGAGCAGACATCAGTTGGAAAATTTTATTCGGCTAGTTGGTTTTGTATACAGGCAGGTGTCGCTATTATGCAGTTGAGCTTGTTTTATTTACGTTGGTTTTTGTTGTGGAGATAGGCAAGAATGTAAGTGTTGAAACTTAAATTCCCATTTTGCAAAAGATACAAAAATGACACTATAAAACATGTGACAATAATTTGAATTGTTCCTGGGACTTTCTATTTGTATAAAGAGAAACCACTCAAAAGAAAGTAATTTATTTTAAAATTTAACAAAGTGTATTATAAAGTATTTCCACCAGCAACTAGTATTTTGTGACTGGAATATATATTATGTAAGAGTAGTGGCTGTCTGTGGGCTGTCAAGGTGATGCCCATTAATAATTTATCTGTACTTAATTTCCCTTTTTAAATAGACAATTTAATTTAAATGAAATTTTATTAACTAGAAGAATAAATCTTACAAATAAATATTTTAACATTTTCTCTGAAAAATATTTTGACTTAAAAATTGTTACTGCTTAACTTCTATTTAGACTTGCTTAGGAGAGAAGTTCAGGATTGTATGGCTTTAATTTGAATTTCAGCTGTTTGCACTAAGTAAAATTCATTAATTCATTTATATATTTAAGAGCAAGCATTCATAATAGATGTTATAAATGCCGCATGGCATGCATATGACACCCATTTTAAGTTGTATTTGTAGCCTTAGAGAAGACGGTAAGTGATGGCTACAAGATATCTTTGTATCTGGTGTGCATAGTTTTGAAATCCTAGCTTTTACAGATTTTATTTCTGAGGTATGAGAGTTGAAAACTTAAGAGTTTTAAAAAAGTTGTGTAACAGTATTTATTGTCTAAGTATTTGGTGTTCAAAAGGTTGAAAATGTAAAGGATTCTGTGTTTTATGCGGTAGCCTTTTTTAAAAGCAGATGATTACAGGTTGAACGGCATATAGTGTGTAGCTCACATGAACACTGTCAATAAATGAAATATTGCCGAATATTATAAATTGGCTTGTAGTTTTATTATGTTCGTATTGATTTATGGGAAGTATACAGAATTCCACTTTTTTTCCTCTGTTTTTTAGTGTTTTTATAGTCTGTTTTTGTAGGTTTGTTATTGGATGCTGATTTGTACTGTAACACAAGGTAGAAAATTTATTAGAAGTTGATAACTATTAGTTTTTAGTATATACTGATTCTTCATATCCATTCAAAAATTTGAGCATCACTCACTTCTTATCATAACCCTATGTTGAAGTGGTTGCTTGGCATTCAACTAAATATACAACATAATCAGGGATAGAATAAAGTGTTGGAATGCAAGAACACTAACCGAAGAGTTCAGCTCAGGGAAATTGATTGTTTGAAAACAGGATGGAGGTTTTTAGAGGGTTAAACAATACAGTTATCAGTAGTTGAAATTTCATCTGAACTATTTTATATCTCTTTCTATGCATGCATTGACTTACTATCTTAATGATTACTTTACCTACTTCCAAAGTGTATTTAAGGTTACTCAGTGACTCATAATACAGCTTTTTAAAAAGCCATTAAAAAAAAGAACTATTACAAAAATTCTCTACCATACTTGGTATTTTTTTCCTTTTCTTTCTTTTTAAACTCACAGGTAAATAGAAGGGTGATAGACACGAGCCTTTAATCCCATTTTGGTAAATTTTTTGTTAGAGAACAGAGTTTCTAAGTTTTATGGCAAGTATATATAGAGGTATCAAATGCTGAATAAAGGACAAATAGTAGATTAGTTAAAACATGTAAACCCCTAGTCCGTGACATAACAGTTGTCTTTGCTTTTTTGGATTTTTTGTTTGTTTGTTTGTTTTTTTGGCTTTTTTTGATATTGGGGATTGAACTTGGGACCTTGCACTTGCAAGGCAGGTGGCTGAACCACTGAGCTAAATCTCCTAGACCATTGGTTTTACTTAAATGAAGTTTAATGTATCATTTTCCCCCCACTGGGGCTTTGCATATGCAGAAAATCTATATGGGGTTTGCAAATACAGTTTTATAAATGTAGATACTCCATAGGTGATTGTATATAATTAAGGTAATTATGGTTTCAGGGAACAATTTGTTGGTATTCTGTCACAGATTTAATACTTTGTATTTTTTACAATGTTTCTTTCATTAAATATTTTAGTCTTCTAACTTGGCTAGATTGATAACTATACAGATTGTTAATTTGCTGTTAGAGCTTTTATAGATTTACTTTTAGGCTATGCTTTTCCCTTTCAAGTATCAGTGACATGAATTTTGTCTTTTTATTTAAAGACAATCCCAGGTATTTGTATTTCTAGTTTATAACTTAGAACTAAATAAATTCCATGTCTTAGCTGAACCTTTGTTAAAATACATATTGTGATACTAATGTATAATTATTGTCTGCCCATACATGTGACAATTGATACGTATGATTTTTAGGTATTCCTTAATCTTTTTTGCTCACATTGAGGTAGATTTTATGTTTAAATATTTTTTATTTAGCATGTTATCAACTTTCCATAAGAAAGCAAAACATTACCTGTATTCTTATGCTAGATCAATAATTTGATCTCTCAGTAAGTTGTCATCTCATCATGCTCAGACCTGGGTTTTTACTATATTTATATGCTATAGAATTCTTGGTGGCCTTCATTAGCTAATTCATTTGTGTTTTTTAGGGGACTTAACTATATGTTCACGGCACTCACAGAAAGCAAGATAAATTAGTACTTATTCCTCTTCTTGGAGCCATGACTAGTTTTCTTTACATTTTGCTTAGCAGGTTCAGACCTAAGCTTGGAAAAAATCTCCCTTAATATTGTACATTTATTTCTGTATCTTTTAATCATACAGTCATTCCCTGTTATGATGCAGTAGTTCATATATGTTATTTATATATCATTATTATTATCTATTATCATATGTTGTTATTTCTATTATCAGTAAATCTTAACATATTGCATTATAGTATGAAATTAGCTTGAGCTCTTCTCCTATTTGGATGTTGCCACTTAAAATTTGAACATGTTTTGTAGTTTTATTCTACTTCTAATACTGGTAGGAAACAAACCCAGTATTTAAAGACAGTAGCTCTAAAAGTTGCTATACCCTTTTCCTCTTATTTCATAAACATCATTTATATCCTAATATACTGTCTATCATTAACCCCAAAATATGATTAGTGTACTTTTGTTACATCTTCATCTTCTGTGGCATTTAGTGGTCTTTCTTTTATTACAATTATTTTTATAGTTGTCTTGGCTCTGTGGTTTAGACTTGGATATTTTCACAGTATTTATTACATTTTATTGAGTAAGCAGTTTACTAAAATAATTTTTAAACAGTTCTTCCCCTAGTGTGGCTCAGCAATCTCTTATACATTGTTGAGTTCACATCAGGAAAGCCTGGTGAGAGAGCTGCATTGTCAAGACATTATCATTCCTAAAATCATTTTTTTATCCAATGGGATTTAACTTTTAACTTGGTAACCTTAAATCTCAAGAATATAAGTTGACATTTTGGATAACTAATCTAATATTAGCATCAAAATATTTTTCTTATTAAGATTTAATTTTACTTGTAAAACTTAACTGACAGAAACAATAATAATTTCTGTAATTATAGCCCAGATATGCTAATAAGTTATTTATAAATATAAAGAAAGTAAACAAAAAATGAAGGTTTTCTTTTCTTAAAAAAATAAAGAGGATGGAAGAGTTTTTTTCTTACTTTAGAAATAACTGACCTCTAGGCTGAGGTATAGCTTGGTGGTAGAGTGTTTTGTATAGTGCAGATGAAGCCCTGGGTTCAATCCCCAGCACCACAAAAACAGACAAACACACACAACTAATTTGTTTTATCCTTTAAAGAGGTTTGCAGTTCAGATGAGTGGTTCATTATTTTGTTTATCCACATTAGGATTAGAGTGGCTGTCATGTCCTAACAGCTCTTGAGAATGGACTGCTGTGTTGGAGTTTTATGAAATGTCTATAAATACGAGCTGTTCTGGAAGTTTATCAGGTCATTAATAAATTCTTTCTCACCCTTTCTTCTTTACATAGGAAATATCCTAAAGAGATTGACATGAAAAGAGTTTGATCTTTCTTAGTAAACTAAAAACCCTAAAAGTGTGGAATAGTGTTTGAGGCACTTGTGCTGAGTTTCTAATTACAAGGAACTATTAGGCTTTAGATAAAACGTTTTTTTGTTGTTGTTGTTGGTTTGTTTTTTTTTTTAATGACCATTTGTGAGAGGAAGGAGGTAGTAAATGCTGGTAGCTCTTTGAAAAAGAGGGTGTTAAACAGGATATTGGAAGTCTGAAAGAGAATGGTTAGGAAACTGTTATTACCAAGTATATTCTTTCAAGGATTAGGTATTACCAAAAGTAGTGGGAAAGGACTAGTCTTTGTTTATTTTAACTTTTCAGAAAATACTTATTTAAGGTAAAAGGCCATGTAGTTTGGAAACATGAATACTAATGACATGTGAATAGGGACATTTAAAGTATGTAGATTTGATAATATAATCCCTTTGAATATTGGAAAATATTGGGAAAAGTTAGGCAAAGCAGCTTTTTAACTGGGTTTTAACTTTCATCAAGATTTCATCCCATGCTGTAGAAATATAAATTGTTAAGACTATCTTAACCTGTTTGTTGGCAGGTTTTTACAGAAGTTAAAACGTACCAGACAAATGGCTGCTGAATGAACTCTTTTGAAACTTATTTGTAGCTTGAACTTGATTTAAATGGTTGTCATCAAAAGGTTAAGAGTGTAGCTGTCTTCCATTGATTGATCCTTCTCAAATCATTGTGAACATTAAAAAAATTATAAGTTGAGAAAGACAAAATTTTACCTGTGTCTTACTTCTTTCACTGTTCAGATATGGATAATGCCTGTGTACAGCTGAAGATCTAAGTTGATTGTTGTCAGCATTCTTCAAGTGTTCTTAGTTTATTGAGTTTGGGAATTCTAGAGGAAACACTTCATAAAATTGGAAGCCTCCTATGATGGGGGACAGGATAGGGGATTCTTTGCACAACAGCCCCATGTCTGTTAGAACATTTATAGATGCACTTAATTGCTGTGTGAAGTTTCAAATTGATGGTACAAATGCATTTTTGATGTCTTGGGGAAGTTTTAAGGGAACACACAACACTTTAGTTTCTTACATAGGATTTACTGTGCTTTAGAATGTAATTTTAAATGCTGATCTCTTATCTAGAGATATTAGTTAGTTTTGGATTAAGATTGAGAAGAATATATACTCTGCTTAAAAAAGGTGACCTGACAAATGTTTATTTTCCAAATGGATTATTTCCTTAAGATACGATTTCTGAATATTATTTCCTAGTATAATTTTATGATACTGGTAACTTTGAAAATAGAAGTTGAACATGAACAAGTTAGGAATTGGGAAAGTATGTATCTTCTTTCAAAGCATATTCCACTTACATATTTGTTCTGTAAATAAAAGTTCAATAGAACATCAACAGTTGAAATTCTTCCAGGTAAAACAGGATAAATATAATGGAAAACTTGAATAAATTTATACTTAAAAGGAACTATAGTTTGTTTTATATAGCTCAAATCTTTATGTGCAAAGTGTTTCCGAATTGATATATTCAGTCCTGGTAAAATAAGTAAAGAATTCTTTTTACATTAATTTTTTTTTTTTTTTGGCTGGGGTGATGCTGGACATCAAACCCAGGGCCTCTGCACAGAGTTATCACACTTTCTATCACTGAGCTACTCCCCCAGCCTCACAGTGGGTAGTTGTAAATTCAGCTGAGTCATTTGGTTAGGGGCAGTATAATAACTAAAAACATTTTAGTTAAACAAATTTTATCTAGCTAAAACAAATCTTAACTTAGTATGTCCCTGCAAACTTTTTCATGTCATAATCTGAAGATTTCCATTTAAATCTTACAACCCATTTTGTAAGATTGTCAGTTATTTTCTAAAAAAATGCGTATGAAGAGTACTATTAAAAAAAGACAAAATTGGAGGTTAAGAAAGGCTGAAACATAACTGATTTACATGATACTGGTTTTGATAATAGAAAGATAATGATCTGTAGTTGATCAATGAGGCTTTTCAAATAAGAAATGATAAATGCAGATATTCCTCACTAATAGGCAACTCAACACAAATTTTGCCTTAACAAGGAAGCCTGGCAGACTTTGACCCAACTTTCAGCTTTCAGGATGACCTAGGTAAAGCCACAGAGCACTCTGCCTGGGCCATGGAAACTCCCAGGCCCGCCTTAACCACATTCCAGCTGTGTTTATCAGGGGCCCACTCTGGCCAGCAGGCAGGGGAGGGAGAGAGCAGCTGTATCAGGCATGAGAAGGCCTGAAGGACGAGCAGCAACAATGTAGGTGGGCATGGGCATGGGTATAGCAACATTTTCTATGTGAAGAAGCAGCATTGGCCCTGATATTTCCAGGTACTTTCTCACCCTAAACCATAGGTTGGATTTCAGCCTGCAGCAACTGCAGGGTCTCTGTTCTTCAGAGGATGGTTCTCACTGATGCTCCCTTCAGGCTAGGTGGGCACTGGCCAGCAGGAGGCCACGAATGTATTTTGCTGTATATTATCCTACTTCAGTGGGAAACAGCTTTTAATTTACAGATTTTCACTTTGCAGGTAGTAGGAAGGTGCACACCTGTTTCATATAACAAGTGATATATAACCAGCAGGAGCTCATAGTAGCACTTGTGGACTGGTCATTTGCTTTTATGTTTCTTTGGACATGGAAATAAGTATTTTTAATATTATCTTTCAGTTTGGGAGAGGAAATAAGTACATATAGAGAAGGTTCTGAGCCCAAGTTTTCCTTTCTTCTGTCACAATGTAGGATTTTAGAGGTGTCTCTCTCTTTCTCATCTTTTTCTTTTGCCTTCTCTAAACTGTTGTAGAATAACTGAATGGTCTTGTTTTCTTTTGTTTGGGTCAAGAAATTTTAGCTGAAAATTGTTACTGTGTGAAAGAAGATTATTGACTCAACAAGCCTTCAATTTTCAGTGAATAACACTCCTACCCCTTAGCTTTGGGAACATGCCGCGCATGCATTCTATTTTAAAATACAGACTGTAATTTAAAACAGGCAGTTTGATGCCCCACTGAACTTTGTTTAAGCCTAGAATAAAAGAAAAAGAAAAGCTTTAAGCCACAAAAAAGTGACTAAGCTTTCTCAACTACTTTTCTTCATAATGCATTCTATTAAAAAAAGAAAAAGCTTGCAGGTATTATTGTTGTGCCTTTCCCAAGACCTAAAATTTTTTTTACCCAGTTTTAGACTGTACTACATCTTTTCACTTTATTCATTATGGAGACATCATTTCAATTTTTAAAAAAGTGATCTGTATAACATTCATTTGCAGCAGAGTCGGTGTCCATTTGTGCATGTTGCACATGTTCAATGCATATGAGAGTATTAATTTTAAATTTAAGTATAGAATTTTTAGCATTCTCTTGATAGTTAAGTGATTTAAATCACTCATTGATTTAAATGCAGAGTTGATTATTAGACTGGAATCATACAAATATTTAATTGCAATATTATTTACGCAGGTCATTATAAAAGTGATTATTTGTAGTAATTTATATCATTCATTGGTCTCTATTTTCCACAGCTGTCCCTCTTCGCAGAAATGAGCAGCTTCTAATTTGTAGTACAGAAACAGTGGGCTTT
This sequence comes from Fukomys damarensis, assembly GCF_012274545.1. Classification (NCBI taxonomy): domain Eukaryota; kingdom Metazoa; phylum Chordata; class Mammalia; order Rodentia; family Bathyergidae; genus Fukomys; species Fukomys damarensis. The sequence goes on along the minus strand of NW_022900926.1, from coordinate 27,193,543 downwards.
ATTGTTTTGATAAAGTAATATATTTTGTGTGGAAGACCTATTCTTATGATAATGTTGAATGACAGGTCTATGTCCTGCCTAATAAGCTTCTTGAGCAGGTCATGCTTGTGGGGGAGGGGGAGGGGTTGTGACAGATTTTTCACTATGCAGTTCAGGTTGGCCTTGAATTTACTATGTAGCTCAGGCTAGCCTCAAACTTGTGGCAATCGTCCTGGCTCAGCCTCCTGAGTGCTGGGATTGCAGCGATGTGACATCATTGCTGGCTAATAGTTCATGTTTCTGTTCCTTCTCTGAAACATGAGTAAATTAGAGGTAGGAGCCTCAAAACACCTTCCAGCTCTTAAGATTTACATTAAAAGCTATCTTTATTAATGTATTTACAAATGCTGATAGAAATATTTTTTTCTCTGCTTGTGAGAAGTCAAATAAATGAGGTACTGCATACCTTAAAAATCTTCAAAAATGGTTCATGTATTTCTTTTGGTGGTTTTCTTTCTTTCTTGGGTCCCATTTGTGTTTGCACTGGGAAACTTGAACTTACTTAAGAGTTCTGGCCATGGGAGAGCCTTAGACCTTTATGTGGAATGTTTCTCTTTCTAGAAATGATAGCAGTCCCCTTTCCCTTCCTTATGTAAATCACTTTGAGAGTCTTGATGTTCTCGAGTATAGGGAAACCTAGCAAAAAGGAAAGTTCATGGGAAAAGTTGAGGAATGAACATATCTACCAGGTATCTTTTTGATAAAGTGGAAGGTAGAAAAATAGACACGGGAGGAAGCTGTAGGATTCTGAGGTCTTATCTTCGTAATGCAAGGGCTAATAATGTCTTTTCCCACTGGGTCAAAAGGTACCCAATAGAGACAGTGTTCTAAATCAATATAATCATGTAGCATTTGGTTTTAATTTCTTGCTGTGGGAGAAGGCCCTGAGGTCTCCTTTCTCTTCCCACCCTACAGCCTTAGTACATTTGTTTTACTATAAAGTAACTGAGTAAGCACTTTATGCCTCTTAAACTGAGATTGACCACTTATGGAAATATTAGCAACTGGAGAACATGAAAACTACTGTAGTTCCCTGGATAATGGCTCCTGCATTTCTGCATTGTGTGTGTCTGATTTTTTCTTTGGAGCCCACTTGTTTGGATTAGGGTGAAGTGCTGTTACAAGATGAATCTTACTCTTTGTGTCAAAGCACAGCAGTGTTCTGGGCAGTGCACAGGTAAGTTCTCTGTAAAGCAGGCCAGTTGGTGAGCCTGGGTCCACCCCACAAGGGCCAGCAGTGTTTTTTCCCCTCACATCTGAAACCTATACTCTGGACTTTTTGTTGTTCTTTGAATTTTATAATGTGAGTAGGGGTCTTCCATAACCTCTTTTTCCTGTGGACATTGACCAGAAAAATATGAGACATGTGTTTTGTAATTATGCTGTATCTGGAGAAAGTTTGGCTTCAAAATAATAATATAACACATTATTCATTGGACATTATTTTCAAAAGTCTTATATATAAATGCAAATTTCACTTAGTGAACAGTAGAAACTACTAGTAAAGGAAAAATTAAATATGTGAGGTCCTTGTGAGTATCGTAGGTGTAGGGGGACGAACTTTAAAGACCTTCACTTTCCCACAGCTGTCCTCATTCTTCTATATTTTAAACTCTGAGACCTTCGGGTTTCCTAGATAAGTGAATTATAGTTCTTTAACTTAGGCAAAGCTTGCATTTGTATAAGGCTGTTGCCACCTTTTGGAGGCAGGGAGACAGCTTCAGAATATTAACTCTCCCATACTACACCTTCAATAAAGTAAAAAAGAAAGGGAAGAAATAAAACCCGAGTAAAGGTATCATTTGCATATTACACATAAACACACGTGCATGTGAGCAAGGAGTAGTGATTTCAGAGAACCTAGGTTTTTAACATACTATTTTCTTCTGTCTCTCTCTCTCTCTCTCTCTCTCTCTCTCTCTCTCTCTCTCTCTCTCTCTCTCTTTCTCTCTCTCTTTTTTGGTAGTGCTGGGTGGGCATTGAACTCAGGGCTTCATATGTGCTAGGCAGGCACTCTACCACTAAGCCACACCTCCATTCCAGAATGCTAATTTTAGAACAGTGTTCTCTCTTTTCAAAGATAGCTTACCCCTTGGAACACTGTGTTTAGAGATACATTTGAATTAGCAAAAGGAAATCAGGCCTTAGAGATTTTACCCTGATTTCTGCAGGGGTGGTCTTTCTTTTAGTGGTCATTGTCTGTTGTCTCTTACTTTTTTATTCATTGTAAAAAAGCAGTTATCATTTTACTGCTTACATAAAGGGCAAAAGTTACGCTTTAGAGATTAAGAGAAAAACTTTTGCCTTAATTTGTTAAGAAAAAAATCCTTATAAACTAAAAGATTGAATATATTGTAGTAGTTAAGGACAATTAATGAAACAAAACCAAAATTAATACTAATGAGTTATTAACATGCATATTTGATTTGATTCAGGTTTTTTGTGTATTTATTTATTTAGGCATGTATGTATGTGTATATTTTTGAGCTCAAATTCTCAGATGTGAAAACAGAGACTCAAAAGTAGCAAGAAACTTGCCTGGAAGCTTGACAGCAGTGTAGTTTCTACCAGTCTGTAGTACATTCTGTGCATTGCCACAGCTCCTCTGCACCTGCTCTTGAACATACAATATTACCTTTGTAGGGTCCTGTAAACTCTTTAACTAAAAGCTGAGATCATCTCTTCATTGAAATAAAGTTATATTTCTCATTTTGCTCAAAATTATTAGTGTTCTTCAATCTATACAATGTGATCAACTCACAAATATTTTTGCTTTTCATAGATATGCATTTATGCTTTTTGTTAGCTAGCATGCCTAAATGTTGACATCTTTTGACTAATACACAAGGTCTCATATTGCACAGAAAATTCAATTATGTTCAATATTTATTGAATGCCCCATGTCTAAATTTGAATATTATATATACAAAAAATGAATTATTTCACTAGGTTATTGTTTCAAAAAGAAGTAGTACCAGTTTTCAGGATGCCTATTTAAAATTCTTTAAACATTTTTTCATTTTATCTTAAGGTATTCATCTTCATATAGTGGCTGAATTTATAATTTCACATGAAATTTCATAGAAATGTCTGTCACTTTGTGGAGGTCTTGACTGTTTGAAGATCTAAGACTTTTGACTTTTAAGATCTTTTGACTTTTTGACTTTCACATCAGAATTATGGTCATAGCCCTTAACAGGACCTTCAATCATTGGTCGTATGTTGTCAGTACTACTGGTTTCAGGTAAGAACATTAACCTTCTCTCTCCTTTTGTGAACACCTTTGTGATACAATAACAAACATCTGGCTTTCTTGATGGATTTCATTGATTTTACTGCCTTTTTGCAATCTTAATTTGAATTTCAAAATTTTTATAGCAGTGAAAGGAAGATATTAATTTATAACCATCTTTGATATAATTCTGGCCCACATGGAGGATATGAGATTTTTAAAAAGTGTAACTAGCTGGGCATAGTGGCACATACCTGTGGTCCTAGATGCTCAAGGAGGCTAAGTCAGAAGGATCACTTGAGCCTTGACGTTCAAGACCAACCTGGACAATACAGTGAGACTGTCTCCAAAAACCCAAAACACAAAACACTTATCTAAATACGTGGATCATGGTTGGCAGAATACTCTCACATATACTGTCAACTTTGGATTGTAGTCTAGGTGGCACCACTTTTAACACTTCACACTCACAGAAGTGAAAATATATATAAAACCTCTCATATATTTGAAGCATACATAAATGTCAGTATATATCAATTTCTTGCACTTACTTTGCTTCCTGTTTTTGAATTGTATTTAGTTTTTAGGTCCTATTAGAGTTACTAAACCACCAAACCTCACTTCAGCATTTCTGACCTTGGATCAAGGAGATACTGTGCAGAAGTCCATTGAGGATACACTAGAGATGTGAGCTCTGACTCCTGTCTAAAGCTTCACTTCATTAACTCCTAGCTCAGTGGTTCATTAACACATACTGCAGTGGGCTCTGTGTCATCATCGAAAGCTAAAAGGGTTTGCCATCATTGTTCTAACCTGTTGTTTTATTGTTAAGAGTCCAGTGCTATAGGCCTCTTTGAATAAAGAGTATCTTGTGAGCACCACTGAGATTCTTCTGTGTTCATTTTTGTATTTATCTCCTTACAGAAGAAAACATTTATAAACCTTGTAGTAAAACAAAATTTTGCTACATTATTTTGGTTTGTTAAACTATAAAAGTGAAAATTATTGAGTTGGGGCCATGAAGACAAAAATAAAATATCCATGGTTCATCTCATGACTAACTTATAAAAAATTAGACATGTACTTGAGACTATTGAAATATACTGATAATTCCAAATTGTACTGTCAATCACTAGTTTATACTTACCTGCATGTTGTCAGAGATGGGGACAAATGACAAGTAACAAATGGCTACAGTGATTAGACCTCACTTTTTTCTTTCTCTTTCTAACTGATAGTATATTACCACTGAGTAGTAAAATTACTTAAAGAAAGCAAAAGCAAACACATGAATGGAAATGTACATGGCTTGCAATGAGATCTGCCTTAGACAAACTCCTAAGATATCCTGTAGGTTTTCAGGTTTTTGAGACAGGTAACTAACTATATTACCATAGCAGTTGTTTAGGAACCAGTCTTTAGAGGAAGATTGAAAGTGGTGAGAAATCAGGTAAATAGCGCTGACAATGCCCTTTCAAGTCAAATACCTAATGTTGACCCTTTATATAAAACTTTCTTAGGTGTATATGTGTGTAGAGGAGGTAAAAGGGTATACCTAAATAATTATATTAATGTAGGAAACATACCGATTTGGACTCTGCTCTTTTCATCTGAGTTGCTCTGATTATACCAAGTAAATACGTTTTATGTCAGGTGGTATTTTGCAGGAATCAACACCATGAAGTTTCTTATCCTGTTTTTCTGATGTTGTTCTTTCAGACCGTTTTATATATTTATGTTTGTACTGTACTTAAGACACAGTGGTAGATGAGATGTTTCTGTGCGAATTACTATATAGAGGAAATAAATATGACTTACTGTTGAAAAAAGAGTAATACATTTTACTTTTTCCAACTTTTTATTTACTATTTGGTAATATCTTTGCTTTATAATATTCATCAGCACCAGCTTTACTTTTGAATTTATTGTGAGGAAACCTAACTTCTCATTAAAACAATAATAAGATATAAAGTATGACATTAATGCATTTTAGCTTTCCATTGAATTGCTTTTTATACTGTGTCTGTAAAATGTCACCCTGACAATGATCATGATTTAAGAATGAATTTTATAAAATTCTTCATAAACAGTCTGGATGAGGAATTCTTTCAACACATTTTTCTGAGAATTATAAATCTTAAAAGATGCACCAGTGGCCACTTATGGAAGAGTTCTGTTGTGACAGAATATCCTGTGATGTTTTTGTACAGGATGTTACCTGTATGCTTCTGCAAAGTCTTGAGTTGACCTATAGCAAAATATCTATGTAAACAAAGACTCTTCCAAGTAGATTATAAATGATAAAAAAACTTTGAAAGAGAGCAGCATGATAATGCAGTTGCCATGACTGACTATTACATTTAAGGCTGCATTCCTGACTACTGTGGTAAAATTGATATTATAATTATAAGGAAGAAGTATAATTTTTTCCAATTTTGTAAAAGGAAATATTCTATAATGAAATATAAAATACTCCTGTGAAAATAATGAATAATGATGTTTTTAAATACAGTGTTAAATTATTTCATGTTATTTGGGATGATTATCCAGGCCTAAATTAGGCCCTGTCACATAAATGAATGAGTGATTGACTTTTTTTTTATAACTTGCTTAACTACTTTAACTGTCAAAATTATAAATCTAACAATTGTGTCCAAAGGTGTAGTTTATTGAGTCTATTTTTATTTCACAGTAATATGTAAAAAGTTTTTTTATAAGCATAAAATATGTAGCAGGATAAAAGCCCATTTAGTAAAGAATAGCTGAGTTGTGAACAGTGCTTTCATAAGTATATTTTTCTGTTTTGAGAGATAGATGTGTGGTGGCATTTTATTTTGTCATTTTTCTGTCTTTATTAGGAAAAGATTGCTAACCTTTGGGTTATAATATTATGGCTTAAAATTAATTGGTGAGGCTAATCATGGCCTGAATTTCACAGTGCAAGCATTCCACTAATGACTTAATAGGTGTAACTATTGTTTACATCTGTGGCAAGAGTTATGTGCTTTCTTTTTCATGAGATTTTTAACTTGGGTGTATCAAAGAAGTGGAGCCCTGTTTCTTTCCTAGGAGAAAAATGTCAATCTATAATGGTCTGCCTTTGTAGGGAGCTTTTCAGGGAGGACTGGTCATGGAGGAAACTAGGACTGATCATGGAGGAAACTCAGTCTCAGGTATATTTTGATTACTGTGTCTTATTCTTCAGAGACTGTGTGTGGGAAACTGGCCAGTGAACCAGCAGGGATAAGAAACACCAGTTGTAATTTAAATTTTCAACTAACTTGTCCTGGGATAGAGAGGAGTAGGTTACCCTTCAGGTCCTTGAAAGGGGCAGCTGTCTTGCTACTGGTATAAGGAAACTAACCTTTTTTGAGCTCCAAACAATATAAAATGGAATTGAACAGAAATTTTTTATACATTATATTCTTATAAAACAATAACATTACAGTAAGACTACTTACCTTCATTTGTTGGTCCATCATTCATAACTAAGTTCAACTAAAATAAAATCTTGTTTGGTAATTATCTTTCTAGAAACTCTTCAAAAAACCATTATCTCCATTTTATTTCTTTTGTGATTAGTGTCCTTGAGGAAAATTCCTTGCTTAGGCTTTGGGGCACTCTCAGCCTGTGGCTCCTGCTTTCAAAACTTGAGCTGTGTCATTGTGAAACAGCACTCTCTGGGTTAACTTTATTCACCTAACAGTGTTTATATACTTAGAAATTGTTAAATTATTTTTTCAGTGTTTTTCCTTTTAAGACTTTAAAACATATCTGGAGTATGCCCAGGCTAGGTTGGGTGGTTGGAAGGAGTATCAGGTGCCTGAGCTGGCTCCTCATCCATAAAACACAGTTTGACAACTGCTGGAATTTCACAAATATACCAGTTATAGAAGTGGTTTTACAAGTCCCTTAGAACACTCATGCAGTTTTTCAGTTACTCTTAATTTCAATGAGAAAAGAGATGGCAAAAACTACTTTTATTTTCTCCTGGGAAGAGGAGGAAAGGAAGGCAGAACTCTGTACTTTATAATTTAGAAAATGTACTCTGTTGAGGCTTTTTTTTCTTGTTTACTTTTTGTTTTACTGTTGCTATCTCCTAGTGTGTTTGACTAGTATGTCTTCCCCCTAGGATATGAGAATATGTGGTACAGTCTGCCTCATAACCTTCCTGGGTATTTTTATAATTTATCATCAGCTGACACTGCGAGGGTAGAATATTCTTACCACTCCCTCTGGCTGCTGGAAGTCTGAAATTACATCTTTGTCTTTGAAGTCAGGCACACTGTTAGTGTTGCTATGGCAACAGGGTGGGTAATGGCCTCCACAGACAGGAGATTGGTATTTAGCATTTAAACGCGGCTGTACACAAGGCCTTGATTTTTAGAGTGGTTACTGAACTATCTCCTTTTAGTAAATGTTTAAAAATTGCATTTTTACATGGTCTTACTAGATTAATAGTCATGGTTTATTTCATTTTAACTGCAAAGATAAAAGCATTATTCCATTAAATGGGTAGCTTTTTTTTTTCTCTTTTGGTTTATGCATTATTAACATAGGCTTTCCTGTTTTGCTTGTAACATTTTACAGGCCTTTTCAAACATGCAGTCAGCTTTGCTCTGTTGCTCCTTTATTTTTTGGACTTAACCCATTATCTGCTTGATCTAACACAATTTCAGAAGAGACAGAATTCTAAGAAACTGAGCATTAATAATAATTAAAAATTTTATAGAAACTATAATAACACTGATTGATTGTTCTTTCCTCATGAATTGCAGCAATAACTTTAAGATGGTCTTTCCTCATGAATTGTAGCAGTAATTTTAAGATGTTTATTTTCTTTCATGTTCCTACATTGTACCTGTTTTGTAATATACCCTCATGTCATCAGTGCTTAAAGGAAAGGCAATACATAGCTATGAGAAACTAGAGAACATTTTGAAAAGGTTGATGTAACTTTCAAAGAAATACTTTTTTTTTCACATGGGGATTTGAACTCAGGACCTCATGCTTCCCAGGCAGGTGCTGTGCCCCTGAGCTAAATCCCCAGCCCTCAAAGAAATATTCTTCCACTAATTAAATTTGTGTGGTCTAAGCCCACATACTTATGACTTTTTTAGATTTATGATTATTTTGTCTTTTTAAGAAAACAGTGAATCTTAGAGGTAGTATATACAGGTCCTTGCTTATGTGATATATATAAGTTGCTTCTAATATAATTTTAATACATTTTGATATGTAATTTACTATTTCATGACATATTTCAGTTACAGTAATTGAAGTTGTTCAGGAAATTCGTCCTATATTAATCTGCAATGTTTTCTTGGACTTGGGTTCTACTTGTACCTTCTAAACCACACTGAATAAATATAATTTCCTATTCTGTACAATGGCTATGCTGAAGTTTTTATAACTTCCTCTGTTTTTCCCACGATGTGGTTTGAAGTTCTCCATCAACTCATTCTTCTATTTTTCTCTTCTTCCTCTTTTTCCTCCTCTTCATCCCCTTCTTCCTTCTTCCTTTTCCTGCACATTTCTTCCTTCTTTCTCCTCCTCCTTCTTTTTCCTGCTTCCTCCTCCTTCCCCTTCCAGTCCCCCTCCCCTCCCCTCTCCC
>NW_022900926.1:27157990-27184461 GCF_012274545.1 Fukomys damarensis | reverse complement strand
CGGTTGTGAGCTCTCTCCCCTCTCTTTTTTCCCCCCTAAAGGGAGTTTTCCCAGGCTGGCCTCCACTCCTTGGATTCAAGCTACCCTTCTGGTTCAGCTGCTTGAGTAGCTGCGACTACAGATGTGAGCCAATACTCTGGCTTCCACTTCTTTCTTTCTTTCTTTCTTTCTTTTTTTTTTATTAATTGAGTTTATTGGTACATTCTAGGTATACAGTACAGTTACATTCATTACTGGGATCCTGTACCTTTACATGAGAGGTCTTGGTTCTCATTTTTTTCCCTTGTCCCTGCCCTCCCTTCACCCCCTCCTCCCCTCCCCATTTTATCTTTTCTTTTAAGTTAAATGTTTAGAAGACATTATAATGCATTAAGAACTGGAGTTATTGCAAGTTAGTATTAAGCATCAGAACTCTAAAGGTAAGTGTCCATCAAATCAAGGAGTCTAAAAGAAAACATTTCAAGATAGGAAACCACTTCTTTCTTAGTTCTTTAGAATTAGTTCTTTGATGCACTTGATTTCGTGTAAGGTCTTCCAAATTTGACTTCTGCAACCAAACTGAAAGATATAGTTTATAGAGCTGGTACTACCCTTTGTTCTGATGTTACAGTGTGAATTATGAAAGTAGGCAGAGTCTGCCAGATTTTATTGTTGTTGTTATTTTTGTTTGTTTGTTTGTTTTGATACAGAGCCTCAGTATAGTTGAGACTGACCTGGAACTCACTATGTAGCCCAGGCTGGTCTTCAACTCACAGCAATCCTCCTGTCTCAGCCTCCCCAGTGCTGGGATTAAAGGCGTGCACCACACTGGCTAGAGTCTGCCAGATTTTAAAGCAGTTACATCACAGTCCTGCCATTCTGACAGGTGTTGCTTTTAAGGAGTGCATCTCATCCATTCTCTGTCTGAAGCACAGTTTTCACACTTACTCTTACTGAATGCTGTCTGATTTATTTCTGGTCATCATTGAGCCTTGCTGACATGTATTAGAGTCCTGAGTCTGATATATGCTGATTCAGTATGTATAATAGATACTAATATAAAAAGTTGAGTAGGTCAAATACAGAGCTTTTGAACAGTCAACTTATTACTATTTATCCAGATACAGCAAAACCAGAGTGGTTACCTGTTCTGGGTTATATACATTACATATCAGCCATAGCACTAGCTTAAGAGACTTTGTCAGGGGCAAATTGTTTTGGAATCAAGAACAATTAGGACTGAAGTCTTGTTGTTGTAGTCATTGTGGATCATGCCTGACTTTTATAATGAAACAATAAGTATAAAGGCTCTATACTAATTGAAAGCTATACAATTTGCTAATGCCTTTAGCTTTATCAAACCAAGTTTTATATATCTTGCAAGGTAGTTGGTACCACCACATTCAGTACTAGACCTCAGTTTCTCCTTGAGTCCAGGAGGAACAGCCAAGATAAAACATCAACAGAAAGTAGAAGACCTATGTCCCTCCCTAGGTTGTCCCTAGAAGCCTAGATGACATGGGTCACAGCGAAGCGACTGTCCTTTGGTCTTGGGATCTTTACAATGAAACATTTACTTTGAGGAGCCTAGGGTTTCAAGGAAAAGGACTAGTGGTCACTGAGGCCTATGGCCTCTTCTTTTAGAGTGGTCACTGGAGGCAGCAGGCAATGGAAGTGGGGGCCTCCTCTACTTCTTCCTCCTTTTTGTGTTTACCTGTGTATCTAACAAAGGAATGTCCCATGCTTTACCACCCCTTGACCAATTCCTTGTGTTGTAATTGACAGTAGTGAGAGGATCTTGGATCCTAGGTTGGCAAAAACTGGCATAATCTTTTTTAGGAATCTAAATGGTGAGGAAGACATGAACTTGGGATTTGGTATTGGAAAAGATTTTAGGGCATCTACTTCTATAGAACAGAAGTGACTCTGCCTCTGTGCTGACTGCTGGTTTAGGAGGGTAAGTGGAATAAGTTACTTAGGAAAGACAATCTGTTTTGAGTGGATCTCACGACCTTTCATGTATTCATGGAAGGCAGGCACACAGTTTCTGGTTGGACTTGTAGTAAATTTTCTGCATATTTGTTACCCTTATTCCTCCTTTCAGAAGTAACAGTTTGAGTGAGTTCTGGAGATAGGTGATGAAATACTTAACAAATTAAAATTCTGTATGAGTTGTATAGATTAGAAAAAAATTTGCTTCAGACCAGTATTTACTCTTGGAGTGGTAGTTAGGAGAATAATCTTCTGGACATGTAGTAGTAGTAGTCCTTTCCTTGGTTATCATTTGTCCCCATTAAAATTGAAACTATTCTAATTGGCTGGCAGTTTTGACTGGAATAATAGATGGCCAAGTTCTTATTTAATTGAAATCTTAGTAAGATTTTCTATATTTTAACTCTCTTTCAAAAGGAAAATATATGAGTAAATTTGGATTGTGTAATACTGCCAAGTTTATAACATTTGTAGGAAAACATACTGTTGTACTTTGGTAATTGTGGGGGATGGGCTCTATGGTCTACTGTGAATAACAAAATTCATGACTTTCTCAGTCTCTTATATAAATTGATGTAGTACTTGTATATAATCTACGTGTATCTTCTGATATACTTTAAATCATTTCTGTATTACTTATACCTAGTACAATGTAAATGTTATGTAAGTAATTGCTATATTGTTATTTAGGGAATTGGACAAAAGTCTATACATGTTTAACATATACAATTTTTCACATTTTTCATCTGTGGCTGGTTGAAAATATGGATGCAGAATTAATTCTTGGCTACTGAGGGCTGACCAGATGTTACAGGGCCTTTTGAATATTCTAGATCAGCACTATTCACTAGAACTTTGGTTTTTTGAGACAGGGTCTCACTAAATAGTTGAGACCGACCTGGAACTCACTATGTAGCCCAGGCTGGTCTCGAACTCACAGCCGTCCTCCTGCCTCAGCCTCCTGAGTGCTAGGATTACAGGAGTGCACCACCACGCCCGGCTCTAGAACTTTATACATGATAAAATGATTGTGCTGTCCAATATGGTAGCCTTTTTTTTTCCTCTTTGAGTTTATTGGTACATTTTAGGTATATTGTATAGTTACATTCCTTATTAGGATCTTGTACCTTTACATGACAGGTCTTGGTTCTCGTTTTTTCCTCCTTGTCCCTGCCCTCCCTTCCCCCCTTCCCCCCTCCCCATTTACAAACATTTCATTTTCATTTTTTCATTTTCTCATATTTCTTCTTTTTCCTTATTACCTTTCCCCCACCCCTCCCACTTTCCCTGCACCTTTAGCCCCTTTCTTCCTATTTTACATTGTCATTATCTCATTAGGATTTTATGTACTATTATAGTTTTTCACATCAGAGAAACTATTCGGTATTTACACATGTGTGACTTATTTATTTCACTTAGGGTTAGGGTTCAGAGTGTCCTGATGGTTCACTATCAGACTTTTCATCCTCATTTGCCCTAGAGTTTGCCATTGGTGAAGTGGAAGTCTGTCTTTGTGTCTTAAGTGTTTTCTTAATTTTTATTTTTGTTGTTGGATTGTCCTTGGTTTAATTTCTGGGTTATTATTTAAATCTTCCTGATATAGTTGCTCTTTAGCTTTTGAGTCTCTAATGACTCATAGACATTCTCATTTTCATAATATCAAACAACTCATTAAATGAATCACAATCCTTTACCCCAGTTGATACATTCAGCAGCCCAATAGGATGAAGCACAACTTGCAAATTGAGCACTTGTGGTAGTCATTAATCTATCACCTTTATACCATGTGAATTAAATTAAAATCAAGAAGCAGCCCAAAATATGTTTGCAGTGAATAAACTTTTCAATATAGCATATTTACCATTTAGGATGGGGGCTGAGACAGAGTTAGGATGAGAGGAGTAGATAAGTGAAAGAATTGGAGAAGGTTTCCAGTGAAGCCAGAGGACATAGAATGACCACACAATATTTAGGAAACTGTTAAATTCAAAAGGGATAGATAGAGTGCAAGTATAAGGACAAGAATATATCTCTGTAACAGTAATAGGGGCTCACTTTCCCTTGAAACTATTGATCCTTTAGTTAGGTAAAATGACAGAAGAAAAGAACGTAAAGAAAAAAGAAAAAATGATAAAGGAAGAAATCTGAGTTAGGGCAGGAGCAGGATCAGAAAGGGAGATGAGGGATAATATGGTAGAGCAAGAGACTGAGTTGGAGAAAGAGGACAGAAAAAAGAAAGAATTTGCAGAGTGGAATAAGGAAAAGAAAGGAAAAAAAAGAATTTGAAGGTCCTCTTTCAGACTATATCTCTGCTGTTATAATATACACCATGCACAGCTATGTGCACGTCCAAGTCCCCTGATCTCAGCTAGCCGATGGCAGACCTCTATGACGCAGACTGACCTCAGCCGCAAGTTCCAGATTGAGTTCACTGACCTCCTGCAGGGTTGAACTCCACACAGTTCTACTACAGGTTTCCCCTGCCCTTTCTTTAAAGTTTTTCAAAGTTGGGAGCTCAGAAAAATACCCTTTATGACCACCTGTGCCTCTGCAGAGTGGGTCCAAGGACTGGCACAATCTGGAGGTCTGAGAGTGCGGGGGTGGGAGGGCTACCTTCCTTGTGCTGCAGTGTTTCATTTATTTACCTAATTTTCTTTGCTTAACTGAAAAAAAAAAAGAAATTTCTGATTTTGGTGGGGAACCAGGCTTTGTACCTATATGGTGTGGCATCTGCCCTTTATTGTGACAGATCCCCTTTATTGGCTCATGTTTCATCCTTATGTGGAATACTGTTATTAAAATAATGTGTTCTAATTTATCGTAAACTAAAAGTGTATCTTCATCTTGTAATTATGTGAAAATCATGTGCATTGAATTTGCTTCATGGACAAAGTGTTGCCCTTAGAGGTACTGTTTATGTTTTTGAGTAAATGTTTTCTTTGTGGAGGTTTGGTTGTGTATTCCATGGAAGCAGTCTTTATACTGCAGCTTTTTGTGAAAGATTTAAACACTAATGCAGTAGTTTCACTACTACTGTTTGCACTGCATTTTCATGTATTTAAAGGAGATTTGTCAGTGGATAACCTAAAATTATTCTCTGCAAGTGAAGAGAAACAACCAGGATAGAGTACAAAGTTAAGAGAGATACAGTTTTAGGATTATAGATACCCAAATCTTTCCCATTCATTTTAAGCCATGAATTTGGAGAGAAGATTTTGTGAAGAAGCAGAATTTTCTGAACATTCTGTGAAATACAACACCCGGAAGTGCATAGAGTGAAACTCACTGCATTCCTGTATCATTCAGGGTACCATTTTAAGAAAGCATTTTGACGTGATCTACCTTTTTACTGTATTAAAAAAAATAGTTGCAAGATGGATCACTGATTCTAAATTTGGAAATTCATGTGTTCTCAGGAAAGAAATCACCTTCCTAAAAATAAACAAAAACAACCCCCGAACTCTACATCCCTCTTTCAGTTTCCGTGTAGGCCTATGTTGCTTACTACAATGAGAAACTTCTATAATCCAATGTGCTTAGATATTCATGATAGGCATACTGTACTGTGACTCAGTGCCCAGTACACTTAGGCTATTTAATAGAAACCACGTACTTAAGTAATTTCTGCATTTCTCTGTCAGGGACCAGGTCTTTTTACAGGGCATTTTGAGATATGTAGCGTCATTTGATCAGGTCCTACATTTTATCCCTAGGGATAGGGCAGAAAGGGAAGTGGCAAAAACATAACAGTGGGGCTGCTGTTGGGGAAGTGGTGAAATGCCAGTTTCACCCAGCACCACAGAGCCTTATGTCCTCACCTGTTGCAAGTTGAAACCTTTGAGCCCCAAGATCTGTTCTGTTTCCCAGTGGTGCAGCACATATAAGTGCACTTGGTCTTCATCTCCTTTTGATTGACTGCTTGATGGAAACCTAGAATAGTCAGTTTCCGTATTAGGAATATTTGTACATTATGCCTGAAGGGCAGGAGCACTGTGTGTAATAAGCTGTTGTGTCTTGTTGCCTGTAAAATTGATACACGGGAAGTGTTTTCTGGTTGTTGAGGTAGAAGTGGATAGCCACACTCTCTGATCTTATGAATCTCTCTGATCTTACAATTGGTGTTTATTAGAAATATATGTTTTAAAAAGAAAAAATAATATTTGGTGCATTCTAAAATGGAGTAAGAAACATCACGGAGAAAGAGTGACCTGCCTGCTCTTTGTTTTAAAAAATAAGTCAATTCTATATCACAAGCCATATTTTTACTAGCACAGACTAGTTTGTTTTATATAGTAATTTTATATATACCTGCATATACCTTTAAAAAATGAACACCAAAGTATTGTGTATATTTATGGGGTATCATATAATGTTTCAATATATGTACACATTTAAACTCAATATATTATAGAAAGGAAAATGTTAATTTATCAGTAAAAGTTATTTATTTATTTGTTTATTTATTTAGACAGGGTCTTGCTTTGCAGTTCAGGCTGGTCTTGAATTCATTAGGTAGCCAACGATGGCCTTGAATCGCAGTGGTCCTCTTGCTCCAGCCTCCTGAGTGATGGGATTACAAGTATGTATCACAACATCCGGATTAGCAAAGTTCTTTTACAAATTTATGCTTTTGTCTATTTGTTTAGAAGTATTGTGTTATCACAGTGTATTTTGGTAGAGTGTGTTTTAGTTAAAACATTATCTACTTTGAAATTTTATCTATACTGAGATCTTTATATTTTTTAAACCGTATTGCATTCTTACATCAAGTAAGATACTTGATTAAGAAATAGGAAAAAATCTTGCTTAGTGATAAAAGTTTTTGCTTGTAAAAATAGCTTTACTGATTATCTTAATCACAAAGTTAATATATATCTATTATAAAGGTGCGATAATTAGTATTATCTGTATTTTTTAATATAGTCATGAATAATTTATTTCTCAGAAAAACAAAGTCATATCCTATGTTCTATTTTATACTTTGGAACATTTAATATGCTGTCTTGTCAAACATAGTTCTATACCATCATTTTACATGATTTCCTAACATCTGTGTTGCTTAAGAAAATCATAAACCTTCTGGGCATGGTGCACTTGCCTATGATCCCAGGAGTCAGAAGGCTGGGGCAAATGCATCTTGAGTTTGAGGTCAGCCAAGTGAAGGCAACTCAGAAGGTCCTGTCTCAGACACACACAAACCTAAACATACTGTTCAGTTGTTGCATTTTTGAAATATCTTCTTTGTTATATTGATCTTTATTATTCATAATGAGTCATTTAAAAATTGATTGGTATTTACTATGAATGATCAAATGCTACTGTAAAAATCAAAACCATAGAAGATAAGTAAAGATAAATAAGCCTTCTCAAAAGAAAACAAACCATTCTCATTATTTACAAAAATTACCGAATGTTTATCTTGTAAGACAGAAATTTTTAATGTGCTTACAAGGTAATTTTATAAGAAGGGAGGCTTGTATCTTGAACATAAGCTATGCAATACCTGAATTTGAGTTCTGGAAGTGGTTTTCTGTCTCTTTTTGTTTTAATTTAAATGTGTGCTCACCGCTTATGGAAAGGAGGTGATTGATAGCCCTTTCAGGAGTAGTTCCTTCTACTTCATTCTTGTGTCTGTCTCGGAATCTTTGTCATTCCTGGAAATAGTGACAAAGACAGTCTCTGAACTGTACTTGTAGGGTGCTTTCCTCACACATCCACAGCCTGGCACTGTCCCAGACTTAGCTGTGTGCCTTGGTATCTTGTGACCTTTGGTTTCTGCAGACTGGGAACTGTCAGGCCTCCCAGAGCTCCTGGTAGCATTATTGGTATGTGATTTGAATGGCTATAACAAGTGCTGGGTCAGCTTTTCTCTATTCCTGGGACATTAGCAAAACAGGTGCTAAGTCTCATTTTCAGGATTTATTGGTATATGCTAGTGACACCTTAGATACCACTCTTTTTATTGGACTCAGAGCCAAATGGAAGCTAATAGTCAGTTTTGACATTTGAAGTGTAAAAGCCTGATAATTTCTTCCCCTGTTTAAGAAGAATCAGGTTTATGTGCTAAGACTTCAGACAGGCTACTTTGATATTTTGTATAGGGAAAAGCAGGATAGGATTAGCTAATATTTGTGGCTTAATGTATTTTTTATGATAGCATAATTTTATGTGTATATTTAGTCTACAGAATATTATGTATGTCTCTGAATAAAAGTTGTTTGGAATTATTTCTGATTTACAAAAATAGATACATTTTTAAAGCCATCTTTTTTTTGCAGTTTAATCTAAGTTGCCAGTATCACTTCTCATATTTGCAAAGGTTTGTTTTTCATAAATATTTTAGGAACATTTGCTAAGGTCTATTTAAGTCTTATTGTATGGTCTGTAAAGGTTTTATGTTTGTTATTTGGGGAGAATTATCCTTTGGTTCTTTTTTATTTTAGCTTGTAAGAAATTAAACATATATAACAACCCAAGTATCAATTAGAAGAGGTGCTAAATAAATTGTAATAAGTGCCAAAGGACATCCAAATGTGCTAATCTCAAAGCTACATGATGATTTTTGTGTTTTGAAAGGTTAGCTTTTCAATTGTAAGACTTAATTACTTTTCAGATGAATATTTCATAATAGTTATTTTTTTCCTTGTGTATGCAGATACATGCAGTGTGTTCCCCATGTGATAGATGTTGAGCAGCTGGGACCAGGAGTTTTATTTTAAAACCATATATATGTATAATTACTATTGTTTAAAAAATATATAGGTGAAATGTTATAATACAAATAGGGATAACTTTTACTTGCTTTTTTTTCTAGCTCTTAAACACAGCTTTGAAAATTTGGAATCTAGTATAAAATTGTAACTTGTTTTGGGGCAATTTGTGAATAATAAACTTTGTTATTATTAGCTTTATTATCCAAAAATTATGTTTAAGTGTACATTTGCAATTTATTGCAGTCCATGAAAAATTGATCTTTTGCTAAGTTCTCAGAATTTCCAAGATAGATCTAAAGTTTTTGCCTTTAAGTAGTTGCCAGTATAGTCTTGACTTAATTAATACTATGTATTTTGTATATGTACATTTGCCTTTATTTTATTTACTGTTGATAAAATACCAAAATAATTTGATGAGATTGACCTCAATGGGCCACAACTTCTTATAGCTATTTTAAGATAAGTAGGATCTGTGCTTAGTTTCTTTCCAGTATATAGACTAGTACTCTTCTGTATGTGCTGGTAATTTATCACTCACCACAACAGACCCTCAGCCAAACGGGTTTTAGTTAACCATTTCTTGCTTAACTTGAAATTTACAGAAAGGTTTTAGAGGGGGCAGATTATACTTCAATGATATTGCTCTCCACAGTTTATCAAGATTTCAGAAGGCACACTTTGAACCTTGTTCACTTCCTTGTTTTGGTAATGTAAATGTTTAGAAACATTAGTTTCAGTTAGGGGAAAAATTACTACAATGAAACATAGGTAAGTTTTAATAGTACAGAACTAGAAAAAGGGTTATTAAACTTTGAATTTATCTTTGCTCTTTATTAATGTTGATAATTTCTTTTTGTTGCCTTGATTAGAAACTCAAGCATCTCTAGAGATACATAAACCATGCCTTTTAGGGAAGCTTGAAATGCTCATAATATTATTGTCTTTCAAGATTCACCTTATATTTGAATATTGTAAGATGTTCATTATGAATACAAATTAATTTTTGTACACTTGTACTTTACACACATATAGATACACACATACATACATATACTCTGTAGATGGAATATTCACCCATACTGACACGAATTATCATAGGAAATGTTATTAAGTAAGTATTCAAAGGCCATGGAGATAAATCAGCTGGCAACCTTGAGGTTCATGATTAACTTTGAGATGGTATTTCTTTTCTTGATGCATCTCCCTTTTGACTGATTTTCACTGTTTTGTAAATGATGGGAAAGTGGGAGGAGGGAAGCAGTGTGTGTACATTTGTACATTTTGTACATGAGATTTGTTTTAGTGCTATAAAAATTTAGTAATTTAAATTTACCCCATATATTCCATTTGAAATAAAAATTTTCGATCAGTTATTATGTATTAGATCCTTTCATAATCATTATCGTAGTTAAAATTTTAGTTTTAGACTTTTATGAATGTGTTTAAAATTGTTTAGTTAAAATGATCCTTTCTTATAATATGACCTTATAACCAAAACCGATACATTATTAGTGAACCTCCTTTTGGAAGTTCTGCTGATTTTGAAAGTGGAGATAAGATTCACAAGGAACTCTGATTCATCTAATAAGTAGCTTGGTTTCAAAATTTTTATTTTATTTTAAGTAAATCTTCACAGTAGATGTATGTAAAGTTCAGAATTGTAGATTTTGAAAGCCCTGAATTTGTTTCCAGTTTGTTCATTATGTCCTAGGAAAGTGTGACCTGTTTTCCCCTTTGGGTTACCAGTGACCTTCCCTGTCCCTACCTCTTGTTTTTTGTCCTCTGGGTGGGAATGCAGGGTTCTGTGTGCTGCAGCTGCACCTGTAGTTGCTAGGTTCCACCCTCATAAACAGCCAGCACCTTGCTCAGCTTTAAATTGTTATTTAGTAACACTGTTTGGTAGCTAGGATCTTAATTTTAGTATAGACTCTTTATCAACTGATGTAAACATTTGAGTATTTTGTTCATTTTGCCATTATCTTAAGAAATGAGGGGAACAGGGAAATTGAGAATTAATATTAGTGATGACAAATTTGTATTTGAAAAGGTAAAATAAAGATGTAAAAAATTTGGAGATCAATATAGTAATTATTTGCCTTAATTGACTGTTCATTGCCATGAGCAAAAATGTAAATTTTTACTGGAGATTGTTTTAGAAGGAAAAATGTAAATTTAGTATTTTTTTCTCCTTCATCTTTCACATCCTTTATCATTCTCTCTGGTGGTAGAACCTCGCATAGTTCCCCGTGTGATTGGCTTTTGCTCTTTGCTGTTGTACATGTTCTTATAAATATCCTGAGTGAATGTAGGATTCTTGGAATCCCAGTATTCTTAGTCATGTCCACTGGTTATAAAAGGTCCTCTGCTGAGGGTAACTGAGTCTGGGCTGCAATCCTGGCACCATCAATTGTAGCTCTCTGATCCAGGCAAGTTACTTGACTTTTCTTTTTGTCTGTTTAGCCAAAACTAGGAGAAAAGGTACCTTTCCACAGAATTGTTGTCATAGTTACTTGAGATCATACACATTTGGTTCCTCAGAGAGTGGTGGCTTGTTTTTGTTGCTGATGGTGGCTGTTTTTGTTGCTCTGGCTGGAAGTTCTGTACTTGTTTATAAGGAATGAGGCAGTCCTTAGAATCAGATCTCTTACTTCTGGTGAGTGGAGTGCAGACAGCCAGGGGAGTAGGTGTGCGGGAGGCACTGGACATGCCCCAGAGGAAAGCACTTGTTGGTGAGGACAGTTAGCGTCTGGTCAGATGGATTTTCTTTATGTGTGGAAATTTGTCATTGACTGAGAACTTTATTTTGTTTTACTGTATTTCTGGAAAATGCATTCAAGATTCTAGACATTGTAACTTAGAGACTAAATTGAGTAGCATGATTTAGTTGCAAATTATTTCAGGAATAAAAATTGAGAAGAGACAAACCCTGCCATTCATATATTAGTAGATTTCTGCTTATGAGTGTCAACAAAATTATCCAGAAAGTATGCTATGTGAGTACAAATCTCTATGCAAATAAGGCTCTTAGTCTAGGATAAAACTGTATTTCTTCCTAGACTCCAAATTCATGTAGTTGTCCCGTAGCCATGTTACGTTTGTACTGTTCATGCTATTGTATATTTTGAGAGAAGCAGCTAAGGAAGAGTGTGCTCTAGGTTTAGAACACACCAGAACTGGATGTTTATACCGACTTCTTACTGTAGGCCTGACAAAGCACAGTTTTCTGCATTTATTGAAAAGACACATTTTGATGTCTTAATCATACTGTTGCTTTTTTGTACAATACTTACTTGAAAGCCAACTTAACCATGTTCAGTCTTATTCCTTATTAATTTATAACTGTTAATCTGTAATACAGATGTGTGGCTAAATAATGTGAGTTATGTGGTCAAGGAAACAGATAATGCAACATTTATCAAAATAGAAGTTTAAAAGCATACTTCAGTATTCTGATTTTCTCAAGGAACACAAGGGGTAATAAACACAAAGGCTCAATTTCCGTTTGTTTTCTTCTGTCTTGATGATGTTTTATTCTATCACACCTTCTGTTGACTGCTACCAGAACCAATTCTAGGTTAAAGAAATTCTTATTTGTAAACTAATATTCACTCAGTTTTAATTGGTGAAGATAGAAATTTAGATTAAATATTAAGAATAAAACTTGAATTTTTACATCAAAATATTTTTAATTCAAACATTACCATTTATTTATTTATTTATTTTTATTTTTATTTTTTGTACTGGGGTTCGAACTTGGGTCCTTGCTCTTGCAAGGCAGGTGGTGGAACCACTGAGTTAAATCCCAGTCCACCTTTTATTTTTTTAATGACAAGTTTGGAATGTCACTGTTTTCTGTTACACTTGAAATATGACTTAGCCAAGATTGTTTAGTGAATCTGCGACAGTGTTTAAAATAAATAAGCTATTTTAAACCTATTTCATTATTACTGCCAAGTTTGTGTGATTGGTAAGCAATACTGTTTCATTCCTGGGACAAGATACCCAACACCCACAACTTAAAAGTGGAGAGGCTTACTGTTTCCAGTGGTTGGCTGGCTTCAGGGCAAAAATGCTGCCATGGAGGGGCATGGCAGGGGAAAATGGTTCAACCCATAGCCTCCAGGAAGTAGAGAGGGAGGAGCCTGGGACAAGAGGTCACCATTCCTAATAGCAGATTATTACTACAGCTCATTAATGGATTAAGCCACTGATAAATATAGTGATCCAATCACCTTGCAAAAGCCCTGCTTCTGAATTTGTGAGAATTTAGAGACACTTTCTAGATCTTAACTATGATAAATGGTGCAAAGACGTATCCTTTTAAACAACTGTGTGTATTGCAGCTAATGGTAACTGAAGCCTCCACTGTCCAGCATTTCTATTATCCTGGCCTTTTTCTTTACTTCCTCTCTCTATCACTCCACTGATAATGCAACAGTCATTGCTTATACTGGGAGAGAATGCCCACTTTGCTGGACCTAGTTCTCTCCCAGCCTGGCTTGACCATCCTGCATCTTTAGTAGAGAACATAATTTTGTCCCAATGTTACTCTCAAAGTGTTGATCTCTGGTTTGCTTTGGGTTCTGACTCTTGTCTGCTGCTGGCTCTTTCCGTGGAGCTTTAATGCTAGTCACACATAAACAACAAGAGTTTACTGCTGTGTCCCCTTTCACCTTTACCCATCTTGAAATTCATCATTAAGGAAATTTCTTTATAATTAATAGTTATTATCAGGGAGTAAGAATGGAAAGAATGTTGGAAATACTGGGGCTTTGGATTCTAACAGACATATTCAAGCATTTCTGTTTCTGCTTTTACATGTTTTGTGATCTTGGGATTTTTTTTTTTCCCAATGCAGTGTCCCCAGTAAAATGGGCATTCTGTCTTCCCTGCTTTTTGTTTATTTGCAGTCTTTGGATCCAGCTAGTCATGATTTTTTTTTTTTTTTCTGGTACCAGGGATTGTACTCAGGACCTTGTGCTTGTGAGGCAGGAGCAGTACCACTAAGCTAAATCCCTGGCCCTTCCTGCTTTTTGTTTAAATAGTTTCCTATTCTTACTGACAGAAGACTACACGAGCTGACTGAGTGAAGACCTTAGTATAGTATAGAAGTACCTTAGTACAGCAGGACTCATTCAACTTATTTCCATGTTATTTAGCTTCATGTTCTTTGCTTCACAGTGGGCATACTGATAAGTAATACAGTGCAATGAAATTGTTGAAAAAATGTGTGTGTGTGTTTGTGTGTGTTAGTTTAGAGAAAATATCTCAACCAGATATATCAGGCAGTAAACAATGGATGAACTTATGGGTAAGTTTTCTGCTGCTTTATAACATTTCACTAATTTCAAGATTTAAAACAGCACTATTTTTTTATTGTATAGTTTCCATAGGTCAGAACTTGGGCATGGCACAGTTTTGCCTGTGCTCAGGATTTCCTGGGGACTGGTATTATTAGCATGTCATTTGGGCCTTGTGATCTCACCTAAGGCTTCAGGTCCACTTAATTTCCTTACAGCTGTAGAGCTCATGGCATCTTGCTTGTTCAAAGTAAGAGCTCTTCTAATTAGGTCTAGCCTTCCCAAAATAATTTTCCTTTTGTTTAATTTAGAGTCATCTGATTAGGGATCTTGATTACATCTGTATAGTCCCTTGATCTTTCCCATATAATGTAACTAAATCATAGGAATAATACCACAAAATAGTCATAGGTTATGCCTGTCCCTCACAGGAGTGGGTGGGTACACAGCATAGAGGACTCTTGGGGACATCTTTGAATCTGTCCACTAGAATTGGAATGGGTTTGGAAGGACTGCATTCTTTAGTTCAAATAGTTCTGTAAGTAATACATGAAGGGTTAAAAAAATTATTTTCATTCACTTGATGTGAAATTTCCCCCATAATTCCTGAGAATTAAAAGATCTAAACTGTAGAACAGCATTGGGCTGATATATACGTACTCAGCAATAGTAGTCACCTTGTGTTTATTGAGCACTTACAATGTGTCAGGCACCAACAGTCAGAAATCTGAAAGTGTAGTGTCCAGGGTAGTAACTGTGTTTAGTAAAGGAAAAGCTCCAGGGCTGTCCATTTGTTAGCTTAGTCACAGTATGAGTGATGAGTGCTGACAGTGAGCTGTCCACCTTAGCTCTTATAACTGTTGTGTTTGAATATGAGCCAACCTAGTTTATTAAGAATGTTTAATGAGATTATATCACATTGATGAAAGATTTTCCTTAGTTGTCAGCGGAAGATTGTTTCTAGTAAGCATATAACCTTAGTTTAAATCAGAAACCCAAACATGTAATTCCCCTTTTCTAGCTGTTTATTAAAACAGGAGGCTCTCTGTCCTCCATTCAGTACCGTTTCTCTTTCCTTGGTGATCTTGAGATTCAGGTGAGCTCATGAATTACAGCAGTGTCCTCATGTACAACTGGATGTAGCCAGCAAAACTATAAGCATTAAAAATGGGGTTATAGTTCAGAAATACTTCTCTTTTAAAACAAGCTATCTTCTAACAACCCATCAAAAAAAGGCTAGAGTTTTGTTTTTAAAAAATTCCCATTGAAAATGCAATTTTAAACTTTCTTTGTATTTTGATTCTATTGAAGGAATACATAGAAAAACCCTAGAAATAAATGATACCTTATTTAATTGGTGTTAATGATATTCACCTTTTTGAAAATAGTTTAAAAATTATAATTCAGTGTATCGCATTGTATCACTGACTGTACACATTGTAATAGACTACCGGCAATAGTAGTAGTGTCACATTGTATCATACAAATGAAAAGCGCTCTTCTAAAACATTGAGCTGCACAGTACAGAAACCACCAGTGACCTGTGAATAATTTACACTCAAAATATGACTAGTGTGGCTATAATACTAAACTTTTAATTTTTTTAGCTTTAATGAGTTTAAATTTTAAAAGCTATGTGTGGCTAATGGCAGAAATACTAAACTGCACAGATTGTAGCATGTTTTCACAGTGCGTTCCTTATAGTTGTGGGTATGAGCAAATGTTGTAATTGAGTTCCTGTCAGGAAGCCATAAAGAAATGATCTTTTACATCCCATTTGTCGAATTCTATGCTGTATTTACTGTAAATTACTTTTGTATTTTAATGACGAGTATGTTGACTCTTAACTGTGAGTTTGAGTTACTTTGCATACATCTTTTCACTTTTATCCAGTGAAATTAATTTTTTATTATTTATTTAGAAGAACTGAAGCTATGAAACATTACAGAATTCCCACTATTAAATGGAAGTTGGAGGCACAAGAAATTAAAACACAAAATTGTACTTTAGTTTAGATTTGTAACTTCTAAAACCATTTCTGCTATATCAGAAGAAAAAATAAGTGACAATTTATTTGACTTGGATAGTGGCAACACCTTACACTCACTAAGTTTTGCTGTAGTTCATTGTACCAGTTTATAGCAATAGTAATAACATCACATTTACTTTAAAATTCCTTCACAGCCATTTAGTGATATGTTTTGCTGTACAAAAAGAATAGAAAGTCTGAGAGATGTATTTTTGATATGAAAATATGTGCTATATTCTCTTTTTTTGTGATTTTACTGCCCCAGTACTTCTCGCTTGTTCTTATTTTTTAATGTGGCTTGAGTAGAGGTTCTCTCTCAAAAATTTTTCCTTATAGAATATTTTTCTACATCATATTACTTGACTAATTTAGGTGTGATTTCCCAAAGGACACCTGACTTGAAAATATCATAATGCTCAGAATTTTAGGAGATAGGAAAAAATACTGGGGGAGTGAAGTGAAAAGTAATGTAGTTGTTGAGTTTTAAGTTTTTACTGTGGACATTTCGGTCATGTCTGTGTACATTTTATATTTTTAATAATTTGAATAAGTTGTATGATTAAACAAGTTCAAATTGTATACAGTTCAGAATTATTCAGCAATGTAAACTCTTCTGGGAGCTTTGATTTTATAAACCTTGTAATGACAAAACCACATGAGACTAGAATCATTATTTATACTTATTTGTTTTCACAAGGAAAGATTATTGACAATTGTAGCATTTTTAATTTCAAAACTAGATTTTGTTTGAATAATTTCATTTCTTTTTTATTAGCATTTTATAAATAAAATATTTTTAATTAAAAGTATGTACCTTTTTAGACATAATGCTATTATTGCACCCTAAATAGATTAGAGTACAATATAAAGAAAACATATGCACCGGGGAACAATTTGTGTGGTTCACCTTACTGATGTATTTGCTTCATTGTGGTGATCTAGAAATGAATCACGATGTTTCTGAGGTATGTCTGTAGTGTGTTCTCTTTACTTTTATCCTAGTGCTCTTCTATTTAAAATACCATTTTGATATGCAACAATTACGCATTATTGGGTACAATATGGTACTCTGATTATGCTATGATCAAATTATTGTAATTAGCATATCAGTCACTGCAAACATTAAGTATTTCTTTTGTGATGACACCATTCAAAATTTCCTCTTTCAGCTAATTTGAAATACACATTATGTTACTGTTATCTGTGGTCATTCTAGGTATAGTAGAACTTGAGCACATTTTCTTCTTAATTGTAACTTTATACTCATTGATAATATACTTACCCATTTTCCTCATACTCTCTCCTGACCGGTAGTTATTATTCTCTACTTCCATAGAAATAGCTGTTTGACATTGCACTTCTGAGTGAAATCATGTGGTATCAAAATAGCTTTTATCATAAATAATCTTCGTTGGCTTATGTACATGAAAAAGGATAATTGTGTGGAGATGAGGGGAAGGTGGTACAATTCTGCCTAAAATTGGAAAGGATAAAGGTTAAAGTATTCCTTGAAAACACATCGCAGAATAAAAAACAACCCTAAATGTTATTCTCTGCTATTTTCACACAAGATGTATGACTTTGTACACCGTTCATAACATATATTCACATCTTTGGCCATTATCAAATTGGATTGTTTGGTCTCACTGAGTTCTAAGAGAATTCTTTGTATATCATGGATACAAGTCTTTATACTGTGTATATGACTTGGAAATATTTTCTCACAGTTTATGACTTATTTCAATTTCTTAAAGGTGTCTTTTGAAGAAAAACAAATGAACAGAGACTCCTTAATTTTAATGAGGCCTAACCATTTATTTTAAAATGTATGCTGTTGGCATGAAATAGATGATTGCCTAATTTGGAAAGATTTTTTTCACTGGACGTAGAATTTTAGTTTCACAGTGTATTTCAGTTCATTAAAGAGACTGATCATCTTTCTTATTTTTGTTCTTTGGGTTATGTGTTTGTTCTGACTTCTTTGAAGATATTTTTGTCTGTTACTGGTTTTAAACAATATGACTGATGTAATTTTGTGTTTATTTTTTCCTTTTGCACCTGTTGTTTTACAATTTTTATCAAATTTGGAAAAATTTTAGTCATTACTTTCTTCAGATATTTTGTCTCTCCTCTCCCTCTTTTATAACTCTAATTGCATGTGTACTAAACTACCTGAAGGCCTTTTCCTTTTTGTGCCGTTTCTGCAATTACATGTTTATTAGTCTTCTTTATTGTATAATCTGCTGCTAAATCATTCCAGTGTATTTTTTTTCACATGAGATTTTGAAGTTTTCATATCTATAAATTCAGTTTGGGTTATTCTAGTTTCCCTGTCTACACATAAGACATGCTGCTTTGTTGAGCTTATAGAATACAGTTACGATATTTTAATATTTTTGTTTGCCAATTCTATGTTTTGTGTTATTCTGAAGCATTTCAATTAACTTCTGTTTTTCTTCATTTGTTTGATGTTTTCTTTGCATTTTTAGTAAGTTTTGATTGGGTATCTAATATTGTGAGTTTTATCTTGTTGACTACTGGATATTTTTCTTTATTCATATACATACCCTTTAACTTTATATTACTTGGAATTAGCCTGATCATACTTAGTCTTTCAAGCTTTGTGAGGTGGGACCAGAGCAGTGTGTAACCTCATTTAGAGGTGCTGTATGCATTTTTCAGTCTCTACCTGGTAGGAACAGGAACTCTTCTGTGTGAGTCCTGAGCATGTTTCATTTAAATCTTTTTGGGTGGTTCTTTTCCCCATTCACAGTAGATTTCTTCACACACATGTAGTAAACATTGCTGCTAAGTACTGGTGGGGAAGATCTGCTAACACCTGAGGGAGCATGTACACTTGCTGGCAGCTTTTCCCCCTTTTTATTCTTCTCTGATATTGCTGGCCCTCTTGGCCTCCCAGCTCCATTCCCATACCTCAGGGAGATCTGCATGCTGCTTGAAAGGATCCTCCAGGCAGTGAGCTGGGGCTGCTTTAAGGTACCCCCAGGTAGGTTTGTTTCCTAACCCAGAGACCATGGTCTTTCTTACTTGTAATTGTGCATTATCTATGTTTCTCAGTTTGTTTGTTCTTTTACTTTGTAAGGAGGAATGTAAATATTACCCTTATGATAGGAATGAATAGAAAGTAGAGAAGTATAGATTTCTTCATACTAATATTTATCATATACATATATATGTGTGTATATATATATATATTTTTTTTTTGCTAATGCTTGTGAGTTTTATTAAACAAATATGGTGCTATACATCACTGAAGTGTTATATATTGCTTTCAAATAAAAAATAAAATTCCTTTTATGCATTTAGAATCCATTTCATTAACCATGAGGAGCCTTTATTTGGTATGGTACAAACTATTAGAAACTATTGTGTGTCATTATGTAAAACGTTATTTTTAATATACTGGTTTGGCAAGTGGGTTCTTTCTTAAATTTCCAATTTAATTCTATAGGAAGAATATCTTTGTTGGTATTTTTCAAAAAGGAATATAATTTGTGATTTGCTTAATGTAAAAAGAACCACTTTCTTCAGAGAATCATTTATTTCACCTTCCAGTAGACTATTTTTACTACATTTGAAGTGTTAAGCTTTTTAGTTACATATTTAAGCCTTTCTTATAATAGCAGAATCAAACTATGTTATTATTTTGGTTTCAGATTCTCTCCATTTTCTATGCAGACATACTCAAGTGTATATGATACCTTTATTCAAGTTTTAAGTAGTAAACAAATTTTTAATGTTACTTGAGTTTTTGTTTAATGAAGGGAATATTTAAATCTGTTTCTGCTCATTATTCTCTGTTTATAAAACAGGTAATACAGAAAGCATCCATATTATTGTTAAATGTTACTTGGTTGTAATATAAGTACTTTTCCATTTTAAAATTTTGTCTTTACTGGGTCCATTTTTATCAGGTGACAGAAATCATTCCAAAATTCTCAGTCAATAAAGAATTTCAGCATTGCAAAGATGTTATCTATTACATCACACCATAAAATACAAATCTGAAGTAACTTCTGAAAGGCCTAGTTGGAAACTTTTATCCTTTTTTAGGCCAGGTTCTAGTGAATTATGTTACCTTTACACAGAATACTCTTTTATCCTGATACAGGGAAAGATTATCTTCCCTAGTGACAAGTATTAGAGGCACAAGGACAAGGCAGTGCCACTGATTTTCTTTACTGCTCTAAAGATGTTGGAAATCAGTACTTGCTCTACCTGAATTTGAGCTTGGCATGAAATATAAACATGGATTATTTTAGTTATTCAATGCTTACCTTTAAACATAGGTCTCAGTGTGGCCTCTCCATTTTACTGCCTTGATTAAAAGACTTTTTATAAAGAGAATTATCTGTAAAAATTTATTTTCCATTAGACATTCATTACAACTTCTTGTAATGCTTGGATTCAAAAGTGTTATAATTTCATGAGTTCATTCTCTGTGCCAGGCAGTGTGGGAGTTACTAGGGATATAGCGATGATACTGGTGGTGATTTTTCTTTAAGAGGTGTCTAGTTTAGTGGCAGAGACCCACCATGAAGCAGTGCTATGTAACAAACTTTATGCTGTCTTGGCTGAGGACCTGCAGGAGGTCAAGGAAGAATCACTGGAGTGGAGAAAAGGCATTCCAGACAGCCAAGGGGCTCTGCAGAGGCCGGAGCCTTACACTGGGAAGGGCCCATAATATTTATGGAGGGATACATACATCTTGGTTTATCCTTTTACAGAAAACCTCTTTTGTTCTTTGGGATGAGAACAGAGATTAATTTTCATTCTTTGGGAGAAACAATTTAATAATAAATCAGTTTCCTTATAGATATCTCTGTTGTCTCGACAGTTAAGTAAATACATTGTTTTGGTTTAATTCATGACTTAGCAAAAAGTGGAAAGGTAATTCCTGAAAGTTCTAGCAAGCACCTTCCAGTTATCTCGTTCTGTGTTGACAAGTGCCATTCTAACTTAAATGCACCAAGTTAGTCTTTTTCTCTGAGATTGCTACCACATTCATGTTACCTGTGGACAGGACAGATGTATTTAACTTTGTGTTTTTGAGGAGTGGGGTGGTAGTAAACAGGAGTATGGGTAGTTTTTAACTGCATAGTTAACTGAACCAGGAAATGCCCTCTCTGACTTTCCACACATCAAGCATATATAATCAAGCATTAGAAAACGGAAAGGACTTGGAGGCACATGTCCTTTTGTAGAAGGAAAAATTATAGTCCAGGCAAGCCAGGCATGTTGATTCATGCCTATAATTGAGAGACAGAGGAAAGGGGATCATGGTGAGTTCAAGGCCATTCTGGGCTGCTTAGTGAGTTCAAGGCCAGTCTGCACTACAAAATGAGATCTTGTTTCAAAACACAAACACCCCCCCAAAAATTATAACAGCCAATCTAAAATTTCAAAAATAGGCAAAATTTAAAAATACATAAATTATGGATGATAAAAATGAAGTGAAATTATCTCTGTATTTTTAAAAATGCACATTTATACAGCCATTACCATATATTGTCTTTTAAATTCTTCAATTTGTTGTTATTTAATGGCTTCCTAGTAGATGAAGCACAATGACAGCTTGCTTTATGACCTCTTTCCCACTCTTCACCATCTTCCCAGTGTAATTACTTTGTTGAGACCACATTGCTATCCTTACTTTATGCATATATAAAATGTGTTTTACATGTATAAAATACATATTTACACAGTAAGTGTGTGTGTGTCTCCCCTTGGTAATTGAACCCAGAGTCTCTCTCACGTGATAGGTAAGCACTCTACCAGTGATATATATCGTAAGCCCCAATATATATTTAAAGTAGTATTCACTACTAACCTAAGTGTTGTAAGCTATAGTTTCATTTCTTGGATAAGTTTTAGTTTTGCCTGGAATTAACAATTATATCATTTTCTTTTGCATGCTTTTTTATTTTGAATATCTGACTAGGTCTTCCTATCCCCTCCAACTGCTACAAAGTACAGTTTTTCAAAGTGTCTTTCCTATCAGATACAATTTTTCAAATCTTTTTTTTCTTAGGAATCATCATTTCTGGATTTCTGCAGTTTCTTATCTCAATTGGAAGTGGCTGCTAACCTTTAGATGCATATAACTATTTCCTGAGTGTCCATTATTTTTCTAACTCTTGGCCTCATATATTTAGATGTCCTGTTACCTAAATTACTGGCCATTTTGATTATGTATAATGCTGTGTGGCTTCCTAAAAAAGCATGGATGAGAGGCACAATTTTGAGACTTTGTATTTTTGAAAGCACCTTTAATACCATATTTAATTTGGTTGTTTATATAGATAGAGTAATCCAAACTGGACATAATTTTCTCTTAGAAATTAAAAAAAAACATCTGACTTCTAATACTGGCACCTTCAAGTATTTTGACATGAGGAAATTCAGTGCCATTTTGATGAGTACCTTTCTTTATAGTTGATCTATGCCTCATTACCCTTGGAAATAGTAGGATTGTCACCTGTGGTGTTCCAAAATTCCAGTATGTCTTTGGATATACTTAGATGATTGATTTTTTTCTCCATTAATTTTCTTTCCTAAATAGTTTTCTGCCTAGGGGATAATCTCTTTATCTGCTAATCTGATTACATTTTTTGTATTTATTTTATAAGGTCTACCTTTGGGGCACTGGTGCTAATGTCTTATATGGTGGTGGCAGTAGGAGTAGGCACCCAGCCTTATGGCCTTTGCACAGTGTGGTTGACTCAAGAACATTTTGCTCATTTCAAGGAAGCCTTCTTGTATAGAGATGGTGATGGCATCATCACAACAAAGGAACTTGGAACTGCCATGAGGTCAAGGGGTCAAATCTGAGCAGAAGCTCAGTTGGAAGGATGTGATCATGAAGTCAGTGTTCATGATATTGTCACCATTGACTCACCAGGATGTTTAATTGTGATGCTAGAAACTTGCAGGTGGGCAGGAAGAAATCATGAGGTATTCTAAGTTTTTGGCATAGATGGAAATGGTTACATCAATGCAGCAGAAACATCAGATTGTGACAAACTCAGGAGAAAATCTAACAGATGAAGTAGATAAATGATCAGATAAACAGTTATTATTGTAGACAGTCAGCTCTGGAGAATTTGTACAGATGGTGACTGCAGATGAAGACCTACTCTCCCTCCCCAGTCAAGTAGAATCTTTCACTTAGCTCTTTCAAGGAAAGGAGACAGGAAGGAAGGGAGGAAGGGAAAGCAAAACAAACCAACCAACAAAGAAACAATTTTGTTTTTGTGTAGCAAAACTAATTGTCAGAAGTTTCTTCTGACCATGCACATGTAGTTTGTGTATATTCATTTATGGTCCTGTGCCTTAAAAATCAAGGTACATATTATTTTTATAGTATAAATATTTGTACTACCTTAAGGATATGAAGCACTTTATTGGACTTCTTGATGTTCCATTTGGCAATGATTAGTATATTGTTCAGGCTGGCCAAGTTTTCATGCATGTAGCTTGATGAATGAACATTGTCAAATATTTGTAAGTGCTGTGGAAGAAGGCTGCAGGGGTGAAGTGGTGAGTGAGGTGCAGTTGTGGATGAAAATTCAGTGTGAAAATGGAAGGAGAAAGTTAGGTAATTTAGTTTGGGCTAAAAGGAGTTTATTTCAGAAAGACTTTTTTTGCAAGTAAGGACTATTTTCAACAAAAGTAGAGTATTAAATACCTTTTTAGTTTTTTAAAAAAGATTTTATGGAAAGAAAGCATTCATGTATTTTACAGTGATTTGAAATTTTTTGACTCTAAGAACAGCTAAATTTTATTGACAGCAGTCCTTCAAGAAAAGGTAATGTGAAACTATAATGTAGTTCTGTAAAAACCAAATGATTTGATACTGGTAGTAATTTTTGGATCATCCTTTCTTAAAATCAGTGTAATAATATCCCTTGCTTTAATTGAAAATAGTTGGCAAAAATTTTTGTATTTAGGGTTTGTATATAGAGTGTAGCTTTTAATTCAGGGCAAATTTCATATTCTAAAGAAAATATATGAATATGGAAGAACTACAAAGAAATCTCTAAACTCTAATTGCAAAGCTGACTGCTCACATTTAATTGACACAAGGAATCATTTGCCACTTAACTGACATTAACGACTTGAGTTAATTCAAGTTTTTTTTTATTGCGTTGGCTTTTTGTCTGTCTGTTTATTTTTTGTTAATTTTCCCTTTGTGCTTCACTTTCCTTGTATGTGAAATGGGACTTTCCTTCTATGTTTGACTTACGATTAACATGTCCTGTGCCTAGAACCTTGCCTGACTCATAGTATTCGCTCAATAAACCCTTGCTATTGCTATTACTATTGAACAGCTTCAGATCTTTTACACACTAAATTATGCTTATCTAAGCCTCTTTTTAAAAAAGGCCTGTCTTGGTCACTTTCCTCATCCTGCCACAAAAGAAGCTACACCTGAAACTTAAAGGAGAAGAGGTTTTATTTTGGCTCAGTTTCAGCAGTTCCATTCCATATTCAGCAGTTTCAAACACAAAAAAGGCCTTGATGGGAGGATAGCTGCTTGATCATGATGGCCAGGAAGCAGAAAGGCCAATGAGATCCGTGGAAGGGAAATGTACCCTTCAAATGCCACCCCCTCTCCAGTGATCTCCCTCTTCTTACCAAGCCCTACCTCTTAATAGCAAGTTAGCTTTATTGCTGCTGTGATTCACATTCCTTCCAAAAGCCCCACTTATGACCACATGAGGTCTTTGAGGGACATTCTCAATCTAAACCATGGCAAGGCTAATGCTACCACACTATTTAAAAATTAGTACATTTTAAAGTACAAAATGATTACATTCATTGTAGGGAATTGGTGCATGTACATAGAACATCTTAATTCTTTTTACTTCCCTTTTCTTCTCCCCTTCCCCATCTACATCACTAGATTCCTTTCCCATTTGCTTTTGCAAATTGATCTTTTTCCATTTATTCATGTGGGCTTCTCATATAAGAGGAACTATGCAATATTTAAGCTTGTTTGTCTGATTTACTTCACTTGACATTATGGTCTCAAGGTATATCCATTTTTCTATGAATTATTCAAATTTTTCCTTCATGGCCCATTAGTGGTTCATTGTAAATAAATACCACATTTTCTTTATCTGTTCATCTGTTGATGGACATTTGAACCAGTTCCAAGAATTACCTATTATGAGTTGTGCTGCTATAAACATGAGTATGCATGTGTCACTGTAACATGATGCCTTTAACTCTTTCAGGAAGATACCTAGAAGAGGAATAGCTGGCTTGAATGGCTTGGCTTCTTCCCTCCCCTCCCCTCCCCTCCCTCCTTCCCTTCTCCCCTTCCCTTTCTCCTTCCCTTCCCCCCATTGCCATAATGATTTTCATAGTGATTGTGCTAATTTACATTCTCAAACAGTATAGAAGGGTTTCTTTTTTCTTGTAACCTCATCAGCATTTGTCATTATTTGATTCCTTGATGATAAACATTCTTTCTGGAATGCTTTGCTCTTGAAGCTCAGGATTGTTTTTGCTATTCTGGGTCTCTTCTGGTTCCACATACATTTTGTATTGCTTTTTCTAGTTCTGTGAGGAATGCTTTTGGCACTTTAATAGGGACTGCATTAAATGTATATGTCAGTTTTGGTACTGTGACCACTTAGTATTGGTTTTGCCTATTCAGGAATAGGGGATATCTTTCCATTTTCTGATGTCCTCTTTGACTTTCCTTTCATTATAAAGGTTTTGTATTCATTGCTTAGATTGATTCCTAAGTATTTAACTTCTTGATGCTATTGTGAGTGGTAGTGTTTTCCCAGTTTCTTTCTGGGTGGGTTCATTGTTAGTGTACAGAAATGCTATTGATTTTGTGAGTGTGTTGATTTTGTATCTTGCTACCTTGATGAAATTGTTTATCTCAGAGACTTTTGGTGTAATATTTTGGGTCTTCTGTGTAAAGGATCATGCTATGCGCAAATAACAATAGTTTGATTTTTTTTTCCCTTTCCTATATGTATGCTTTTGACTGCTTTCTCTTGTCTGATTGCTTTGGCTAAAGTTTTGATTATTATATTGAATAGGATGGTGAGCATGGGCATCCTCATTTTGTTTCTGATTTTAGAGAAAAAGGTTTCAGTTTTTCCACATTTAATATAATGGTGGTGGTGGGTTTATCTCTAAGGCCAGTGCTAACATATTTGAAGAAAGTTTAACTCTGAGCTTAATGGTAGTAAAAGTGATTAAAGCATAAGCAGCTTGTAAAATGCTGGAAAATACTAAAGGGAAAGCATGTGCCTTTCTTCCATTCCATTGACACATTACAATTACTATGTTTCCACTAGTCAAATTAGATGTGTATACTAGTTTGGAGTGTCTGTTTCCTGCTTTTTACATGTGGCAAAACTTATATTTCCTCAGCCTACAGATTACTTTTTTTTTTTTTTTTTTTTTTTTCAA
>NW_022900926.1:27085270-27157883 GCF_012274545.1 Fukomys damarensis | reverse complement strand
TTTTTTTTTTTTTTTTTTTTTTGCAAACTCAGTATATTCTCATACTTGGTAGAGACATACAGAACCTTCAGTCCTTGGAAGGTCCATATGAGACCTCATCTACGTTATTTCCTCTTAAGAATATCTTCCTTGAATCTAGAATTGTGTCTTGTTGAGACTTCATTCCTTCCATACTGATTTGAATAGTGTCTGTATTTTGATGTTTTCTAAATACACATCAGTGTCATTAATCGATAGCAGACAATAAATATTTTTGTGTGATGGTAATGATAGAAGATGATAAAATATTATGGAAATGGTTAATTGTGCTCAGTCTTTGATGCTTATTGTTTGTATATATGGATGACACACTCTTAAGAAATTCTGATATATGAGAAATTTGGATTTGTCCATACTTTTTACACTCAAGGTGAAGGGATTATTGCACAAGGATTTAGCTGTAGATGAAATTGCTGGTTACACAAGGGGAGCTTGAAGAATGGGAAGGTAGTTTAAGGAGATTCCATTTTGAAAGTGACCAATCTTGGTAACGTGGTAACTGCTCCATTGTATACTTAAGCAGTCATTGTTGAGTTAAGGGTTTAGCTTATATATGCTTTATTTTCACAGTACTTCAAAAGAATATTTCTGTTATATTAAGTGGGTTGACTCCTGTTTTGTGCCATCTTATTCAGCCAGTCATGGAGCTTGCAGGAGATACACTGTTGGTTGCTCTGTGTAGTGGGGGGAAGAGCAGATACACCCATGCAGCTCTTTCGTGATTCTTGCTGGCCAGGCCTTCCCTGGTGTGCACATCCTTTTGTCTGCCTAAAAGTGAGTAGTTATACTAGCAAGTAGTTCAGAACTGCCGAAGGAGGCATCTTACCTGCCTGCTCTGGTCATTCATTGCCTTGCAAACATCATATTGCCCCATCTAACATGATTGGGTTGTCTTTTTCAGTAGAATGGTGAAGTGTGCTTAATGTGTTAAATCACCTGACAGAGGAGAATGATTGGTGTTTTACTGCAAAGGTTTTGAAGCTGGTGGTATCCTTATCTGAGCAATACCATTCTTTAACCCCCATTAGAGAGCAGCAGCCAGGGCTGCCCAGCATTTCTCTCCATTGCTCCTCTTTCAGGAGAGCTTGGAGGGGCTTGCATCTCAACACTGTTCCTATCTTTCCTGGATATGTGCCAGTACCCCAGCAGGTGAGCTGAGGTCATTCTTACTAGCTTTCCCTCCCAGCTGAGCTTGATGAGTAAGGGGCAGATCAGTTAGGGCCATCTGTGAGTTAGCTGAACTTGCAGTGCGCTTTCCTAGCCACTTTGCTGTGCAGGGCTGTGAGCGGAAGGAAGGCCAGACCTGTACCAGGCAAATCCTTTCTAAAGAGAACCCATGAAGTACAGAAGAAGTAGGGCTCTGCCCCATTTTCCTTCAGTTTGGGGCCCAAGCACACTTGGGAGACTGTTCAGGTAGTAGGAAGACTGAGGATTTACAGCCAGTTCTGAAAATGAATCTCATTTCCCTTTCTCCTTTACATGATTCTCACCAGAAAGAACTCTGTTTACCTGTAAGGTAAAAAGGAAGCCAGGACAAAGGGAGAGATTCTAAATAGTTTACCTGTACTTTCCTTTACAGAGTGACCTGTATGGTGGCTTGATGTAGAAATCAGCTGATTAGAATTCTACATGGACAGAGATTGACCTAGATAAGGAGCAGAGTTCGGGGAACTGTTCAGAGCAGGCTGCATTTCAAATATTAAGTATTTGTTGGTAGAAATATTTGCTTTGGTCAACCAAAGGCTGGAAATTGAAGCTTGCCCCTGAGCTCACCTTTCTGAGCTCCAGTTTTTGCAGATGTGGAGAGTGCAGAGTTCCTGAGATTTGCTGAGAAAAAGAGCACTAGAAGATTTAGTTATTGTTATAGCTATACTAGCTGCTGCTAAGTGATCGCCAGATTTATTGGAGAATCTGTCACTTGCTAATTTGTTCTGGCGTCACTAATATGGAAGAGGGTTACAGATACAATACATGACACCTGTTAAGTGTGAATTTCAGGTAAACAGTGAGCAGCCTCGTAATTTAAGTATGTCCCACATTGCACATATTACACAGAACAAGTTATTAAATCTAGCAGCCCTGTGTGGAAGAGACACTCACTTTGGTGGGAAGGGGCTTCTCTGCCCGTTAGATGAGCTGCTGAAAACCTCAGGACCCAGTACCCAATAAGGACTCTCAAGTTTTAGCTCTCCAGAGGATAGTAATGGCTGTCCTTCAGTTCTGCAGCAAACTGAAGTATTGTAAATATCTTCTATTCCTTAAAATCTTCATGCTGCTTAATTTTGTTCAGAAGCTTGAGTGAGGAGAAGTAATCCAGAGGAGTCTGCTGCTGTTGCGCTATCTCTGCCAAGACTGGAAATACTCCTTTTTAAGCCCAGCTGTCACTCTGATTTTTTTTTTCTCTTGTGGTAGGGGGTTTCTTGGTGAGACTCATAGGCATCTTGAAGGGCTGAGTGTTTTAAGACTCTTCCAGAAGAGAATCTTATAAATTGTCCCTATCACCTTCGTGGTGTGCCAATTACAGACAACAGGATGAAATAGAAAAAGAGTACACTTCCAGAAAGACAGTGAGTTTTGGTGTAGGTGCTCATTGGCTAGGAGAGTTAGATTTACCTTTTCACTTTCTTGGGCCTCAGTATTTTTTTCTTCTTTGAAATGGGGGGACAGTATATGCCCTCAAAATGTTGTAAATCAAAATAAGTAAAAATAAAATTAGAATATGTACAGTGTTTTGAAATTTTTGGTGCCTTAATGTAGCTGCTGGTATTATTGTTAGGGTCCATTTTGGTTCTTGAAAGTTTTATCAAATATTTTTGTCTCATGTTGACTTAGATTTTTGCTGCATAACAGTTGAACTCTGGTCATTGGAAATTGTAGTTTAGTATTTGTTTAATGTCCAAATCAAATCAGCATTTCGGATTGTTTTTATTTGTATCATTTTGTTCATTAAATCAGACTTTTGCCTTATGTGGTCATGTGAGTAGATAACCCTGCTAAGCTGTTTCAGTGACTTGAAAATATGATAATATATAATATTGAAAAGGAAAAAAGAAATGTATCATTATTATTATTATTTGTTAAAATTTATTATTATTACTTTTTGGTACTCAGGTCTTTGCACTTGCAAGGCAGGCCACCGAACCGCTGAGCTAAATACCTGGCCTGAAGGGATTATTATTATGGGGTCTACGATATGGGAAAGTTGTCCTAGTAGACATCATTTTAAGCATTAAGTATTAAGATAAATTCTTAATATTAATTTCTAGGTAGTTATTATAAATCTTGTTTCTACAAGTAAATTACTTAATGTAGTTCTAGCAAATTATCAAAATAAGTGAAAAATTGATGCTTTTAAAAAGTGCAATTACTGCACATACCACATTAGTTACTTGTACAAGCATGATTTCTCATTAAAATTCAGAGTTTTTATGCAAGGTGCACCTGAAAAACAGTGGGAGTTTTGTGTTTCTATTACAAATTCCTTTCATTCTTAAGTAAATCTGTGGTCTGTGTTATAACTTTTTAGTCTGTTTCCTGCTCTTTAAGTGTCAGGGCAATTATAGTTATACTTCTGGTAGCCCTTTTACTGTAGTATGAAAACATGAGTGTAGTTCTTTTATCATTGTCATTTTCACTAATTCTTATTTTTGAATAGCACTTGTAGCTTTCAGGATGTTCAGCCTATTTTACTATACAGAGTCTGCCGAAAAAATGTGTACATCAACAAAATAAGAACTTACACAAACATTTTAATACTAAAATTTTTACAACATCATGTGATTAATACAAGTTACCTTTGACCTCTACAATTATAAAAGCTGCTTAAAGTGGTGGCCATTTTATTAGTACGGTGAGCTATGAAGTGTGTATACATTTTTTTTTGGTGTACTCTGTATTTATAATTATCAAGGTGTAAAAGCATCTAGCATTTTTATCCTCTCTCTACTAAAGGTAACATATGCAGAGAAATTCTTATTTGCAAAATTCAGATGGCAAGTGGTAAAGCTGAAATTTAAACATGTATTTTAACTTCTTACTGTCATTACTAATTTATCATACTGTTTACTACAATCACTCATCATTTCCAGAATTTTACACTTAAGTATACATTAATATAAAAAAATGCATTTGAGTGTCTAAAGGTTCTTCAGGAAAACTGATGTGAAGTTATTTGCTTCTAAATGTATTATTTCAGAAAACTTTAGAAGACTGTAGTTAAACAGAAGAAACTGTTTAAGTATAAAGACAAAATTATCCCAGGAAAATTATCTGAAATGATGAATACTGGATAAGTCTTCATAAATTTTAGTATAATGGGTATGAATGAGCTCTTATGTGAAAATATTTTATGCCTTTTATTTTAATGTTTAAGAGTGACCATGTCATCTTTGAGTACTCTTGTTAGTCACAGAGTACTAAAGAATATGGATTATGAGTTCAATTTTGTGTGGTAATTTTTTTTTGTTTTTTGTTTTTTGGTACCGGGGATTGAACTCGGGTCCTTTCACTTGCAAGGCAGGCCACCGAACCGCTAAGCTAAATCCCCGGCCCTGTGTGGTAATTCTTAAAACTGTGTTTTTTTGTGTGTGTGGACAGGTAACTGAATGTGCTTGTGAAGTGAAAATGTAGTCTGCCTCGATAGAGCTGTTCCTTTTGGTTTCCCTCTCCCAGTTTCTTTCTCTTTTGATAGAAGCTGAGAAAAGTTCCAGGAGGCAGGAGGGAGTACAGAGCATGGGGTGGAAAGCACCTGCATAGTCTCTTGCCCCCTCTGCCCTTATCCCAGGAAAAAGTACTGCTTTCTCCCTCTCAGCTGTTGAAGGAGGAGAAGTGTTAGAAGCAGAACTCTGTGTTTCTTTACTGAAGTCTAAATTGGTCTGTTTGACACTAGTAGAGTAAAAATCAACCAGTGCATTTTCTCTGATCTTCTATCCTGGGATAAAGTAGTAACTACAAGCTGTATTTATTCTGCCTGAAAAAGATGAAAAAAGCAGTCTCTCTCTCCCCAGTTGTGGAGGTATATGGCTCTTAAAAAAAAGATTGCTGTGCAATCTCAGCAGGTTCCAGTGGTATGAAACTATATTCCAACTTATTGAACAGAACTATTGGTCTGAATTTGGAATGGGAGAAGAAATAATACTTACGTATTCTCTCCAGTGATTATTTTTAGCCTTGTTTGACATATCCACAAAGTTCCAGTAGCTTCCAACACAGGAGGCCTTGAAGGCACTGTGGAGTATACTGGCCTGGATCCTGATAACACAGTGAGGCCCATGCTCCTATGCATCAGGCACTGAGGCTGTTCAGACATAGGGAACAGCTGCAGTGACCAGTGCTTTGAGCTGTCACTGAAAAGCTTTGTAGGAACTGTGTATCCTTAGGGTGTGCTGTAAAGGCATACAATCCAGAGCCATACAAAGCCCAGCCATGCAACCAACTAGTTAGGGACAGTGGGAGGATTTTTTTTATTTATCTGGGTTATCATTTCCTCATGTGTAAAGTATAGGTAACAGTATCTTTCTAACAGGGCTCTTTTGAAATCAGATTCTCACCTGTGTGTGAACTGGTTATTCTCTTGGTCACTGTTGCTATTGTCCCAATCAGCAAAAACAGAGGAGAACTGCCCTCTCACGGAGCTCAAGACATGGTGATTTACTTTTTTTGTCATTGGTGTGACATGACAATGCTGGTGGTGAAAAGCTCAAGGACCACAGGCAGCAAGATAACTAGTTATGAAGCTAATGGCTGCTTGCTTGGCTTGTGTGGATGTCTCTTGCTGAGCCAGGTCAGAGGCCTATCTGTTCAACATCTTTGAGACTTACCTTTAAGCACCAATACCTTTGTGCTGCTAGGAACACCTTAGGGGAAGAACAGTCACAGTTGTGCTTTTAGGCAGCTGGTATTCTAGTGGAGGAAGATAAACAAATTAAGTAATGTCAGAGAGGGATGATTACCTTCCTCAGAATTAGATGGTGATAGGAGAATAAACAAGAAGGTAGCTCATTTGCATTAGGTCTCCAGGGAAGACTTGGAGAGAATGAACCTTTAAGATGAAACCTCTGAGTAAAAGGATCCAGCTGGGCAAAGATCCCAGGCCTTGATAATGGAGCTGGTGGGACCTGATGAGTTTTTAGGGCTGTGATGGCAAACCTTTGGCATATGTGCTGCAGCAGCCTGTTTGTATCATTGGATTTTCTAAAAAGATTTGTCATTACTGTCTTGGGGAGTCAGTGGCAGTTTGAGAGTTTCTGTATTGTTTCTGAATAGTAGTCCAGCAAAATCACTGGATTTCGGAAAGATCCCTCTGACTTCAGTGAGAGAATGGATTGGAGGTGGCAAGATGAGAATCAAAGATTCCTCGATAGGACTTTTTGGTGTGGATATCGTGGCACTTTGTTGATTTCCCTGTCCCCACATTTATTGTGTACAGCCCAGGCAGTGTTATAGCATTGCTGGAGGAGGAATTATAAAAGTTTAAATTGGGGAGTTTTATGGTCTATATTTAGTCATCCAGTAGAGTTGGAGAAAAGCTAGGAGTCATTTCTTGAGGAAGAAGATGTAAGCCTTAGAAATGATGGTGGTGAAGGTGAGAGGAGGGATGAAGGAAGAGTTAATAAGGTACAGGTTTTGACTTGGCTATCTGAGTGGAAAAAGGTGTACAGGAAAGAGAGCAAGTCCATGTTTTTATTTGGTCCTCCTTTCATGAAGGAATAGACTATCTGTAGTAACATGATAATGGCAGCTAAATAAATAGCATATAGCCTCACCTCTGACTCCACCCTTTTGTCAGGCCAAATCTAAGAACAATTAATTAACATTATGGCACATACCATGGTGATTTACTTGAAAAGATCTCCAAGTTGGTAAACTAAATATATGCCATAAAAATACTGAACTTTAATACATTGTGAATTATGTGTTTGCTA
This sequence comes from Fukomys damarensis, assembly GCF_012274545.1. Taxonomy (NCBI): domain Eukaryota; kingdom Metazoa; phylum Chordata; class Mammalia; order Rodentia; family Bathyergidae; genus Fukomys; species Fukomys damarensis. The sequence continues at coordinate 27,150,921 of NW_022900926.1, read as the reverse complement.
AGTGTTTAGCAAGTGCAATAATTTTGCAGCCCTTCAAAATTAATTTTGCAGCCCTTCAAATGTTCATTGGAAGCATTTTGTTCCTCTGAACACATTAGAAATAGAGATCTAAATGATAAGATACTGTAATTTTACTTGATTTTATGAAGTGTAATTTCTTGACATAAAGACTCAAAAGAATACTGGGACCGAGAAGCTTGCATATTAATTTAATTTCACAGATTTAAAAATTTAAAGTTTAAGTTATAAAATTTCCTGTTTAAAAAGGCCACAGAAAAAAAGACAGTTACTGTAGATATAGAAATGTGCGCAGAAGTAGTTGTGGAGTTGAACTTGGCTTTGTGCATTGAACATCTTGATGCCAGCATACTTCTGTGTGACCATGTGGCAAACAGTCTTCAGAAAGCACACTCTTTGTACTGTACTGCTTGCTAATTTTGTTAATTTTCAGCAACGCTGTCTAAAAAGAATCTAATTGATTCTCACAATGGGAGACAAATATTCCATAGAACAGTAAAATCTATTCTTAACAGGTTTTGTATACATTTAAAAAATTTGGAGGCATTTTTGACACAAAATATTTATTTTCCTTTAAAATGGTAATATTTACCTTGATCACCAAGAAGAATAGTTAACTTAATTACGCTTTAACTACAGATGGAAATCCCAAGATAGAGAGTAGAGAAATAGAATTGGTATAAATTATTTTTTTCCACAGGAGACACAATAGTGGTTTGTTTATGAACTTTTAAAGTAGTAGTCATTTTTCCTTTTTTTACTACCCATCACATGACATCTTTGTTTAGTTTTGTGCTTTTTTTTTTGAGCAGATGAATCTAACACAATCTATTTTAAATTCATAAACTAATGAAATAACTTTAGATCTTTGAAAAACGTTTTCTGAAAGTTTGGCTTGCATTTTAACCCCTTTCTGTATTTTCACTTTGCTATCCACTAACTCTCAAAATTTAAAGTACTCCAGGATTGTTTTACATTACTAGCTTCTAACTTTCTTATATTTGTAATTATGTTTTATGGCTCCTTCATTGTGTCAAGAGGTTCCATTTGTCAAAGCCCCCCCTACCTTTGTATCCATTGTCTTCCCTCTTTTTTCCATTCCCCTTTCTAATTCCTGCCACTCACCCTTCCCTATTTACCTCTACCTCCTCACACCCCCTTAAAAGCACAAGCTTTTTTTTTTTTGCCTTTGGTGTTCAGTGGTTCAGAGGCATCCTATTGTTCTGTTAAGAGACTTAATGCAAATATTAGTTCAAAAAATACTCTTGCCTCAGAAACCCAATTTAAAGACCATTTGAAGCCATCTTTGGGTTCTACCATTGATAATGCTGTTATATTCAAGCTGTTCATTAATAATGTTTTATCAGAATCTCAGTGTATTGCAAGTCATTTTATAAAAATACCCATGAAGAGAGTAGTATGGCTGATATGGAGTATTGTCTCATATCTCCCTCACAACTAAATTCCTTCCTCAGGCATTAAAATTGCCATTCTGAAAAGAAAAAATAAATAAAATTGTAATTCTGAAGAGAATTTATTATTGAGTTATCGCATACGGCCAAAGTTACATTATTTAATTAAAATACCACCACAGTAAATGTCATTAGAGTATCATTTTCAATTCTTTTTTATTTTATGAAAAAAAAAACAAATTTTCATAACCAAATGAATATCAAGTTATTACACTGTCTGTCACTTTCTTTGGTGTAGATACTCAGCATGCAAGACATAAACCAAAAATATACTTACAAAAAAGGAACAGATCTTTTCAATGAGTTTAGATAAACTAGTAGTATAAATGATAAAAATCAGCATACATACCAAATATTTTAAAACTATGTAATTTGGGGATTTGAACTTTTTCCTGCTTCCTGTTTAAATCTCTATTTTGTGTTTTGTGTGTGTGTGTGTGTGTATTAAGCGATTTCCTCATATAAGAGAAACCATGTGATATTTGAACTTGGGTTCCTTGACTTATTTCACTTAACATTATGTTCTCAAGTTGCATCCATTTATCTATGAATACCTGAAGTTTATCTTTCTTTGTGGCACTGTGGTACTCCAATGTGTATAAATACCACTTATTCATTATCCAGTTATCTCTTGATAGGCATATATGCTGTTTCCAAGATCTACTTTTTATAAATTGTGGTGCTATAAATGTGTGTATGCATGTATCCTTATAATATGTTGATTTTTAACTGGGTCAAATAAAATTTCTAATTTTACATTTTTTTAGGAGTCTGCACACTGATTTCCTTAGTGGTTGTACTAGTCAATTTTCATTTCTAAATAAGCATACTTAATTAAAAATCTATGTGCATAAATTTGTCTCTTTGTATCTCTTTTAGACTGTGAAAAATTGGAAGCAACCTAAGGGACTTGTGGAAGGGACTCAGTGTTAGGGATTTGTACACATCCCTTCAAGTGAAAATTTATATGTTAAAATAATAGCTATAAAAAAGCTTAAGATATTGGAAAAATACTTGTTAGTTTTAAATTCAAATAAGAAATTTCTCTTATTTTCTTAATTTCCATATTTGCAAATATATTACTTTAATAATGAAGAGAAAGTTTCCAAACTATTATATACTGCTATTTATTTATTTATTTATTTATTGGTACCAGAGATCAAACTTGGAACCTTGCACTTGTGAGGCAGGCGGTAGAACCACTGAGCTAAATCCCTGGCCCCTGTATGCTGCTTTTAAACTTAAAAAAAAAAAAAAAAAATTGAAGATTACTGCCTAACAAGGGCTAATGATTTTAGGCACTCTGATGCTTTAATTTTCTTTAGGTACATTAATAGTTTTAGTGTATTCTGGAAGTGTTTTCCTAATTTCAAGAACAATGTTTAGAGAGAAAGCAAGAAGGACGGAAATTTTATATATATATTTATATATTTAAAGTTCCAAGGGAGTTTTTGCAGTAAGAAGCTAAATTGCTGATTTTTTAAAAGTTTAAGCAAGGAGCTCATCAAAACATTAAAATTTCAAAAGTAATTAGAGTTACATTAGCTTCTTTGTGACTCCCACCCCTTTCTGTCCTCTCCTTTCTTTTTTTGTGGTAAAATATGCAATGAATAAATTTGTCCCATTAATCATTTTTAAGCATTAAATACTTCCACATTGTTCTGTAGCCATCTCTACCATATGTCTTAATAACTAGTTTCCTCATCCCAAATTGATTTTCACTACCTATTTAACACTAGCTCTTCACACTCCAGCTCCTGATAACCCCTTTCTATACTGTCTGTATATGTTTAACTATTATGGGGACCTCTGAATGTTTTCTTTGTTTTTAACCTAGACGTCACTATGAAATGATTATTCAAGTCACTTGCTCATCCCACAGTTATATCTCTCCACTTAAAAGCTCTACTATTCTGCTGCAACTTGAGAATCAGGAACCTATTTGGATTTAGTCTGTTTAGGACAGACAAGTCAAGACACACAGGTTACTATAGTGTTATAAAAGGCAAAGTAAACATAGTGTGGTTCTTGTGGAATTAAAAATGTCTTATCTGTAGATTGGAGAAGGCAACAAGAATGTAGCATACCACCCATCCTGTGGGACTTGCATTCATAAAGAAGATCCTGGAGCCCCAGTGTCACTATTAGGAGTTATATTTTATTAAGTTTTTGTAGTGACAATTTGTCGCTCTTGTTTTATATTGGTTTTGAAGTAGTGATAAATTGGCTCAGTCATTGTCTTCCTGATCTTTGTGCAAAACCTGGGTATGGTGCTACTGAGGGGGTAGGCCAAATAGTTTCTGTGCTTGAATCTAGGAAGGCATTCTGGTTCATAGTTCATGTAGGAGGTTTACAAACCTAAATTTGCACTTTGATCTAATTTGCTGGCTATCACTGGATTGTTGTGGTTATGTTTTTTCATGACTGCAGCCCCTGGCAGTTGGAAGGATCTTAGGCAAATGGGTGATGGTGAGTTGAGTTGGACCTGGTAAGAGGTCTCACCCACTGTTGCTAACTTAGCACTGTTTGATGCTCATCTCTTTAAAGAGCTACCTGTCTAAGGTCTCAGTTTGTAAGTAGGCTGGAGCTGACAGGTTTCATTTTGACTTAGGCACCCATGTTCCTAACTACTCTCCTGTGGCATTTTGGTTAATATGGTTTGGGCTTCTTTTTCATGTTTCAAGAATATACATAATTTAATTACATTCTGTCTTGATGAATGTTATAATAATTCACTGAATGACACAGTAAAATTTATTTAGTTTTAAGGCTGACTCCCTATACAATCAAGTAATGAACTTAGTTTCAAATACGTCACTCCTCTTTATTTGGCCCTGAAGATAATCTTTGTTCAGGGTTTAGGAGAGGGAAGATCTACCTATCATTGAACCATCACTGCACATCGACTGCAGAGGTATTAGTGTTACAATTATAGGAAATCACCCTCATGGCTGAGAAATTGTGCAGAATGAAATTGAACACACAGTACTATTTTGACTAAAATAGGGTTCAACACGAAGGAAGGCTTGGGCAAAAGAGCTAGCCAAGTAAGTAATGGAATGGCCATTGCAGGTTTTTGAGCAGAAAAGTGATGTACACACAGATGGTAAGTATCAGGATCTCTTAAAAATCTAATGGCCTGGAATTAGATGGCTACAACTGAGGGGAAAGATTAGGAAATAGATGAAATATATAGTGCTGAAACCAGGCCCCAAAACAGGTGACAGCACTGAGGATGTAGTGCAGTTCTCTTCAGCACAGAGGACAATTGTGTAACCTAGATGCTCTGTATATGTAGTTTCATTGAGGAAGATTTTATTGGATGTTACAGCATTTGAGGTAGCACCATATAGTTTCCTAAACTTTATATAACAAAGTAAAATGCTCATTGCTTCAGAAATTTCATTAATGTTTAATTGCTAATGACAATATTAGTTACTTTTTTATTGTTTTACATACATTAATTTGTTCGATCTCTTTACAACATCTCTTGGATGTCATTAGTTCTTTCTATTTACAGAGGTGAACAACAAAGCACACAGAGAAGTTGGGTAACTCCTAGCTCAGTCACTGTGGGATATTTGAACTGAAGCCATATGCCACACAGCCTATGTTTAGTACTTCTCTTGAGCAGAAATTGCAGTGTAATATAGCCAGCCTGCGTTTCAACTTCCACAAGGATCCATGTTTCTACTTTCAGCCTTGCAACCTATGAGGCAATCTTAGCATTTCTGTTCCTTCTCATACCAAAGAGTGCTAGAGAAACCTGGAAGAAGAAGAAGAAGGGAATTTCTAAAATGAAATAGAGCAAACAGTTTGGATTTTTAAAAAATCAATATAAAGGAACCTAAAGTGAGCACCTCTTTTTGTTAATTCATTGGGTTTATCTCAAGGTGGTGTTTGTTGATTTTTCCTTTCTTTGGCCTTAGGTAACTTACTTGTTTTTTGTGTGTGTTTTTTTGTTTTTCTCTGGTACCAGGGATCGAACTCAGGTCCTTGGGCTTGCAAGGCAGGCCACTGAACCTCTGAGCTAAATCCCCGGCCCATGGCCTTAGGTAACTTAGAATAGAACAAAACTAGTCCTTTTACTATAAGTGTATATAATAAGTGTATATTCTAGATTTCTTTCTAATTTTTTGAACATTTATGTGTTTCTGTCTTATTGCCTGTAAAAATAGTCACTTCCTATCAGTTTGAGAGCATCTTGTGTTAATTTATCTAAATTGAGATCATGCTTGTGTGAAACTGAAAAGTCTTTCCTCAGAGTGCTTAATCCTTCATTGCAGAAAAGTATAACCTCTTGATTTTAGCTAGGAAATTGCTACTTCATTATTTTTAGTTCTGTAGGAAATCTATAGATTGTAATCAGTAATAAAAATATGATATAAAATTTAGTGGTTTAACTTTTTAACAAAATACAATAAGGAGAGGCCCTCTATGGTTAACTGCATCAATTTTTACAGTAGCCTAAAGAAGGTTCTGAGGCCAGAGCATCTCTCACTTTCTTGCTTATTTTGTGAAGCGTGTGTGTGCATTCACTCACGAGCACACATTTCAGGGTAGGTGTGGATGGGTAAAGTGAAAGCTGAAGTAATTTTCTCTCTTTCCCTCCCTCTAGATGCAGTAAACTCTCAATGGCTGGTGGTCAGGATTTTTGTATTCTTGTCACTGAAGCATGTATATATCATTATTTTAGAAACTGGAAAAATGAACATGATTGTAAACCAAATTGATAATCGAGCATTTTGCAGCTTCTTTAGCTGCAATTGTCTCAAAAAACTATTGTAGTTCTTTAACAAATTCCTTTCCATGTAAATGCTACACCTTTAGTTGATAGAGCCAAAACAAACTTGTGTATTGGTTATGCTTTAATTAGTTAGGGTGATCTAACTGTGGAAAAATTGAAAAGAAAGCCTAAAAAGTGCGAGCATTGTATTGTGTTTTAGGAACTTTAATGATGAAATACTGTATAAAATAAAAACATGGTTTAGCTTCATTTTTAATCATTTTTAATTTAAATCTCTAAGGAAAAAATACCTCATCATCAAAAAAATCATGATTTTATTAACTCTCTGGTCTTTGAGCTGTTAATAGAGACATAGTAGTCCATAGTTTTAATTGTAGACATGTTTTATTTTTGTGTGATAATGTTTGATAGTACTGAAGAATTTGCACTTGTTAATGCATAATTTACATAGTTAAATACCATAAAATTAATTATTCTTGTTTTGCTCTATAAGCTTTTCTGGTTGATTGCCTGTGCTGCATTTTTCAAAAGTTACAGTTACTTCTCAGAATTTATAAAAACAAAAAATTTATAGATCCAGAACGTATAGAATATTGACAGTTCAATTAAGAAATCTAGTTCTATACTTAACTGTAGACCGTTGAAGGCAAAAAGTCTTGAAAGCAGCCAGGGAAAATGAGTAGGTCACTTATAAAGAAATAGGATAACAGGCTTCTATAGTTCTTTGGAATCCAGCAGAAGAATGCATACAAAGTAAGAATTTAGCAACATTATTCTAAGTACTATTCAAGAATGAATGATAAAATGAGAACATTAGAGATAAGTAATAGCTGCAGCATTTAATATTACTAAATACCTCTAAAATTCCTCTGTAAAGAGGATGTGATACAGGAGAAAGGAAAATTATCCCAGAAAGAAAATCTGAGATACAAGATGGACTAATATATATCTGGAATAGCACACGTATAGGTAAACCAAAGAAACATGGTACAAAATAATTATTTTAATCTGGGAGTAGTGAGGAACACTTGTCTCAACTACTCAGAAGGATCATTTTAGCCCATGAATTCAAGGTCAGCCTGGGCAACATAACAAGAACCTATCTTAAAAAAAAAAAAAAGTCTGGTTTATAGAAATAAAAATAAAAGGGCTGAAATGCTATCCAGTAAGAGATTTTATGCTGAAAGAAGTCAGACTACAACTAAATTCCTTCTACTTATCAGAAAGGGAGATTTTCTTTAGTTAATTTTCTATGGTAAAATTTGAAGAGAAAAACCACTAAAATAATAGGAAGATTGGAAAAATTACAAGACAGTAATCAAGGGGTGGGTGACTATAAGATAGAATACTAGTAATCTTATAGTAATCTTTCAAAAGCCAAACTGTTGTCAACTAAAGTATCTGAGTTCTTTTTTTTTTTCCTGATCAACTTCATTGAACCTACTCCTAATTATGAAGATCTATAAACATTGTTAATGGCAGTTGAATTATAAAATTTAAATATCTTAAACTGAGTTGTTTACAGTATGGATCATTTTAGGAAACATTTTCTTTTTATCAAACTCATTCCATCTTACTGAGGCCACACTTACTGAGGCTTTAGTGTCTTTATGAACTTTGTGAGTCCTAAAGGTATGGCTAACATTCCTGGGAATGGTGCTTATCTTAGGAAATGGGTATTATAGACGAAAAGGGAATGAAGGAGCATATACATAGAGATACTGTTCAGTAATAATAGTCACTATAGATGCTGCTTGTGGTGTTTGTTTGGTTGGTTATTTCATCTTTTCCTCTACTTTGAAAATTTGATTTCATCCTCATTTACTTAGCAGTAGTTTGGTCTAGACACTTTGCTAGTTGCTTTACTTCTTAGTCCTCACAACTCTGCAGATATAGGTATTATTTTGCTCATCTCACACATTTAAAACTTGATCTTCCAAGAGGTTATCCTATCCAAGTTTCTATAGCTAGCACATGGCAGATAAAAATTTCCAGATCCAGATTTACTTGACTTTAAAGTGCCATGTACTTTCTACAACAGATTGCCTTTCAGCTTTTTACCTGCTCCTTTTAAAGTGAACAGTAGGTATATCTCCCCAGCACCAGCCTTTTGCTTAATGTATGGATTGTCTTGTCTTTCTGAGAGGCAGTTTCTGTGTTGAAAAGAACAATAGTAGAAGAGAGATGGTTGTGATGCTCTGAGGTGTCCTTATATAGAAGCCAATTGCTATATCTTCTATTTTATGGCAAAAGAACCGAATAGTCTGGAAGCCTTGTTCCAGATTCATAGAAAGGTTTTGACTCTCTGGATTGATAGCAGTTACTTCCTAGGAGAGAGAAATGTGACCCAGGTTATCTTTCACACAGTCACTGGAGTTTAGACCTTGAAGTTTTTGTTAGCTCCACTGCACTGCTGTATATAGGAGAGTGGAACCCCCCTCAATGGAATACCTCTGTGGATCCCACTGAGTGGTTTCCCACCTAGAGAATAAAACATTAACCTTATAAAACCAGTCTTTTGCTTCATTTAAAGGAAGATACTTTCCACAAGAGTACCCATTCTCAAAGGGGTGGCATTCTTGGGTGTGGAAGGAGTGGCACATTGAACAGATAAATTCCCATCATTCATATCTGTTGGTTCTGGAGACACTGCACTGCTATGCAAGATCCCCAGAGCCTCAGAGCATATTACTACCAGTCTCCCACTCCAAGAGATCTGCTCTGTAGCCCAAATTCTTCTCTTTACTGCTTTAAAACAAATCAATGCTTTAATTTTGTAATCATTCCCAGTAATCATAGATATAGTGATAACATATAAGAAAAAGAATGTAAAATGTCACTGACACACTATTGAATACATTTTAAAAGGTTTTTAAAAATATTGCCAAATAATATATATTACTAAAATTAATGTCATCCTTTGTATTCTTCAAAAGATGACTACTAGATTTAAAATTATCCGTGTGAATCACATTTATGCTTATATTTCTATTTTATATCACAGGTCTAGAAAATTTGTTAAACCAAATTTCTTTACCTGTGCAATGATTTTTGACCTTGACTCCAGAATCTTTGACCATACCTTATATCAAAGTCATATTACTGATCGGTACTTGGGAATCTTAGAAAACAAGATGCTGAAGATGACCATTAACTTTTTAAGGCTCCCATAAATCCATGATTTCCCCCCCTATTTCTAGCTCAGCTAGTTTAGTTCTTTTATTGAACAACCCTGGCTGTTCTCATGTTTAAACTGTTTTATTTGGGTTACCATTAAAACTCACTCCTCCTTGTTGGTATACTCCATAAAGAAAGAATTAGCATGTTAATATTTTGAGAGGGACAAACGAACATTCATTAGAAGTGAATGCTGAGAAAAAGTCTGGATCTCACATTATTCCACCTGCTGATGTACAGCTGGTCTTTGTTGTCACTGGCTGAGCTGTCTCTGGCCAGCTGTAAATAAGAGGCATTATAATAGTGATGCTATTTAGTACAAAGTAAAATACCTGAATATTAGCTTGATTTTCTCAAATAAATGCATGTGACCTTGAATAAAGTTTCAAGAAAAAGGGCAAGAGCTGAGTGGGTTCTGAATGAGGCTAGTTAATTTAGCTTGGAGTTGGCCCCCAAGAATGTCTCCCAAAAGTAAAACTTGAGTTTCCAGGGATGTGAAAGACATATTTTATGAGGGATGGTCTCACCACTTGTTGGTACAGGATTTTCCTGGTCTACAAGCTGGTGGTAATATTTTGTTTCCCAGAGGTAGTTGGTTCATGTTGAAGTTCATTTGGATAGTCAAAAGGCATTTGTCAAGCAAGTAAACACTAAAGACATGATCTGTTATGAGCCTTGATTTTCAGTTTGTCTTTTGCTCAAAGTGAGTTTGTTATCCAACATTCACATTACATATCAACCAAAGGTTTTGGCTGAGTGTGTGTGAAAGGTGAGGGGTGCTTGAACACAATGTCATGAACTTTTTTTTTCCCTCTGAACTGACAAGAAACTGATTGTATCATAGTCAAATTAGATGTCAGCACAAAGGGAATTCATTGGCAGACCTGAGCAAAATAGAAGTTCAAGTGAAAAATCAATTAAAGTAGTCTGTCATATGGGTCTGCTCTTTAACACAGGCTAGCAATATGGGAATCTTATACAAGGCTTCTTGCTGCTGATCAGCGCCTTCACTTTATTCGTTGCTAGTGTGCACATACAAAATCTTTAAGAATTGTGAAATTCTTGGTGACATTATTGAATAGTGAAATATTTTCTAGGTCTTTTGGTTTTTTGGGGGGAGCATTCAGCATATAAACTTGCTTTGTTTTGAGAACAAAATATAAAGTTGTGAGACTTGGTTAAAGACAGCATTGTATTTCCACTGTTGAGTTTGAAGAAGAGAAATCTTAGAAGCTGTTGAGAGAGCATGTGACTGAGTATTGGCCAGCGGTAAAATATAGCCTTATTCACCTACGTGAATGAACAGGATCTAGCAATACTGTCAGCATTCTGTGTCCGTATTGGAAATGGTGGTAGTGACGTTCTGTACAAATTAATTCTGTTGACTTATCTCCCTTTGTTCCTACTTCTTTTGCAATCCTGGTTCTCTACTACCAATTCTGTGGACTATATCCAGTGTTTTCTCTTGAAATTAGCTTTTTTGATAAGTTGGCTAACTTGGTATCTGTTCTTTCTCAGAGTGATGATAGGTATAGTAAGAAATTAGCTATCATGACTAACTAGGCAGTTACCTGCCAGGTGATAAGAAATAGTCTTTCTGTATTTAACTCAGCTCAAATTTACGTGAAATGTAAGATATTTTTCCTTTTTATCTTATACAATGCTGCTACCATTAGCTTTATGGGTGGAAAATTTTATATGTGGGTTTCTAGGTTTTGACAGAGTTTTCTGTTTAGGTCAGTATGGGATAATGTCATCAGTACCATTGAATTAACGAGCTTTTTGATAGAAGACTGACCATCCAAATTTCAACTTTGAGGGCACATTCATTTAGATTTTTTTGAATGTGAACCTTTAGATTGCTCTCTTAACTAGAAACATTGTCTCCTTTATAAACTAAAAAGTGAGTCAAATCTACATTTTTTTCTACATTTAATCAACCAAATTTATTGAGTACCTTCTGTATGCTAAACACTGTGCCAGTCTCTGAATTATGCCAGAGATAAGAAAGTGAATAGCATAAAATATATCATTCTGTATTTTTTAGGACCATGCAGTTGGCTAAAGTAGAAAACAATTAGATTATTATAATGTAGTATTTTGAAGAGTTTTCAGCTAACCTTAAGAGTGTCCGCCCAGGGACAAAAAGAGATAATATTTGAATATTCATCTTTTATGTTGAGCATATTTTCCAAAATTCTTGGTATAGAGTTGGTACTTAGAAGATGATTGTGGATTAAGTTTAAACTGTGCCTTGAAGAACAGAGAGTACCTAAGTTAAAGGAAAAATCATGGGAAAAGAGAGTAGTGTGGTTTCTAATTAGTGTGGTTTCTAATTGTAGCAGTAAAGGAGACATAGACAAATATTTGAGCTCAGGCAGATTGATAAATTGTCAGTAATTGACAATACAAAAGATGACTAGAAATCAGTGGAAAGATAAGAGAAAATTAATGTTGTTTTTGACTTGTTAAATTCAGTTTTCAAGGGGCATCCTCATGGGACTGTTTAGTATGTAGCCTTGGAGATATGTGGTCAGTCCTAGAGCTCAAGTGGACTAAGTGAAGATAAATCTTTAGAAGTCATTAATCTGGTAATTCCAGCACTCTGAAAGGCTGAGCCAGTAGGTTCACAAATTCAAACCCACCTGAGTAATAGCTAGACCCTATCTAGAAAAAAAAACTTTCAATAATAAAAATAAAAGCTGGGAATGTTGCTCAGGCCCCTGTGTTCAATTCTCAGTACTACAAACAAACACAAATTCACTCACCTGAAAATAAAGGTCATGCGTGCCTTTTGAATGACAATACATGAATAAAAAGGGCCTCACATTCTCACATTTAGAATTGCTTTGAGGTTAGAGGTAAACATACCTCCAGCTCCATCTGCTGTGGTACAAATGTTTAGAGCCTAAACATTTATGAAAAGTGACTTTTTTAATAGCAAGGAAATGTTCAAAACAAGTTGTAATTTCTAAAACTTTCCTTTTTATAATAAAGAAAACTATATTTCCTGGAAGCACCAAAATTCAGGTATTGAATGATTGCCCATCTCCTATAATAAGGATAACCTTTGGGTATCAACCTTATTCTATTCCTTTTTACATACATGAGGTCTTCTTTTGCTGGACTATGAGAATTTCTGGTTCCCAGCCCCTCTCCCTCATTTCCAAATAATCAAGTAGCTAGATAAATCTGTAGCATACTTTCTAAGCATTTTCCAAGTGGGAGAATCTAAATTAACCTGAATAGATGGGCCTTTTCTTTATGGATATAATGAAGAAAATAAACATATTTTTGGTTACATGTAAAATTATATTAATCCAGCCCAGTAACATGTAAAGTGTACTACATCTAAGAATGGAAGACAGCGAAGAAGTCATCTTGGGAGCAAATACGGGGATTTTGAAAGGGTAGAATTATAAGATCTGGAAAAAAATATGGTAGCTTCACCACACAAAGTCACAAGAGAGGATGATATTAAGATTCCATTAATGAGTTCAGGGGGATGAAACCACATGGCAGATTAGGAACAGACTCCCTCATGGCCCTTTATCCCAAGGTAAAGAGTCTAGATCCAATTCTTAAGGTATTCTCTGGGATTTTAACCTGAATGACATTCACATCTTTGCTGAAGACAACACCAGGGTACTGTGAAAGATGCACAGGAAAGAGTTTGGTACCAAGGAAACCAGTTTCATAGTATTGTAGGCTAAAGAGCAAAGAGAAGGATCCCGATTTAGGCACTGAAATGGGAACAGAGTCTGGGATGAATTTGAAAAACAGAATTTAGGGAGTCATTGGATAATGTTCATAGTGAACACCTGGTAAGCTCATTAGGTTCTCATACCAGTACCAACTATCTGATGCAGCTATCATGTTCATGAGGAAGCTGAAGTACAGATGCTAAAAACTCTCCCAAGGATGCACAGCTAGTGCTTGGAGAAGTTAAATTCAGTCCTGGGTAGTTTTGCCTCAGGGACAATGTTTTTATATCCTCTTTCTCTACATATGGAGAAATAGTTTTGAAGTCCTAAAATTTGTTGTCTAGTGCCTTTTGCTTCTATCAAGGAAAGGGGAAGAACTTGTCTTTAAATACTTAGTGTGAAATTAAAAAAAAAAATACTTAGTGTGTATGAAGGTTCCATTAGGTTCTATGTGTATTTCATTTTGTATTCTTTCCTGTGATAAACCCAGTCATCCATTCCTCAGTCATCCATTCTTATGAACTCACCAGTCATCACCATCTCCAACTGTACCCTGCCCTATTATTTCCCTGCTACCTGGCCATCTCCTGCTTGGTTGCACCTCAGCATGTCAAAATGTTAATTATATGACCATGCTGTCATTTGACCCACCAAGTTGAATATCTGGGTGTCATCATGACTCCTGTCTTACCCTCATATGTAAACATTATTTTATTAAAACCAGAACTATCTGAAAATCTCATTAGCCTCTTAAATCCCTTACCCCATCTCTTCTGACAAAGATAAATACGTAAAACAACTTGGCAACATTTGCAGGACAGAAAAGCAGCAAAATGCTGAAAGACATCAAAAGGTATAGGAAGATAGAAAATAGATAATAACTGTAAAGAGGAAAGTGCATTTATAATGAGAAATGTGCTCTTAATGAAATGTTAACTATGACATATGAAAATAGCCATTTACTAAAGTATGTTTCTGTGAAAATTATTACTACTGTATAGAAAATAAATAGGATGAAAATAGGTTTTAAGCATTCTCTCTGATAAAGAAGTGAATTTGGATAGTTCTTTTTAACCTTGGTAGATAGTATTACAGTATTTTACATATGCTTTTCTTTTCCTGATACAAGTTGAGTGCTTATGAGTGATATGTCATTTAAATGTTGAGACAAAAAACAGTACATGGGCAAATCTTTTTAACACAGAAAATCTTGTGTAACCAAATGGGACTTTACATATTTTATCTAAAATAAATTTGCTGGGGATTTAGCTCAGTGGTTTCGCCACCTGCCTCACAAGCACAAGGACCAAGTTCAGTACCCTGTGCCCCCCCAAAAAATAAATAAAAAATTTAATAAATATCATCTTTTTTTTTTAACTCCCTTTTTTTTGGTATTGGGTATTGAATTTAGAACCTTGTGTTGCGAGGCAAGCGCAGTGCCACTGAGCTAAATCCCTGGCCCCTACTAACTCAAATTTTAACATTTTTAGAATGGTTTGAAAATGTTTACATTCTTAGTGTTTGCTGTAATGTACGTTTTTCTGTTATTGATACTGTTAGTACTATAAATAGTACTTAGGATTGAATTAGAAACACCATTACATAAACCATGAAGCCTAGTTATGTCTTTTATTGAAATTGAGATTCAAAAATATTAGAATGGTTATTTAAAGCTATGTAGTTTCCTCAAAAAAATTTTGTTTTAAGTTTTTTCCCCTCTATTCCTTAAATCTTCATTACCTGTTGTCATGTACTCCTGATTATAATTTGGGAAAATTCATCTTTCATTTGTGATATATGTGTTTAAGCTACATTTCCTTTTGCTGATCTACCTGATTCCTTAAATTCCTTTTAAAAAGAAATGACCAGGAGGGATAGGGATTTAACTCAGTGATTCAGACATCTGTCTTGTAAGCGCAAGGGCCTAAGTTTGATCCCATCCCCCCACCCCCTGCCATCGCCAAAAAAAGAAATGACCAGGAATTTGTGACTATCAGTAGTGAATTATATATAACATTAATAAATAGGGTGATTTGCAGAACTTGATAATTAAAGTAGACAATGCATTTCTGAAAGCCAAAGTAAACCTCTGTCCAGAAGTGTTGGCTTGCAGGTAGAGTTGCTGGCTGGCTGAAGGGAGCACACCTCACCCCTCCTACTTACATACAAGTCTATGGGTGTCCACCTCTTCCTCATCAGAACCCTGATGCTGCCTGATTCCTTGCCAGAATCTGGTTTGAAAGAACCTACTACATGTTTGAAGCAATAGGCCATTGGAGCCACCAGCCTTAAGCCTGCCCCTTCTGCTTTGATTTCTTTTGTTTTCATAACCATCCATGTTTAACACCTGACACATCCAGGGAATTGACACTTAGAAGTATAAAACCATCAGAGGATCACACAGGCTATTGCAGATGCCACTGTGCTGAGATTCAGTTGAGACGGGATCTGTGTGGCTAGGTGGGACAGGGCACAGCAGCTTATGTGGCATGCATAGGCTGGCCTAGTGCAGCTGAGCCTGCCCTCCCACAGGGAGGGCCACATCCCAGAGGCAGGCACACACAAGTTTTCTGCAATTTCTGCTGACACAGCTTGCTCAAAGCCAGCCTAAAGATGGTGCCCAGCTCCAGCTTCTCTAGGACTGCCTCTTCCTACCCCTGTGCTCAGAGTTCAGCATTGTTTTTCCCCTACTTCATTTGGTCTCTTATTCCCTCTGACAAACAGAACTACCCAAATGTCCAGAGTTGGATGTTTTGCAGCTTGTTTTGTGTAATTAAGTGGATAACAGTGGAAACGCAAAGAGCAAGAAGAAAGAACAGCTTGGCTGTGTGAGAGGCCAAGCCTGGAAAGACAGGACAGGGCCAGCAAAGAGGGACAGTGCTGGCATGGCGGGTGGAGGGAGGGATTGGGCAGGATTAGAAAAGTGACTGCTACTTTGGGAGTCAAAATGTCATGCTCTTCAGTTTTCTGTAGCAGGAAAGCCAACTCGCTGCATTTCTTTTTTTAAGTGGAGAAAGGCCTGAGCTTGTAGAGTTTCATTTCTTTGCTGTACTTTCCTGTCCTTAATTAGATACTAAAAAGCCTTTTGTGTATATTTCTTTTGGATTTTCAGCCTTTCTCTGTCATAATTTAGGGATCATTAAATACCCTTTACTTTTTTAGAGGCATTTTAAGTGCAGTGTCACAACCTAAAGACCTTTGAAAACTTTTCAAGTTTGCCAAATAACACATAACGCTGTACTGTATGTAGTAGGTTAATCAAGACAGACATTTAGTCCAGCTAGGACTATGGCCTGTTTGGCTTTTAAACATTTATTCCACTGTATGGATCGTACGATTTTTGTTGCTGATACCACTTGCATGTAAGTTACTATTTGTTGCCGGGTGAGTTTTATTTTCTGTCACATTCAGATCAACTTAAATGATAGCCTATTTTAGGAATATAATCTTCAATTAGTTATCAGTGTTGGTATATAGACAGAATATTAAAAATGAGTGTTTGAATAATACAAATGACTTTGGGGAGGAATTCTGTATATTAACATTCTTCAGCTTGCTCTTATGCCCCATAATATTTACTGTGCATATAAATATAGTATTTTCACATAGCTCTTTCTGTGTTTGTGGTATGTATGCAAACCAGAGGTTTTAAAAAATTATTATAGAAGGGACATTTCTAACTTTAATCCTTGTTGCTCACTGTATACTGTTGTACTCCATCTATACCCCTTATTATTTCTATTCTTGAACAGGAAAAGCAATGCTTCTTGGCCTTTTGGCTAAGATCAAGTGTAGAACAGGAAAAACAAATGTAGTTTAGGGCAGGCATTCATTGTTCACTGTCAGGAAGACTCTAGATTTTTGAGCTTGCATAATAGTTCTTAAATTGACGCAGGTAAGTCAGTAAGTGCTGAGATTTTAACTCCATAGATTTGTGAATGCTGAATTATTGAGGAGACTTAATTTTCAGAATACCTCAGAATAGTTATGTATAATTAGAAAACAACAAATTCTTTCATACAAACTGCTACATGAATTAAATAAAAAATGATTTTCCCTCTCAGTGTTTGTTAGTGAAAGTGGGTCCAAAATTATAGGTATATCAAATTCTATTTATGATTCACCATTTTGTTATCTGGACCAGCTTAGATTTAAAAATTTAAACCCAAATAAAAGTCAGCACACAAAATGTATCTATTTGGAATTGTTTACTGACTTTTATATCCAAGAGCAATTTCTGTGTTCTGTAAATCATTGCTTTTTTTTATGACAAATTTGAAGCTTAAATTTTGCCTACTTGGCTTCAGAGTGAATTTAAGATGCACACCCCCATCCCACTTATTGAAATAAACTTGAAAAAAATATTGTATTTGTTGGTTGAGCTGGGAATGTAACTCAGTGATAGAGTACCTGCCTACTATGCTTGAGGCCCTGTGTTTGCTCTTCAGCACTGCACAAGCAAATAAATAAATGACAATTTCATCAGAAAAATGATTGCTTTCTAACTTCCCAAAACAACCTATGGTTGTTTCTATCTGAACGAAACAATTTCAAAAACCTCAGCCATTCCCAAATTATGGAGAAATTTCTAGAAATTCTTAACTGAAAAATTTAATTCTATATTCTGGAGTATTTTATTAAAACAACAAATGTGTCATACAAAAAGAATTAGACATTTCGAAGATTAGAAATGTTAATTTAATTCTTGTCGGTATACTTATAAAAATTAATATTTCCTGAATATTTTTAATTGCTATGTTTTAAAATACAAAACAAACAATAATATGTGTAGTATTCTAGTAGAACATAAGGGCATTTCTCATAGAACATTTCTGTTTTATCTGAAAGAGTTCTCCTCTGCTTTGTAATTAGCCCCTTCTTCCATACCTAGCTCCTTACAAACCACATGTTTTCTTTCTTGGTAGATTTCCATTTTTTATAATGTTATAAAAATAGAGTCATACAATAATTAACTTTGTAAGTCTGGCTTCTCTTAGTGTAATATATTAGAGATATATATCCATGTTTAATGTTGTCTTCTATCCTTGCCTGGAATGAAGGCAAATACCTTTTATCATTTTCATGTTAATTGTAGTAAAGATATAATAACTATAGTCACTGGAAATATTGTATCACAGTTTCTCAAATGGAAGATAAGAACTGAGTCACCCACTACTCTCGTTATTTTAGAGCAAATGTCAGATGGATCAAATATTTAAGTGTATAAAAATTAAAGCCAAAGACAAGTTTCTCATCACTGATATATTTCTTGCATATCTTTTTGGAAATATTCTCATTATATTAAGCATGTGAGCCAACTCTTGTTTTTAATCCAGATGATAGATTACTATTCACTCTTTACTTTTTAAACTTGATGGAATATCATAGAATATTCACCTTATCTGTACAATTACCCTTTTTTTTTTTTAAAAGGTAGGTTCTCACTATGTTTTCCAGGCTGGTCTTCTCACTTCGTTGCCAAGGCTGATCTTCAATTTTCCTGCCTCAGCTTCCAGAGTAGTTAGGACCATAGACACATGCCACTCCACCTGGCCTTCCGTCTTTGTAATATCAGCATAATATTTTGTTTTTTGTGATATAGGAAATTTTTAAATACCCCTTTGTTGATGGCCATTTGGGTTTTCAGCTTTTTACTATTAGAAACAAACATGGTAAACATTTTTGTATATCTTTATTTTTTTCCCTTGAATATCAATAAGACTATTAGATTATACTTAATCAATTCCATGTACATTTTGGTAGATACTGCTGAATTGTCCTGCATTGCAATATATGTTCTGTGAGTAATGTTAAGACTATTCATCTGAGTAATTGTCCAAAGCTTTGTCAGTATATTGTTTTTGTTTTGTTTTGTTTTGTTTTTTGAGACGGGGTCTCACTATGTAGTTGAGACTGATCTGGAACTCACTGTGTAGCCCAGGCTGGTCTCAAACTCACAGTGATCCTCCTGCCTCAGCCTCTGGAGTCCTGGGATTACAGGAGTGTGCTACCATGCCCAGCTTTCCTTTGTCAATATTCTAATTACCAGAATTTTGTATTTTTAGTAATCTTTTGTGCGGAAAATTGAATGAGTTAGTTTTATTTCCATTCCTATAAATGAGTAAGGTCCTTTATACATGAGTATAAATGGGCATTATTTTTCACTTCATTTCCTTTTTTGTGACCTTGCAATTCTGACCTTAGATTTTTTTTTAAGTTAAAGTGCAGCATCGCTTTAGCATTGTTTTATTCTAATGAAAATGCTTCTAGAATTAGTATTCTTTGTACATTCAGTGTGTGCTTTACAGCAAAAGTGAAAAATACTTTGAAAGTGAAATACAAAGGAAGTACAAAGAGTTCCACTTGTAAATTTGTGAATGCGTGTGTTTGCAATTTTGTTGGTGGAATAAGTGGAGATTACAGTCATTTTTGGTTTAGGTGAGGTTTGGGATAGTTGAGACAGAGAAGGTCAGTGGTTTCACTGCTACTGAACTTGCAGATTCCCTTTTCAAAATGCTCTTGCAAGTTCTCTGCAGATGGAATCCTTTTAGGCATCTGTATTACTGGTATAAAGTATTGATTGTACGGTAGCATCATTTGAAAATATGTGATTTAAGAGAAAAGGTCTTGTCTTTGGAGTTGAGTTGTCTCTGAGTCAATATTGTAATAATGCCCCTTCTCACCTCTGTAATGGAGCAGCCCTTGAAAAATTCTTAGTCCCACTGAAGGTCAAGTGTGTTTTTTATCAAATTAGCATCTTTGTGGACAAAGAGAACATTGGCTATATATCCTAATTTTACTCTGGGTGAAACCTGTGACTTTTTTTCATGATGATTTTATATAGTACAGCTCAATGGGTAGTTGTTTTGTTTTATTTTGCTATTTTGCAGTATGGGGGATTGAGTTCAGTGCCTTTGTACTGAGCTACATGGCAAACCTGTCTTATGTTTGAGATAGGATCTCACCAAGTTGCCTAGGCTGGACTCAAATTTATGATCCTCCTGCTTCAGCCTCCAAGTGCTGGGATTACAGGCATGCACACTGCACGTTGCTTATCCTGCTATTTTTAAGTCTTCCTAAACTGAGCCTTAAAAATAAAAATGGCATACTCTGAATGATATCACCTGTTGGTTCTGAAGTTGAATTTTTAAAAATTGTTTAATGGCTGTTTGAATACATTTCACTTGGGTATTTATATGAAATTCATCTCTTTTGTCTTACCACTTTAGGCAGAAAATCTTACATGTAATAAATGTCAAGAAAGTATTAATCATTGAAGGGTCTTCCTTTGGAGAAACTTAGATCAGATAAATACAGATCATAGTAGAAGCAAAGAATTAACATTATGAAATCTTTTCAATACATGATCAGATCTTTCCACTGAGAATATGATAATTTCCCTGAGTTGTATTTTCTAGTTTAAATTTAAAGTTATGATTGCTATGTAGGTAAATTAAATTTGATAATGTTAGTTGGCTAATAACTCAAATCTCATCAGATGAACACAAAAGCTCTTCTAGTTTATATAAAAGAATTACAGGTATTTGTGGCCTTAATAAAATAGTTATCAACTTTTTTTTTCTTTTTAAATGTGTGACAAAGGGAACAAAGAAGCATGGCTGGTTTCTGTTGATAAGTTTAGTGACCACTATACATTTGAAAATTACGTGAAGGTTGAAATACTCTCTTACTCCCACTAGAGGGTGATTCCTTCCAATTTAGGTAAAAATGCTCTCAGAACCAATTTGAAAACCTTATGTGGCATTGATATTTCCTCAATAACCTCATGTTTTTAAAGTCGTCTTTTTTCCCCATTTGTAGACAATGAAATTAAAATCTTACAGAAATACAAAATATAAAAGATACTGAACTAGGGAACATATATTTTAAATTATAATGCTTTTAAACAAATATTGTCATAAAGTTGTTATCTAAATTGGTTTAAAAAGTGTAATATGTAGAAATTTCAGAACACCTCTCTATGTCTTCTTAGAGAAGGAACCTGGGGTGAAGGATGTACCTAGGATTTCTGTCTGCTGAAATAGTCACATGGAGAATTGCAAATCCAGCACGAAACTTTGCTTTGTTGTTACCTCCAGTTGTATCATATCAGAACCTTATATTTAGATTTCTATTTGTTACTGAATTTTCTTGCTCTGTTTTTATAATATGTTAAAATATGCATAAGTCAAACTATAGGTGGTTTTGCAAACTTTAATATGTTTAAACAATAATTGTATATACTTTAGGTGAATGTATTGAGGGAGATATGCAAAAATGATCTATGCATATGATTTACTAATAAGTGTTGTATAGTATTCACAGTAGTTAAGGCCAGAAAATCTGTTTTTCCTTTTAAATAAAAGCTTCAATAGCCAGGAATTTAGCTCAGTGGTGCTGTCCCCTGCCTGGCAAGCGCAAGGATCTGAGTACCTGGTACCCCCCTCCACCCACCCAAAGAGGGTAGATATTAAAGCTTCAGTGTTGATTGGGGGTTGTAATTTTAAAAGTATTTCAGGTTAGTAACCTAATTTTGTGGAGGGCAGGATTTGGAAAATTCAGACATATGTAAAACCCAAATAGTTTGTTGTTGTTTTCTTAAGCTAAAATCTATAATAAAGTGTATTTCTAAATCTAAATTAGGCTTGGAAATTGAAGTATATAAACAGAAATTCTGTCAGTGAATCTTCTGATGATTTTGTACTATAGTTGATCCAACATTTCAGTCTTTAACCTAAAATCACATTTGGTATCAGCAACATATGGTTTTCATCAAGATGCTTCTGCTCATCTTCTGAGTCCCTAATCGAGTCTGCCTTTAGTTTTGTGCACCAGTCTCTATCAGAACTGGGAGTGAGGGAGTATGGGCGGGGGATAAGCTTCCCTCACTTTCAGTAGTAGTTTTGTTATTGTTTTTTTCTTTCTGTATTTCCAAATCCAAGGGGAAAAAGTCCAAAGAAAATTTTTTTATAGTAAGCTTACATTGGATAGGCCTATGTGCTTTCTGCTTAAACACACACTAAAATATAATTTTTAAAAGTTAGAACCCATGTAAAACCAATTACAGTCTGATAGTTTTGCTGCACAGCCACACCTTCTTCAGACTCTTTATTCAGGTTTGTTCTTTTGCCTTTTTTCTTTGCTCTTTTCCATCATATATTGGTTCTTTGTAGTAGTTGAAGTTAAAAGCTTTATACACCAGACTGAGTAATTATGTTTAAAAAACAGTAATTATCAATACAAATCTTCTTCCATGCAGCTTTTGAAATTCATGTTAATGAGCTCTGTCATCTAATGCAGAAGACTGACAGCCAATTTTGAAGTTTTGCCTTCTTTTCACAACTTGTTGAGTAGACTGCCTGCTTTTTCCAGAGCACTGCTTTTAGGAACTCTTGCTTTGCAAGCAACATTACAGAGATTTAGCACTGCACTGATTTGCACCGTGATCTGAACAGGACAAGAAGCTACTAGCAGTAGACCAGTTGTAGCATAACTTTCCCCTCACTGTCTGCCAGTAAAAGATCAAAAGGTACATGCAGCATCTTGTAACGTGAGTGAGAAGGATGGTCATGTTGAGGGACTTCCTCCACTGTGTTCACAGGAGGCCAGGTGGAGTCCTCTGATTGGAGCCACCCTGTTCAAAAATTGAGGAGACGTGGCAGTGATCAGTGATCGGGGTTCTCACCAGCTTGGAAGAACATTAATAGATCTCTCTATCCTGACAACTGACAGACTTCCACAGTCCTCAGAACTCTCCAGACCAGGCCATGCCTCCAGTCTGCTTTCTGTGTATGGACTCAAAGAGGCTCTCCGTAGTGCCAAAATTACTTTTTTCCTTATGATTTCAAGTCGAAATCTTGGTCTCACAGGATGCGGCCTTTAGAGTCAAAAGTGTGTAGTCAGACATAGTTTATTGTACAGATTTCACCCATTCCCTTGGTGGGTTTGAAGGCTTAACAGAGAAGACTCGGTTTTTAAATCAACACTGGGGTTTCAAAATCTTGACAAGTTTTAGATTGCCCCCTCTCTAATTATGTTGAATATTAGATTTAATCATGGTGTTATTTTCTTTACCACTTTTCTTCTTTGTTGTAGAGGACATGAGCAATAGTATAGGAAACCAAGAGTTTCCTATAGTAGTAATTGACCTTTAAATATAAATTACCCATGTAGCAAGATTTTCTGAAATTTCCTCCCAGTTTGGGGGTACTGAAATATAATGGCTCAATGTTATCAGAGTGCTATATATTTCATAGCTCCTGCTTTGTAGACTGATTTATTAATCATCCTTGCTTCACACTGATCTTCCATGGTATAGGCACAATCAAATTAAAATCCAGTACCTTCTCTTAAGGAGCTCATGCTTAGTTGGCAGAGGAAAGGCCTATAAATAGATGAATTGACTAGCAGTGGACTTGTATCCAGGCTGTAAATATGCTGGTGGCTGTTGGAATGAGGAGAGTGGGAAAGCTTTTTGCGGGGGAGACGGCCCTGAGTTATGTTGAGGCAAGAAAGGAGGACTATTTTCAGGTGGAGGAAAACCATGAAAAATTTTAGAGGGAACTAAAAATAGTTAAATTCTGCCTATGCAATATAGTTGGAAGTTGGAGAAGTTAAATATAATCTTAGCCTATAGAAGATGGAAGTTGTTAAAAGATTTTTAAGCTAGTTAGTAGTCAGATATGCAATTTACATTACTTTGGCCATGTTTTGGAGGATAAATTTGCCGGGGTGAATGCTAATGTGGCCTGCGCTAAAGAGATCAAGGGGGATACACTGGAAGTATGGGGTGCATTCTCAGAAAGTCAGTCTGTGGGGCCTGGTGACTTGCTGGTGTGTGCAGCATGGGATGGTAGTAGTTCTGGATGAGGAATACATGATTACACACAGAGACAGAGAACACAAGAGGAGGAATTGCAGTGTTTAGGGTTACATTTTTCCAGAGCTATATTTGTTTTGATCCCTTTCCTTTTATATTTATTTGCTCTTTGTTGTAGTATATCAATAAAGTAGAAGAAGTATTCAAGAGGAAGGTCTGATTTGATTTTCATGTAAACCTATACAAGTATGGAATGTAGAGTAGGGGCCATCAGTATTTTGCAAGTCAGGACATTAGAAAATAAAGAGGTTAGAAACTGTAGAACACAAGGCTGAAGCATTATTAGTCTTACTTGTTCTTTTATTCACTATATTTTTGTCATAAAATTAGAATTGGTTATTTATAGTTTTTCGGTTTCTACTTGCCATTCTGTGTACATAACATTTTAAAAGCACAAATTAATAATTGTATTGTGATGACTGATAACTATCAAATTCTCATCAGAACTGTTCTGAAGTTACAAACCTAGTAAAATTTTACATATGGATATTAATTTAAAATATTAATGTTAATAGAATAATAGAAATATTTGAGAGAACACAGATTTTTCTTTTTATATTTGTCAGAAATTACTAAAAGGAATTATTCTAAATAACACTAATTCGGTACTATTTATAGTACTTAATATGGTCATCTTCTGAATTTTTCATTATTTACTTATTGCCCAACATGCATGTGGAATATATATTACATGTGTAATATGGTTATACATATGTGGTTAACTCTTGTTAACTCATCTTCACAATCCTTCATACTCATTAAGTATGCAGCAAAATTAAAGATAAGCAACATATTTGGTAGTCTACTGTATAAAGACTTTTGGGTCTATTGTATAATAAGCCTAGCAGATTTCTTTTGAGGTTCTAAATTCAGTTTGTAAAAACAAAAGTTTGAAACTTTTCCCCAACAATTTAATGATTTTTCAGAGAAATTTACTAGGTACTTTTCACTTTTGTGGTTCTATAGAAAAAATTTACATGTATACTTAAAAATAAGAAATTTGAACCTCTTTACTGCTTTATATCTAGAGGTTAGGAAATGTATTTTTGAATTCTCAAAGTTATCTTACTTCTTTAAAAAAATCTAGGTATTCAGCATTGCTTAGGTGTTTTTTTTTCCAGCTTTAATTGAGTTTATTGGTACATTTTAGGGATACAGTACAGTTACATTCATTGTTGGGATCTTGTACCTCTACATGACAAGTCTTGGTTCTCATTTTTTCCCCTTGTCCCTGCCCTCCCTTCACCCCCTCCTCCCCTCCCCATCTACAACCAAGCTTAGTTTTTTTTTTAACATATCCATAATTATTGTTTAATATCATCTTGGTGAATGGATACACATTTCTGAGGCTATTGGAATGTGTACCTACCCCATGTATATCTTGAACAAACCTTTGATCTTTCCTTGAATTATTTTCTTCTCCTCCTCCTCCTCCTCCCTCCTCCCTCCTTCTCCTTCCTCCTTCCTCCTCCTCCTTTTTTTTTTTTGCCTCTATCTTATCTCCACACCTAATCCAAACTAAAATCTGGGCGCTTAATGTTCCTTTAAGATTGAAGGATGATATCTTCACTCTCAATGGAAAAGGACTTAACATGTTGGGACCCAGAGATTTAAATAACATATTTTTGTATATGAATATGTTGAAATAAAACTTCAGGTAAAAACAATTTTGCACTCCCTCGAAAGTATTGTAACCAGTAGGCCTGATTTAAGATTATTTTTAAAGATGCCCTACTGGGAAATTCAACTTCTTAAATCTTACTTTCGTATAAGTATTGTTTTTTGTTTTTCTAGTCTTACCTCTGTTAAAGTTAACTTAAAATTTAAAATGCTCATAACTGTTTTACAGTTCATTCATCACTTTTAGGTATTTTCTAATTATTTTTCTCTGATTTTATGTGATTTTCATTTTCTTGAGTTTTTTCCTATGTAGACCTGGTTAAGATGCTTAATTACTTTTAAATTACGGGTAGTTATTAAAAAACAACAGTTTTGGTAAATAGAAAAGGTACTTCAAAATAAAAATGGGTAAATATATGTCTTTATTAGGAAAGGGAAGTTCTACAAATTATAGACCACTATTCTTGACTTGGGCATTGGTAAAGACTTAAACACATTAAAAAAGGTGTAATTCTTTAGAAAAATGAAAGTTCCAGGGGCAGTCAACATGGCTTATTTTTACAAGATTAGTGTGTCTTCTATGTCCTTAATGAAAAAAATAAAGCTGCCAATGGTAATGAGATATTAAACCAGCTAGACAATTATACTGGTTTTATGAAATTATATTATTAAGCATAGAAAAAAGTTTAAAAATTACTTTTGTCATTTATGAATTTTACCATGAATTTAAAAGAGAGAAAAATATCCTTGGGTAATTTTGGGGTGGTCTGTCTGCTTGCCCTCCCTCCCTTCTTTCCTTTTCTTTCTTGGCAGGGAGTTGGTTTTGGGAGGCAAGGTCTTCTCATATTGCCAAGGCTGACCTGGAACTCTAGGGATCCTGCCCCTCAGCCTCCAAAGTAGGTAGAACTATAGATGCATGCATCTGTGCCTATCTTCATATGTTTGTTAAGAAACTGTATCAATACATGTAAAATTCTCTAAAATTTCATGACCACAAATGGTCTTACCTTTCTAATTTTTTATTGATAGCCTTGTTAATTGTAAAGAAGCTGATTATCATTTAATCCAGTCTACATGAAGTTTGGGCACTGTTGTTACCCCGTTTTTTAGGTGAGGACGTAGGAACTCAGAACACTAAACAGTTTTCTGTGGTTCACACAACTCTTCACTAGCAGAGCTGGGTTTTGCACCAGGAAGGTTAATCCCATAGCCTCTTTTATCCTGAATGTGCTGAAAACTGAGGAGGCTTGCACTGCCACTTGCATCTCTCTTCACTTTCCTTTCATCTTTGGCATCTTCACCTTCATTCCCTCTCCACCTTTCTTGCTAATGTCTTCTCTAATTATAAATCTCAAAGAACTGTTCTATCCTGGCATTTGACTAACCACAGCAGTATTTGACTTTATGATCTCCTCTACTTTGGAGTTTTGGCTTCCTCAATATCACATTGCTGATTCGTCTTACCCTTCTGGCCTTGCTTTTTCACTTTTCCTCTCCTTCCTACACTAGGGTATATTCTTGAATCTCTGCAGAATGAACATAAAGCCAAGATGAAGGAGATTAAAACATGCATCTATGTTTCTACACAGTATATACTCTGTAGTAAATTATTACTGGTTACTTATTTGACAGTGTTATATTTTGTCAAAATATAAAATAATTTTTACAACCTTTCCCTTTGAAAAATATACTGACAGAAATATGTATTACATATTACTAGTTCTTTGTTTTCTTCTTTTTTAATTGAGTTTATTGGCACATTTTAGGTATATAGTACAGTTACATTCATTATTGGGATCTTGTACCTTTACATGAAAGGTCTTGGTTTTCATTTTTTCCCCTTGTCCCCTGCCCTCCCTTCACCCCCTCCTCCCCTCCCTATTTATAAACACTTTATTTCCATTTTTTCATTTTCTCATATTTTTTTCTTTTCCCTTATTACCTTTCCCCACCCTTCCCACTTTCCCTATAGTTCTTTGTTTTCTATACATAGCTTCTAATTCTAAATGGGCAACAGAATCTCACAAATTCAAAAATATTTTGATAGATGGTTTCAACTGGCATATTCTAAGAAAATCTTGAATTTTATTCCTCTTTATAGATTTTTTGACACCATTAAAATGTATCTGGAGAGACTAATTTTAAATGAATTGTGAGGATAATCAAGGATAAACATACTATGATGATCTTTAAAAACCAGGAGAAAGGAAAATGTTAAGATTTAGGTCATAAGAGCCGTCTACCCTGGGTACTTCTTTGTCTATTGCTCTTCCAAACATTCCTCATCTTTTTAACCAAAGTATGGAAGATGCACATTAAATTCAGCAACTTAGTTTCTTCAAAACTCTGTTCTAGGACCCATTCTTTATTGTGTCTCATTCTTCCTATATTTCCTGAAATCCCTTTTTTTTTTCTTTTTTGAAATTACCCTTCCTTAGAGTCTTAAACTGTTATCTTGGAAGAGGTCTTCAAGATCCTATGATCTTGTCTTACTCAGTTGTCTACATAAAAAAGGTGAAGACTGAGGGGTCACTTGTTCCCAAGGTGATGCAGCTCATTACTCAGAGGTGACACTAATGGAGGACTTTCATAGTTTTATTATTTTTCCTTTTGTTGTTGTTGTTGTTCCAGGGATTGAACTCAGGACCCTGCACTCATGTGGCAGGTGATAGAACCACTGGGCTAAATCTGTGGCCCAATTTTTCCTTTTAATATTTAAATATTTGAATATACAGTTTCTGTTTCTTCTTTTAGATTTATACATTATTTTTCTTTCTTTTACCTGTTTAGTAGTTTTTAGTACTTGTTTGGGGCACCTACAGTTTACTACTTTAAAACAAAAAGTCTGACCTAAAATATGTAATTAAGGTTTTAAAGTAAATCTTAAATTTATTACCCACATGTATTACTTTTTAATCCATATCTTCATTAATTAGATAGATACTCAGTAAAGTAATCTCAAAGTTCAAATTAGGTCTTTCCCCCTTCATAGTTCCCTAAACACACTGTGCTTTCTATTTCCCTCTGAGATAATCTCATAACTTGATTCCTTAGAATGCCTTCCTTCCTGCACATCTCACAACTAGGCCTTCCCATCAGTCATAGCTCCTGCACTTCCTCTCCTGTGTTAACCTCTCTGGTAAGAGCCTTTGAGTGCTCACTGTCCTAGCCCAGTATCCTTTACAATACGCTTGGAATGTAATTTCTTTTCTGCCTCCTTGCGTTCATTTTCTTTTGTGTATGGGAGATTGCATGATGTTGCTTGGAATACAGCAATATAAAAAGCCCAGACTGGCCCAGTTCTCTTATGTGACCTTTTCTTCCCAGCAAAATTCTGTATGTGTAGATATTCCAATTTGTACATCTTTTTATAGTCATATTGATTTGAATATGGTTAATAGTGAATAAGTATTGATGATCGAAGAGCTCTGCTGATGATGTAATAACAATGATTGCTAAGAGTAAAAAATTATTTGATATTCATATATTGCTACTTCATTATTTTCTGATTCTCTCCTTACCTGGGTTAATATGTTAGCATGGCATTTTTTATTAAAGCTTGGTATTGCCCACCTGAAGTTAAACATACTCAGTTTTTATGCTTCTTGAACCTATTGAATGTATATAGCTGACACTAAAAACTAGTTTGTTCCAATTTATTTTGTTTTAATTAAAATACATTTGTTAATCAGGTTTTGCAGTTATATTCACTAACTTGATTCCATTGCTGTCCATTCAGATATCTATCTGTGGTATATGTTATGTATCTGGTACCGGAAATACAGGGGCATTAATAATAAACTCTTGCTTTCATTGACCTTATGCTTCAAGCACAACTTTCAGGATGACTCCACGTCAGAAAAATGTCCACAGAGATGTAATTTTTAGTTACATCTGTATATTTTCTGTGGTATAATTGTCTTAACTGAATATATCTGTTGTTTTCTACATAATGGAATAAAATTCCAGTTTGACTTATAAAAATTATAAATAGTCATCTGTAAATTAATTTTGTTTCTTAAAGCAAGATATTTTTAATTGTGGAAACGTTTATAGCCTGGAAACTATATTTGATAGTGACTTAAGTCAACATTTGGGCTTATTCATGTCTTAATCATGCTCTTCTAGTAAAGTGCTGTGAAGTAGAGAGAATGTCTGTTAAGTAAAGAATATAAACAGTGATTAAGTTGACACACTCCATTAGTTTTTTGTTTTGTTTTGTTTTTTTATACCAGGGATAGAACTCAGGACCTTGCGCTTGTCAGGCAGGTGCAGCACCACTGGCTATATCCTTGGTCCTCCATTAGATTTTGAGAGTAGAAAAGTTTTTAAGCATTGTGATGAAATTAGGGATATTTCCAGTGGCAACACTTGCAGTGGGTTATACAATCATTGATTGATTAGCCCAGGATTCACATATATAGTATCTCAGAATTTAAAAATCCTTAGTTGATTTTCAACCCTCCATTAGATTTTGAGAGTAGAAAAGTTTTTAAGCATTGTGATGAAATTAGGGATCTTTCCAGTGGCAACACTTGCAGTGGGTTATACAATCATTGATTAGCCCAGGATTCACATATATAGTATCTCAGAATTTAAAAATCCTTAGTTGATTTTCAGTTTTAAAATAGGATTTTTCTTTTATGAATATAACCACAGGTAGGGACATTAATTTTCTGTTTAAAAACATTTTTATTCTTGTAAAGTTACATTAACTCTTATTCTTCTCAGTTCTATCTCACTAGGGTGTATTTTGAAGGGAATTTATTTGGCTATCTCGAAGTGGCTAATTTAGGTCACAGTATCTTTAAGGTAATGGTGTCATTGAAATGAAATCAGCAAACACTTTCTTTAAGAGTTCGTAATCTTACAAACTCATGACTTTAATGTGAAGGATCATTTTCATTTTTTATTTAGTAAAAATCTCCTTAGAGAAAAAAGAAGAGCAAGTTTATTCTTTATTGTTTTGGTCATTAAGTCTAAATGTAAATGATAAAATATATATTGGTAAAATTTTCTATTTTCTCATAAAAGAAAGACTCCAAAGGAGGGGGAAAAAAATCCACCGTGGCCCTCACTCATAACTCCATGTTGAGTTGTTGCAGGCTTTCATACAAGAATTTCCCAGCCTTTGCTCTGCCATCTGCTGGTGATTAAAATGTTTACATGTTTGATTTTAAAATAAATTTGTGTTATTATTAATAGAAAGTATTTTTTGGAAATATATTTATAGTCACCTCTAATATTTTGATGCAGTTTTGCTTTCTATATTTATTGTAAAGGCTATTTTATCTCCTTTTTCAAATCTGTTTTTGGAATAATACATGAATATAAAATTTAGAAAAAGAAGACTGAAGGCCCAAGCATACATAGTTTGGAGATAGAGACAAACTTACTGGTGAAGCACATGGTGCGAAGTTATTTTTGAGCTGATAAGGTCTTACCTGATTTCTAGACCTGGATTAAATACAAAATAGGAATTTAGTCTTGCTAATTCCAGTCAAGACTTGACTGGGATTTGAACAAACCTGTCTGTATTCTACTGTAAGTCCCACTATAAAGTTGGCAAAATGACTTCTAGATATTTCTAAAGGTCTTTTCACTCCATATGATTCTATAGGTCTTGTAATTCTGTCAGGCTTCCTGTATTCATTAGTGCAAGTCATCATTTCTATTTCTATTTTTATTATTATTGCTGGTGTTTACTAGTCTAAGGTATACTCATTATCTTGGAGGGAAAATGGAAGAATTTAAAATTCTGCCATTAAATAAAGCAAGGCAAATTTTTTTCATTAAGTTTATTGGTACTTTTTAGGTAAACAGTACACTTACATTTATCATTGGTATCTTGTTCCTTTAAATGATGTATCTTGGTTTTATTTTTCCCCATATCCCTGCCCTCCCTTCACCCTCTTTGCTCTTCCCTACTTACAAAGACTGTTTTCATTTTTTTCTTTTCTCATATTTTTTTCTTTTCCCTTCTTTCCTTTTCCCTACCCTTCCCACTTCCTCTACTTCTTTAGCCCTTTTCTATTTCACATCAGTTATACAATTTGAACCTTAATTACACTTTTAGTTTTTCACACCAGAAAAACTATTTGATATTTACTCATGTGTGTCCTATTTATTTCACTTATGAGTATGGCCTCAATATGCGTCCATTTAGCTATAAATGTCTCTAGTTTCTTGTTCTTTATGACTTAGTAGTATTCCACTTTATAGAGAAACCACATCTTTATCCAGTCTCCAGATGATGGGCAATGAGCTGGTTCCAAATTTTAGCTATTACAAACTGTGCAAGGCAAAATTTTTAAATGAGAGACAAAGTAAAGAATTTTATTTCCTTCCACTTTTTAGTCTCCTTTCCAAATTTCCTTTAGAGCTACTTTGACTAATTATAGAACTATGGTCAGTTGTTCTTCATGGTTTTCTCAAAGAAGAAAAGCAACTCAAAATGGTTTTTTTTTTTCTCGAAAGTATTTTTCTTCAGATTGAAAAATGAACAGCTTCCACACTGTTCATTGTAAGATACACAGTATTCACAAATACAGTAATGGTCATTTAAGGACATACTGTATATACACCTCAATTTCTCCTCCTTCATGTTTTTTTTTTTTTTTTTTTTTTTTTTTAAAAAAAAATTTTTTTTTTTTTAGGAAGATACTGTTTACCAAAAAGAAACTTCAACAGTACAGGAAAAACTATTTTCCCAATAATTTACAAAAACCTAAGATTCCAGTGGAATCAAGATTATCTTTATGCTACCACCACCTTAATATAATCACACACTTATTGGAACACTAATATTCATACTGTAAGAGTACATTTACTTTCAACAATGAGGGTGATTCTTTAAAAACAAAAATAAAAACTTCATTGTGGCAAATGTAACATGGATCTCTGCAAGTATTGTTTGAAATACGCAGATAATATTGTATTTAATATTATTCCAAAAATTATTATTCCCTTTGCAGTAAACATAAGTCTACACATTCACAATAGTCCTACAAAATAAATGCTGTGATTATGTACAATATGTTATGACAAACTGGCTTCAAAAAACAAAAGCTCAACATCTTGGTTAAAATCCTCGTGAGAATAAAATGTGACTGTAAAATTTAAAACATCATCAAAATAGCATCACATTTAAAATCCACGGTTTACACAAGTACTATGGGTTTCTAGTTTTGGAACATATTTTTCTATTGTGAATTAAGATACAAACATAATGGAAATTGTTAATTTCAGTGATGACATCAGTTTTGGTCTTACTTTAATATTATTTTCTGTACTCTACACAATCAGAAACTTCTCTAGTAACAACTATAGAAATGATCCCTGAAAGTATAGCCTTGTGACTCAAAATATTAACAGTGAGGAAGGATGAGAGCTAAGGGTACTTTTTCAGCCCTATGTACTGATAAAGTAGAAGCAGAACCCAAATTCTGCCTCCGAAGCGTGTGCTCTTTGTATACAAAATTCCAACAATGCTTAATATTCTTCCCTAATTCAGTAACTACAGAATTGCAGCTTAAATATGGCCTAACGTTGGCAGTTTCAACTCAGTTATTAAGACTCCTCTAAATCATTTTAGATTATCATTCAAGAATAAAAATGTTTTCTTTAGCAGTTGTATATCTCAATTGCAATTGATGTGTGTACTCTTGGAAGTGGTAGACAGTCACAAGATGTTAGTGAGATGTAATTGACATCAGAGTTCCCAGTAGGCCACATAGTCCAGTAAAGGATATATAATGATTCCAAAACATCTTTTGACATTATATGGAAAGATGAGAAATATGTCATGACCAAGTAGTTTTTAGTGTGACAAGAACTCACACAGATAGACTGTGTGATATCTGCCAGAGATTCCATAAGAACACAGTGCAGAAATGTTTTCCTTACCCTAACAGTATTGATATATAAAGTGAATGAGGGGACTATTATGCAGTATAATTCATGCTTACTTTTGTTAAGATTCTATGTTTGTTTAAAAAAAATATTAACAAGCTAGGTGTGGTGTCACACGCCTGTAATCCCAGCACTCGGGAGGGTGAGGCAGGAGGATCGCTGTGAGTTCGAGACCAGCCTGGGCTACATAGTGAGTTCCAGATCAGTCTCAACTACATAGTGAGACCCTGTCTCAAAAAACAAAAACAAATCAAAAAGTTAGCAATTAAATATGGTCTCAGTTGCTCTGGATCTCAAAAGTGGTCTTTTTAAGAGCAGAGAATTATGGTGGAAGTAAGCTTATTTACTTACATAATTTGGAGTTTTACTCTTATTTTTTCTCTGGAGACACTATTTTGGCAATTCTTTTTGAGGACTTGATTTTTCAGTTTTATAATAAAAATAATATCTTGTACTGTCCTTATCTTCAAACTCTTGTTCATTGGGGATGTGCAAATATAATTAGAGGCATGTTTCTGGATTTACCTGTAAAATTTCTTAGCAAAGAGTTACTGTGATACAAGCTGCATAAGATTTTGTTAGAAAGAAATAAAGAAACATCCTGAGAGATAGGAACTGATTTTGATTGTGCATATTTTCATTTTTCTCCAGTGCCAAATTTTAAAGCTTGCACTATTTCTTCAAATGATGAAGGCCCTTTTTTACCCTCCCTCTGACTTAAATTTGGCTTCTTCCCAAGCCATGTCAGTTTTTTCAAGCCAGTTGAGATTGTCAAAGTGGCTGGTGTTGAAAGAGTCAGTAATGCTGAAAGATGCTTAATGTCAAATAGAACATTTATATGAATTAAAGAATAAATTAGGCAGTGATTTTCAAAAATCAGATATAGGAGGGGGAAAGACCTGTTGAATCAATACTTACATACAGATATACTATATCTGATAAATATTTGTAAAATATATTCCCAAATAAGCAATAAAATTACTATCTTATAACTGAAGTATTATATCCTGTGGGTACATTATACTACTAACAATATATGCAGAGTTCTTGAAGTGATAATACAAATAGAAATTTCATAGTATAATTTAAAAATAACCAGTTTGGGAGCAAGAGCAAGTCTGGAAAAGTATTTGTTTTGTCTAAATTCTGCTTCTACTCTGGCCTCTTTAACAGTTGCCCCTTTAATTTTATATTATTGCCTTAGTGTGTTAAGGGTATTGACAGACTAAAAGAATTGTGGTTGAAAACTTTTACAGCTTCCAAGCAAAAGTAATAAATATCATATGTTGTTTGCTTTGTTGTTATGATAGTTTTTTATACTTTCCTGAATTTTGTTGATGTCTTTACTGTTAAATCAGGAAGCAGAGGGTTTACTACAGTCTACTCATTCGCTTATAGCCAAAGTCAGTGGCTGTGTGTTTCATTGTGCCAGGATACTAAGACATCATTTGTCATTTCTTTGCTCAGCAAAGCCACTGCCTGTGCTGTCACTGGATTCTGGCTGAGGGAATTTGAAGCCTTGGCTGTGCCTTCCAGAGCAGACCATGGATGTGGCCTTCCTTTCCTAACTGGGCAGCTTGCTGCTTGCATGGGTATTGCCCTGGTTGGGTATGTGTAAAGTAGTAAGACTTGGCCTCTGTGTGATAGAGTATGTTAAGTCATATAGGAAGTTTTCTCCTAGCTATACATGGCAGTTTATAGCACTTAATTGGCTGCCTTCTAAGAAATTATGTTTATTTTTATAAGAAATGCCTCTCAACCTCCTTCCACCACTCCAAAAATTAAATTTACACTTCAGAATGCTTTTATTTCATAATGAGGGAAAGGAAGGATGTAAAATGAAGTAGCAAATGAATCCATGTTAATTAAAATAAGAATTGAATATGAGCTTAGCCTGAGTATTGTACATTAAATATAGTAAAATCAATAACATCTTAAATATTCATTTAGGCTCAGTGCCACACATCTGTAATTCCTAGCTGGTTGGGAGGCTGAGGCTGGAGGATCACAAGTTGGAGGCCAGCCTGGGCAACTTAGTGAGGTACTGTCTCAGAATTTTTAAAAGGGAAAAGGGATGTAGCTTAGTGAAAAACTGCTTGCCTTGCATGGGTTCAATCTGTAGCACCTAAGTAAATAAATACATTCTTAAAATAAGGCCCAAATTTCCTGATTATCTTCAATTTTTTAAAAAGAGCTTATATTTTAAGTTGTAAATATTTGCCAGTTTTTCACCATATATCCATACACCATACATTTTTGTCTCTATTTTTCATTCTAAAAGTATAAACTTCAATCATCTTATTGTTAATGTGCTTAATATCTTAAAATATTTTAAATTTTAATTTAGCAATTTTAAATCTAAAAATTTGAAAATGTAATGCTGCTCTAGTACCAAAATAACTTGTTAAATTTAAAAAATTAACTGTGATAAATGAACAGTTTGGAAAGAGGCTGAGAAAACCTGATTTTTAAGATGTACAAGGCCTTTACTTAGCATGTGGATCACTTGAAGGACTTCAGTCTTGATGATAAATAAGTAACCTTCACAAAAAATATTTCATTTTATTTTATATGAGCCATGAATTAGAACATGGACTGATAAAATGACTTTCTTTCCTCTTCAACAGTGGAAACTTTTATGATGTGCTGTTTAATAGCATGTGCAACTATCACAAGCAAGAATGATCATAGGCATATATATATATACCTGTCTTATATTCAATACTCCATATTTGTACATAAATGCATTTTCTT
Source organism: Fukomys damarensis (assembly GCF_012274545.1). Lineage (NCBI taxonomy): Eukaryota > Metazoa > Chordata > Mammalia > Rodentia > Bathyergidae > Fukomys > Fukomys damarensis. The sequence continues at coordinate 27,114,639 of NW_022900926.1, read as the reverse complement.
CTTTTATATTGGCTGAAGGAAGAAGTTGACCTCCAGAAAGGTTAAGTTCTAAAGGAAAGGAAATGGAGATTTGCCAGGCTTGTTGGCTAGAGTCATGGACAAGAGCAAGGCCTGTCTGAACTGCCACTCAGTTTTTATTCTGTGCGTTTGCAGGGCTGGTGATTAGAGTGGCTTTCGCCCAATTATGCTGTGATTATTCTGCTGCACTGTAATTGACTGGGGAGATATGCTAATACCTGTCATTTGGGATGATAAAAGATGAGCGGGGGACGCAATGCATTATTTAGCTGGCTGTGTGATAGATGAGGGATGCGTAGAGTGCTTTAATTGCTGAGAAGAGAGGTTAAGCTGAACGAACAGATGAATTAGAAATGAGTTTTTTTTTATGGCTTGTGGAAAAGTGAAATAAAGGAAAATGTGCCTTAAACTAATGCAGCAGATATAAATGAACACAAGGAAGCTAGATCTTCCAGGAATCTTGCTTTATCAGTTTAAATGTGAAGCAAAAAATGCAGTTTAGAGGTCAGTAATTAATCAGAATGAGACTATACAATAGATTCTCATATGAAGAAAAAAATTTTAAAAATCATTTTATTTTAGATGACAATATCTGTGATTTGTATCTTCCTAAATTCACAGTTTTAGCTTATAGTGAAATGTAGTGTATATATAAGTTCTAAATTTTATACTTTGTGTCTTTTGAATATTAGCATAGAGGCATTTAGATTTCTTGTGCTTGTGTCTTTTTCAATAAATGCAGGTAGAGGAGGATAACATGGAAAAGGAGTATTTATTATATTAGAAGAATGTAATAATATAACTAAATGTACAGATAATTTTTTTCCTTCAGCAACGGGAATCAAACTCAGGACCTTGCACTTGAGAGGCAGTCATGGCGCCATTGAGCTAAATCCCTGGCCCTGTACAAACAATTCTTAAGTGACAAGAGCTGAAGTATTCAGTGGTGTTTTCTTATGGACCACATAGTCATGGAAAACAATGCAAGGAAGAATGATATTTCCTTCTTTCATATTGTTTCCCTTTGTGATACCAAAATGTAACTATATCCATATTTCAAAAAAGTATTTGAAATATTCTGTTGTAATCTGTTTGGTTATTTATGTAATGTTGGTGTTTTCTTTATTTTAATTGATTGTAGTTGATAGGAAATTATCTTGAAAATACAAGCTGATCAGCAGTTTGCAGAAGCTGACTGCTAAAGGCAAAGGTTGAGGCCTTGTACACACTCTAGGCTTCCACCGCAGCTTACTTTAATGATGTAGGAAAATATCCCTACTGGTGCTGTTTTTTCATAGTAGACGAGGCAATGGAAATATAGGTTGGGTAGCTGTGGTTATATTTTTTTATGAAATGAAAAGAATGACCTTTGTGTATTATTGCATTATGTTCAGGTAGCCAAGCTTTTCAGAGCTGTATGGTTCATCTAGCATACTAGTCTTGGGCAAGAAATACTGCTGCTTTCAGCCAGTTTATCCAAGGATCAAGGTTTGTCTAGAACCAAGCGTTCTTGTTGAACTGGATGTCACCTGCAGAAAGATATGCATTCTGTTACTCAAATCAGTTCATTAGAGCTGATCACTTAGTTCCAGCATAATTGGCACTTTCCCCCCATATTTCTTCTGAAACATAGTGAAACTTTTAATGAATCATTTCTATTAGTGTCCTTGGAATCCAAAGTAGATGCTTAGAATATCTTGTAAGGCAAAATAGAAGTTCTAAAAGATATCAGGAAGTAGTTGGCCTTGAAGAATTCAGGATTAAATGAAAAATCTAAGACAAACACAGCAACCTACATCAAACAATAGCACCTAGTGCTGTTCTTTTAAGCTCAATTTATACCTTGAAGGTATCTGTTTCAGAATGCAATATAGCTAAAGTGAAGGACAGCAGCAACACTTTGGGTACCTGCTATCTTGTAGCATAAAGAGAACAATACACAAACCTGTGTACTTTTATACTTTTTTAAAAATACTGTTTATTATTTTGCTTTCTACTAGGCAGTTATATAATGCTGTGTCTGAATCTCTGCTGTATTTATCAGTTGAATATGGCAATGATTCCTTCTTTAAGCTCCTTACTTTGAAAGGGTTTTACTTTGTCTTATAATGATATGAAAAATCATGTCTGTTATTTTTTGTGGCTTTCTTGATATAATATGTCTCACTGCAAATTTGATTTATGATACCATGAAATTGTTCTTTTACGCAATTGGATGGCCGGGAACTGTATGATGTCACCATTCTTTGTCTTAGATTAAGTTTTGCCCCTTGAACATGCTGTATCTTAAAACTCAGATTTATAACAGGAAGCAGCATAAAAGTAATTTCCTCAACATCTTTAAATACCCTTACTGTTCAATTAAAGTTGTTTTGGTTTTTTCTTTTGTTGATTGGTTACTTTTTGGTGTTTGGATTTTTCTGTAATGGTCATGAGTTACAATTCTTTAAAAATTATATGGCTATATTATTTTATAATAAAAATAGAAATCTTGTGATAAATTTTAGAGCTGCAGAGAACATAAGGAATTAGGTAGTCCATTATCATGTTACAAAGGTAGGAACTGATGATATGAGAGGATTGCTAATCATCGTGACCTTATATCACCTTCTCCACTGGATCTTCTGCTTCTAGGTCTGTGAAAGTAGTTCTTGCCTAGTAATTGATATCTGTGGGATATAGCGATATACACTGGGCACTGAAAGGAAAGGAACCACAGCCTACACCTTCTTACCCTGTGCATGGGGTCAGTGGTTAGGTTTGCTAAAGCAGGAATCACCAAAAAAAGCACACATATATTTGATTTAACACAGTACAACTGAATGTACATGTGCACACCCCTCCCTCCTCCCTTGCCGGTCTTTGCACTTGCCTCAGTCACACCTGTGTACCAAGTAGTATCTCAGTAGTGTACTTTGTTGGTTCTCAGTACAGTGGTCCTTTTTTACGGCACCAGTTTTATAATTGGAGAAACATGAAACATAAATGTCATTAGGAAGGAACAAAGCTAACTGTTTTTTGGGAGGTATGCACCTCCAGTGGCTGAGCTGAGATACAGGAGACCTTTCCAAAGAGGAGCTTCCCCATGACCAAGGCCAGTGTGTGCACAGATGGAAGCCGAGTTTCTGCTGTATGGACAAGGAGAACATGTGCATGGCTTTCCCTTCCTAGTTAGCTAATTTCCTTAAGAAATAGCAAGTTACCACCTTTCTTCATCAACCCTAGTCTTCAGGAATATGCACTATGGGAAAGACGTGGCTCAATTATCAGTTAATTAGAGAATAACTGCTACTTCACCCACCTCTTTTTATGGTTTCCATCTGTCTTCTTACCTGTATGACACTGGTTTTTTTGACTGTGTTCGTCATTTAAATTCACCTATAGAACCTGCACAAAGCATCCTTTAAAATAGCTGCTCATAACCTTTGCTTTGAAAAGAAAACATAAATGTAAATAATGACCTTAAATGTGAAACCTTTAGGGCTCACTAAAATAATTACTTCTTGGAATCTTTTGTCTTCCTTAAATTTGATTATAATACTCTTGGTAAATTTAGAAAACTAACATCTGCCTACCTATCTTTTTTATCTAAAGCAAAATTCAGAACTTATAAGTGGCCTCTGGTTAGATTCTACAGGAAAGAGAAGTTGTAAATGTGCTTTATTAGATTTCAGCTGCTGAGTAACAGATCATGACAAATTCAGCAATGTATAACCATACCCATTGATTGTCTCACAGGTTCACTGGGCTTGTAGTCCCATAACTGGGTCTCCTGCTTGGGGTCTTGCAAAGGTAAGATAAATGTATTGTGAGGACTGGTCTCATTTGAGGTTCAGAGTCTTCTTCCAAACTGATTGGCAGAATTCACTTTCTTGTGGCTCTAATTCTGAGGTTCCCACTGTCTTGCTATCTCTTAGAGATTGTCTTCAACCATGATACTGACCTGCAGTCCACAGCCACATTGCCCTCTCCATGTAAAGGTAGTGGAAGTGTGCTTCAAATCCCTCTACCTCTTTCAAATGATTCACATTTTTAGCTCAGGCCCACCCAGGATAATCTGCTTTTATTAATTACAAGTCAGCTGATTGGGAATTTAATTACATCAGGAAAGTCCCTTTTGCTCTAAAAGTAGTACAATCACAGGAGTGCTCTCCATCATCTTTACAATCCCACTTATACCTAGGAGAAGAAATTATGCAGAGTGCATACACCAAGGGAAGGAAGTCTTGGGAGGCATTGTAGAATTTTGCCATCCATACCTGTTGAGTCACATTTTCTGTCAGTTTTTACTGATACATGTACTTGAATTTTTTTAAAAAGTAGTTTTAAAAAATAAGGGTAGAATATAGTGGAACAATATGGAAGATAAAGGATAATCATTTTAGAAGATCTATCATTGCAGCAATATTACAGTTTTAGATTCTGAGGCTCTGCCATAGAGCAAGAAAAGTAATTTCTTACTATACATTGCTGTTGTGCAGTCTTGACTTCAGGATGGGCAGAGAATGCTATTAATTTCTATTTTCAGTGCTTCTGTCAAAAGGTTCTGGTCATCTCAATCTCTTTTTCTAGTACTTGTCTTTGGTTATGACTTCATCAATCTCTGTAGGTCTGCCACTAATAAAAAATAAAGTCTTGTCTAAGTCTGCTTAGTTTTAGATACTTGAATGCTAAAGTAGTGTCAATAACATGAATAGCTTATTCTATAACTAGAATGGAGTGGTTTTCTTTATCTTATAGTAATTTTCTTTATCTTAGAGTAATTACTAATGTTGTCATGAATTGTGTCTTGCGGTACATTTGGGGTTTTAATGAAATATTTTATGGATCCACTCCTCTCTGGTAATCAGTATGACTTCAAGATGAAAGCTATATGTATTTAAGCAAAACAGTGACTTGATATACCAAGACAAACTTCTACCTCATACGCAGGCTGAAAGTCTCTTCTGTTCAATCCTATTCCTCTTCACCACCCCTGAACCTTGCCTCTAGTATAGATCAGAAGATATGGTAGAGGCCCAGACTAATGGCAGTCTTTTTTCTAACATGTTATCAGTCCTTTCCTGATCCTTGTGGTAGATTATTTTTTGTGACTGTGAAGGTCACCCTCTTTGACAGCATGAGCAATGCTTGTGATCGATCATAATGGAAAAAACTTTTTGCTCACAGATTTTTGTCTCATTTACCTTGCTCTAGGTTCTGAGGATACCAAGGTGAGTAATACCTGGTTCTAGTTCTTGTCGTTTGCAGAGTGGTTGAAGAAATGTGACCACGTAGCACATGATAAGTGTGAAATAGTTTCTGTGACATTGGGAGGAGAAGTACAGTGTGGTTTGGGACAGTCAAGCCTTGTGGACAGGATTTAACATACTTCTGTTGATGAAGAAAGTAGTCTCAGAGAGGCAGGAATGAAGAGACAAATTTGACTTCTGTAGAAAGACTTGGAGGACATAGGGTACTTTGCCTTGATGTTTGAATGGGAAGAGTTATAATCAAAGGTGCTTCAGCTTGAAAATGAGTTCTTTTTTCAAGTCAGTATATTCATTTGTTAATAGTGAATGGTGTGTATTGGCATAAGAAGATATTTTTGAGATGACATACGGATTAGTTGTGTATCTTTAAACTTTTTAGAATGGAATAAGAAACATGAAAATTCTTGAAAAAATATGAGTTGTATAAATAAATATACATTATCACATAGCAGCTTGTTATATAATAGATTCATGTGATGTCAGGAATAAAAGAAACTAGTATATTTATTCTGTTAGCTAGAAAACTAATATTCTGGTTCAAGATGGAGCATCAGCCCACCTGTGTCATTGATTTTTTAAGGAGATAGCTTAGAAGTCAGGCATGTCTTTGCTTTCTTGCCTGAAATCTTTAATACATATAGAATCTGTAAATATTCAGCAGTATGTGGTAGAAATATGAGGTTCCTTAAAGGTAAAGTCTGATTAACTTAATGGGAATTAATACATGGATAAGTGAAAAAAATATTCTGGTGTTTTGCAAAAGTTTTCTGAAATTAGAGTATTAAGAGAAAGGTTCTGGGACTAGTTTGTGCAACATAATAAATTAATAAAAGAAAATGCTTTCAATGGGATGGGCTCACTGACAAGCTCTTAAGTTGTAGTGATTAGCAAGCAAGATCCAGGTGATCCTTAATTTTCTTAGCTTCTGAGTTCTGCTATTTGAGTGGACCTTGTGGCCTCTAAGCCCCCTGACTAGTTTGTGTGTATGTGTGGGAAAGGACATTGGAGAAGTAATTGTTTTGGAATATTAGTGATCCTTCCTTTACATATCTCAGAATTCACAGAATGCTTTTTGGGATTTACATGAGATATGCATTTGGTTTTAGGAAGGGCAATGAGGAGAGAAATTTATTTCAGTGTGTGTTGCTTAATCAATATCTACACTGCCACTTCACATCAGCTTCTGTCCTTTCCAAGTGAATTAGTTCTTGTGGGCAGCATGTCAAGAGGAAGTGTATTGTTCCTGGCAGGGGACTTGAATTTCTAATTACCAGATTCCTGACTTAATTGCAATTACCTGGACACCCGGTCAGGTTGGACTTTTGGAAAAGAATGTAATTAGTGAATAGGAATAGGAACTTTGCTACTAGCTCCTTGTCTAGATGCCAAGACTAAACAGAGGACTGATAAGTCCACATCTGTAAAGACTGTCCCATCAGCTAGTAAAAATCATTCTTCAAATGATTTGAATTGCTGTAGTGCATCTCAGCTTTAATTCCAGAAACAACTGTGCTACTAAAGCACAGAATGTTCAGTATTTTCATTTGAAATAGAGAAAGTAGGCTTGTGTTTATTTTTTAAGATTAGTGACTATGTAAAAGACAGAAGTTTATAGTATTTGGCAAATACTCTGTCTATGCAGACACAAACACTATACACTTTGATTACTAGGTATAAAATCCCAAGGTCTATAGGCATTGGAAGAAGAAAATCATTTTCTAATATTCAGTTACTTTAGTAGTTTTTCTTAAGTAATACCTGAAAATTAAAGATTAATTATTAAAGATTAATTCACTCAACAAAAAAGTTTAAATTTGGTTACAAATATAGATTACTTTTAAAGTATTTTAATATTTTAAGGCAAAAATCAGTAATACTTTTCATTTCTCACATTTTCTCCTCACATCCAAGAATCCCACCCACTATCTTAGCACAGATTCGGTCCTGGGAAGCACTGAAATCTGCTTTTGGTTTATTTGACACATGTTTTATTTAGTCCTCAACCACCTGCTATTTTTCCCTCCTCAGCTTCTCAGAGCTCTGTCCTTCCTTTCCATCTCAACAGATTCCTTGATCACACCAAGGTCAATTTTGTCCATCAACGGTTAGTTAACTCACAAATGATCTTTTACAACTTCTTCCCCGTGGAGCTGCTAGTACATTTCTTTTTCAGCCTTCTAAAAAATGTTATAAAGTGGAATTCTCTACCCACTCCTCATTGCTGAAGAATTCTCTGGATAGCTAGAGGTTCTGCCATTGACTTGTGTATTCTAGCCATAAATGCCTCAGAAAGTTGAGATAGAATGTGTTGCTCCTGGACAGCGACTAAATGTACCTAGCACATTGGAAAGCACTGTATGTGGTATAGTTGCTACTATGTTTTATTGTTACCTGGCTCTCAACCCTGCCAGGTGGCTGTCACAGGTAATCCCATTTCATAGATAAGAGAGCAGAAAGATCAAGTGGTTAAGTCATCTTTCAGTGTTACACAGCATGTTGGGGTAAAGCATTGGGTTTATGTATTTTAACTCATAGTTCTTTTTTTTTTTTTCTTTTTAAACTCATAGTTCTTATGGCATTTTTTATCTTAGAGTTGCCAGATTTATAGAAAAATATAGAGCAAATTTTATAAGACAGTTAATACAATTTTAGTGTTAGCATAAATATCACATGGCTTATACTAAAATTTTACTTATTTCTCTGAAATACGGATTTACCTGGGTTCCAGTATTGTACCTAGGAACCCTAACCTTTTCATACATAGTGTTCACTCAGTGACAATCCTTAAATGATAGACAAAACAAGCTAGATGATCCACTTTTTTCTGGAATTTATTATAACTTTAAAATATATGCATTTGTGTTTAAGAAAAATTAAACTGAAGTCTTCCAAACCTGCAGAATGTTGTAGATGGAAGGTACTTTTATGATAGAAACACCATGGGAAACTTTCCCAGCAGCTAACAAATACTGAATTTGCAGTACAAAAAGTCAGGCAGTAAATATGAAAGGAACTAAAATTAATATATGTGTAATATCACTTTTGGAGATAATACATTAACAAAACTATTGTAATATGCTGAATCTACTTTTCCAACTATATAGCTAAAGCATTAGATACTTTTGCTTTTTATTTCTTTGTGCCTCTCTGTGTCTCTTTCTGTCAGCTGCTATCAACTGCTATAGACCTAAGTTTGGTTTTAAAATTCTCTTGAGACACTTATAGTAAGTGTGAGACAGAAATACTATGAGAAAATAATGTTGGTGCTCTGATTAGGATTCTCTTCTTACATTGGTCCTTCTCTTATGTTTGTTGTTTTATGCAAAGGATCCAATAATCTGATAATATATTATATTTCAAAGAAATATGTAACATTTCAGAATGTCAGAATAAGGATGGATGGTGCAGTTCTACCAACAGATTACAGTCAAGTGCCAAGAGACAGAAGGGCTGCTGGTGCAGGTGAATTAGCCGCCAATCTTTTTCACACCAATGTGAAATATGGGCTATGAATGGAAAGAGAGAGGGAACTAATATTTATTGAATAACAACTAAATAAACGACACTATGCCAAGTAATTTGCTAGTGCTTTTTCTGTTAACATCTATGTTAGGCGAAGTGGGGCATAATGTTACTTTGGTGAGTGAACCACCTTCCTCAGAAATTACATAGACACTACAGGGCACATGGCAAGAAAAAAGACAAGTGCTTTTCCACACCAAAAAGAAAAAAGTTTGGTACTCTGTTACATAATTTTTAAAAAGATTCTTGTATTATTAGTTGATTTGTTCCTACACAAAATTAATGTAATTCTATTATCCTATGAGAATTGAATCAATAGAAATAGTCTATTAACTTAGGAGGTATGTATAAGGTATAAAATTGTGAAATGTGTAGCACGAATATAAATTGAGTCAGACTTCAAAAAAAATTTTTAATAGTTGTTTATGTATAGGCTACTGCTGCCAAGTGGCTAAACCTAACAATCTATTCCTTATAGAACTTCCAAATGGCTAGAGTGTAATCAGGGAAAATTTTAGGTCTTCTTCCTTTATCACAAAGTCACATTAGCAAGTATCCTTAAGACAGTTTTTGCTCTCACGTTAACAGAATTCAGGGAGCAGTTTCACTAGGAAAATCCTGAAGAGATGGAGGACCCATCCTTGGGGAAGATCCAGAGCACCTCAGGTGGCCAGGCTGCAATCTTCCTGCCAGTTAGCCCTCACTGAAGAGAGTACTTTGTATGGATAGCATCTGAAGCAAGTGGCTGAATGATCTAAGAGGTCATTGTATCTGACTGTCACAGCCAAACATCCCCATCTCCATGGCAGGGATTCCATGCAAGTTATACATTCATCATTGATATCCATTGGTCTGGATTCTTTCTCCTACTGTCACCTTTGTCTAGAAGAGCTTCAGTGATTCTTCCGAGGCTGGTCAGCCCATCATCTGGCAGATAAATATTTTTCTTGATAGAATAGTCTGTACATCTGGTCTGATTGTAGGAAGGTATTGCACAGCTAGGAGTTGGCCTTGCTCTTTGCAGTAACCTTGCATATATCTGATGAATAGGAATAACTATTTTCCATATATTTGTAGGCACTGAAATTCTAAGGTCCATTTTTCTTAGCATCTCTTTTATGTTTTAGATACATTGTTAGTCACAGGGAGGACTTTTATTTGTTTTAATTTTTACTCTTCCAACCCTTCTATTTTTTCTTTTCTTTTTTTGTACCAGGGATCAAATTCAGGACCTTGCAGATGCGAGACAGTTGGCAGAACCACTGAGCTAAATCCCTGGCCTTCTTCCAACCCTTCTATTCATGAGTTTTTGCAGTGCAACCCAAAATCATACAAGTGGACAACACACATTGCTGGCTGGGTTCATAAAAAAGACTTTCAAATGCTTCCTTAGCTACTGTTAGTCTAGAGTGTCATACCCTACCTTCTGTGTATCCTCTTGTCTCCTTACCAGCCAGGATGAAATTCATTTGAGCACAGTGGCACTGGCATAACCCAGTATTTGCCCCCTTGGGAGTTATCAGCCTGTCACCAAGGCCTCCTCTTGTTCCCTCTTTTCTACATTCTGCCATCTTCAACTCTCACTCTCCTTTCTGGTGATTGTTCCTTTCCTTTCCAGTCTGCACAAATAAGCAGCAGAGGAAGTTAACCTATCCCTGTTCTTTCATTAGGAAAAGAATGCAGTTCTATCACAGTGCTTCATCTTCAAGTTCAAAGAGAATGTTTTCAACAACTTCAGTCTATATGCAACCAGAGTAACTTAAAAATGATATGATGATGATGATGATGATGATGATGATATGTATGTGATAGGAAAGAAGTCTAGTTAACTAAAATGAGTATCAAGAAGCATTCGTTCATGTTTAGTGCAAGTTATTTCTCCCAAGTCCCTATATAACCCATAATGTCTATCATGATCAAAGCCCTGAGGGGAATATAAATTAAAAAGTCCGAATTAATGAAAACTTGAAGAAAAATGTAAGAGAGAAATAGAAAATGCTTTCAAATACAGTATTAAAGACTATAGAGGAAATTTGTCTTCTATTTTTAGCTAGAACTATTTGGCTTTGGGTATTATTGGTTTTGTATTTTAATTCAGATATATCATTTCATATATATACATGTATATATACATATATATCTATATATATGCACACCTGTATGTGTTAATGCAAGTGATGATGATATTGTGAATTATACTTTTATTTAAATGCAAAAGTTATCTTTAATTGTTTGAAAGCCATCTTTCTGATACAATTATTTTCCAATAAAAACACTTCATGTGTCAATTCTTGAACATATTGGTCTTTGACCCCACACAGGTAAATGAGCCCTGCGGGGAAATTATTACAGAATTGGAACAGTTATGGTAGTGGATCAGGGGTCAAATCATTACCTACCAGAAATTTGTTTTTAGATTAGATTCATTGTTTTTCTGAAAGCAGATCATATTTTCAGAGAGAATGCTGAAGAACAGCATGTTAGCACTAACCTGTCAGTATGAAAACGGGCCATAAGGATTATGGAGATGATTGGTTTGATTCTTCTCTGTCATACTAAATAACCATGTTGTCCTTGTGTAGAAGTCAGTCTTTTTTTTTTTTTTGGACTGGGGATTGAACTCAGGACCTTGGGCGGCTTGCAAGGCAGGTGGCAGAACGACTGAGCTAAATCCCCAGCCCTTAGAAGTCAGTTTTTAAAATAAAAATACTATGGAATTATAACATAGATAAAAGAATGTATACAAACAGTATACATAATTTGATACATTTTCTCAAAATGAACACACTTGTATAATAAGTACTCAGTTCAAAAATACTGCCAAAAGCCTCTTGTGCCCTCTTTGAGTTATTCTTTATCATTCACTCAACTCCTACTCACCAATGATAATTACTGTCTTGAGTAAAGTCTTAATACTTCAAATTGTCAGTGGTCATGATAGTAAGCCAATCTTTAATCTCATTAAAAAATATTCTTAATTTCCTCCTTGAACATATAAAAAGTTTTATGCAAAGAAAAACTGAAGCAATTTCTAGCAACTTTTAACTTTTTAATATAACTTCTAAAAGTAATTTTAGAAATGATGTGTTGGATGAGAGTATTTCGTTTGCACTGAAAATCAGTTACTCAAAAGATGCAAAAAGAAAGCCATAGTTTAATTCCTTTCAGTTTTTTTCTACCATTCTTCTTCTACAACTATTTTCTGAGGACTATATACAATCTCAGAATTTTACATTGTCTTCTGATAAGTATAAACTAAATATAAATTGGTTTTAAAGTACATTTTGTTAAATATCTAAATATCTCAGTGAAGGAAGTCTTAATTTTAATGTTAATTTTAATTTTAATGTTTTTGAGCCAAAACACTATCCTGCTTATAGAATGGTATAATGGCCTTTAACAACTTACTTGAATCCAAGGCAGTCTTTTATTATAATAAATGAGGCATATTTCTTTAGTTAGAATACTGGTGGTGTTTTATCACCATGTTTTGTTCCAGTAAAAAATCTGGAAGTTAGTTGCAGTGGGGAAGATTTTTATTTTCTATCAGCAAAAATAAGACTTTGGCTTGGAGAAGAGGAGGATGCATTTGAATCATTGAATGATTTTCATTCTGGAGAAACAGTGAACTTCCTGGAAAACACCAATAAGCAGAGTTTATTTTGTAATCTTTCCTTTGGTTGAAAGAGTAGGAATAGTAGCAAAAAGGAAAACACATACTGTGCTAAGAAACTTCAGACACTGGCTTTAAAATCAAGATGTGGACTGAAATCATGGCTGGGTGACTGCACCCTTTCAACTTGTTTTCTTTTGTATAAAATGTGATTGGTTGTCCCTACTTAATGAGACAGCTGGCCAGATTAAATGACATTTGAAAAGATATGGATAGAAAAATACAGTAAGAATAGCTACCACTTATTGTATTTTCCCTAATTGCTAAGCAGTATTTCAAATGCTTGCTTTTTTGTCACTGTAAACAAAGATTTAACAATATTCTCACCAATTTATCAATGAAGAAAGGACGATCTCAGAGAATTGAGCCTAGTAGTAGAAAGAAGAAGCTCTTTCAGCTCCTCTTACATAAAGTAAGTCCAAGCTGTCTTCAGGTGCAGGCTGACAATGGTGGTGCCTCTAGTGTGAACTTTTTGAGGACAAATAGGACTCAAAACTCACCTAGTGGACTCTTTAAGCCAGAATCTCCTAATCTGTTTCTGAAAAGGAATTCAAGTTTCTTCTTCAGAGGCCTCTGGCTCCATGGCCTTCACTTGCCCAGTGGGCCACCTCTTTTCACTAGGAGGCCTCCTGTGACAAATAAGTGTGTAGACTTTTCCACACTGTTTAGTGTAATGATAGATTAAAGTCTTAATGCTTATGATTTGCCAAATCTATGCAAACCTCAGTCTGCTTTTCTTGTTTTATTTCCCAACATGGTGACATTGATTTATTCATCCATCCAGAAAGTATTTAGATGCTTACTATATGTACTATACAATATTGTGCTTTTCTATCTTCTGTTGCCTTTTCTAATTTTCTTTCTGTCCCTTCTTATTCCCCTATTTATTCATGTTTTTGTGTTCTGTGCTATATAATCATGAGTACATTTGGCCAACTTTTCCGTAGGTACAATTCATTCTACAGTTGATACTTCTCAGGAATTTAAATTCAGTTTGTAACAATCCCTATATATTGATGACTTCAAACAATTATAGGTACTTCAGAACTCAGAACTCTATAAAATAAACTATCACATCACATTGTACCAGGCATCATTGTAGTTTGAGAACTGTACTAGATTACAGAGGTATTCTTCATGGATTATGTTTACAGAAAAATCTGTCTCCATAATTTGCTTCTCTCATATTTCATTCTTGTGAATCCTGTGGAGTTTTAGCAGAAAAAAATGAAAAAAAAATCTGATGCTTTATTAGTTCTAACAAAATTATTAGCATTCATTATAAAATACATTTAACTTACTGCTGAATGGATTCTCTTTTAATTTAATTAGGAATCACTTTGCTGTGTTAGAGATGGGCATCCTGCCCAGATTAGGTAGGATGCTAAGAAGATATGTATATTCTACCTGTGACAGTGTGTGTTAGTTGTCCTTCAGTGTATCCGTTTATGGCCTCTTGGTATATGACCTGTACATGGCAGCTGTTAAGACTCACCCACCAGGAGGTGAAGAGAATATATTTGCAAGCTCAAGAAATTGGAGAACCAGAAAAAACATAGTATGGGAGACATCAAAGGGTAGAAATTTAAAATAAAAAATGTATTTGAAATCAGCAACAGATATATTAAACTATATTCTGGTATTATACATATTGTGACATATCTTTGTCATAGTTTTTGTTCATCCTTTTATCTCTTACAAAGTCATATCCTTTACTCAGTGAAACAGAATTTTGAGATAGTACTGTCCTAGATACACAATGTGAAATAATATCTATTAGAAAATGTATTTAGCTGCAGTATACACACAGGCATAAAACACACACAGACACACCCTTTGCCCTATTGTATGAATTTATTGATATTCAGGCTAATGTCAGTAATGAATATACCTAGAAAACTGTATCCTAATGTAAACTGTATCCATAGAACATGTGCATAGTTTCGATATAAGTAATTTATAAGTAATTCATCCTCTCTGAACTTGTTTCACATTTTAAAAACCTGCAATAGGAGTAAAAGTTTATTATATCTTGTTTTAGTTCAGAAAATTCTGTAGAGTTCATAACATCCAGTTATGTTTCTATTCCAAGGCCATAAAATTCAGCTTCTCTTCGTATTGTATTACTTTATCTTCTACCAGTGTTTATTTGAAATATTGTGGGCTATTTTTCTTCCCTGTACTTTATTGTAAACCCCCTTAATATCTACTAGACAACTCTAAGAATAGTTTGTTCTTTTGATACTAGCTTAGTGTCAAAATCTAAATATAGTTCATTCTTTAAATGTATTGATCATTCCTGAGTGTGTTAGATATTGGAAACTTGTTTTTACTATTGATCAGTTTTTAGAAAATATTCAGTAGTAAATTCCCAAGGACTGTGTGTGGCCCGATATTGCCAACCATGGGCTACCTGGGTATAAAACTACTAATTAAAATAAAACTGAACAGACATTTGTGGCCTATTGCAAATTTAGTGCCAAAAATTTCTTGCTGATTCTGAAATGTTCTCTAGGGAAATCCATTTTCCCCACCATTGTAGAAAGTAAGGCCTGTCTGGGTTTATTACCACTCTTGAGCATGCAAATGTTCCTTTTCAGCATTTTTTCATCTTTCCTGAACCAGTAATGTTACATTATTCAAGGACCATCCTGTTTGAAAGCTAAGAACATAGACCAATTGCCAGAGTGTAAAGCAAACATGGAGCATTTTCTCTGTGAAGAAAGAATTCAACATCAGCTTGACACTAATAATCTTGAGTGGTAGGTAATGAGAGCCTTTTAAGCCAGTTAGAAGTAATTCCACAAACACACCTTTCTTTCTAACAATCAGCATTTAACAGCCCAGTGTCTGGTGGCTAAGTACTACACAAGATGAATTTTAGCATTCTGGCCTATGAGAATAGTATTTTTCCATTGGAAAGTTTAATTGTTCTCTTAAAAGAAGTGAGGTAATTTATAAATAAATTTTAAAATATGATCAAATTGTAGAACTGAAAGTCATTTTGAATGTCATTTTGTTTCTAAAATGAAATGTCCACTCTTGCATAAAGAGAGCAGGGAGGTCAGTTAATATCTTATTTTTGTATATACAGAAAATATATATATATATATATTATGCTCAAAGGTAGATGTTTTCTGTACTTATGAAAAAACTAAAAAATAAGGTAAAATGTTAGAATTTAAGTAAAAAGACAAGGAAATGTGGCAAAAGTGAATTTGGTTAGCTTCATGGTAGGGGTAATTTTTGCGTGTTTGCCATGTTTTTAAGAATAAACTGTTATTTTAAAATTTAATCTTTTTAAAGTTAGTGACAGCATAAAATATATCTGTTGTGTATTTTTTTTTTTAATTTTTGGTTCCGGGGATCAAACTCGGGTCCTTGTTCTTGGGAGGCAGGGACTGGCACCACTGAGCAAAACTCCCGGCCTCTATCTATATTCTTTTTACTGCTAAAGAAAAGTATATTTTTGCTTCAACTTAGTAGTAAAGGAAGCCAAAGAAAATTTTTACTCCACTGGCTTTATTTTTGAAATTATTGAAAGTCTTGATATATTTTACTGCTCTTAGAATATAAAAATATAAAAGGAAGAAAGAATTGAGCTTTACATCTTATATTTTAAGTATTAAATCTTAGTCTTCTCCTTTAAGAACCACTCCAATTTATAGATGTCTTATACAAAAAATAGTGTCCATCTTTGAAAGTCCAGTAATTTTTATTTTTTAATTACTAAGTCTTCTTCCCTTCTTATTGCTAATGCACCTTCTTTTTTGTTACTCTTTAAAAATCTTCAGTAAAATGAAGTTAGCACTAAATGTCA
The DNA here is from genome assembly GCF_012274545.1 of Fukomys damarensis. Classification (NCBI taxonomy): domain Eukaryota; kingdom Metazoa; phylum Chordata; class Mammalia; order Rodentia; family Bathyergidae; genus Fukomys; species Fukomys damarensis. Next base: position 27,098,354 of record NW_022900926.1, on the reverse strand, counting down.
CTTCATAATTGCGGTAAAGATCGCACAGCTGTGCTTCGCTCAGTTTATAACACATGTCAGCGTCAGTTTATGCCCAGATACAGTTCTAGGGCCTGTTACAGTGGTAAGGAAGCTGAGCATCTTGTTGGTCACTGCTGGGCGGGAGTCAAGGTATGCCAGTGCTGGCCTGCCGTGCTGTCTCCTGCATATGCTTTTGAAGCTTCTGTTCCTCATGTTCATTTGCTTGCTTGCTTTTCTTTATTTACCTAGTTTGCAAGTATTTTTCTTGGCTAAGTTAAAAATCTTATTTATGAGTACGTGAACTTTCAAGGAGGACTGCTTACACTTAAATGAACCTGTAAGAAGCCCACAGAAAAGCAAGTGCCTGCAGCGCTAATAATGAGAACTGACAAGGCAATCCTGCTGAGTTTATTTATGACCTTCTGCCTTTGTTAGCTCTTGTGAGAAATTCCTTTCTAACCATAACAATATTGTTGGAATTTGGCACTATACAGAGAAATCCTATGGAGCCTCAAGCCTTACAAACTGGCACTCATTCAGCTCATAACAGATTGTTGCACTTGTAGTAGCTATAATTTTTCCTTCACTCTTATTTACTTCTGTAGTAGTTTTCACCAATCCTTCCTTCCCCATCTTTATGTACATTTTTTAAAAGACTATACTTCTTTTATACTCAAAGCCAAAATCCATTTTATCCTCCATACAGTGTCTTACCTACTTAGGAATATTGTGGAGGAAAATTCAGAAAAGAACCGAATACAGTATAAAAAGCGAGAAATAGGCAGGTCTATTCTTTAGAAGGACTGACCATGGAAACTCATATCATATTTTACAAACTGATGGACTTTTACAGTTTTACAAAACAATCTCATGTGGTTATGCATTTTCAGAATAAAGATGAGCTCATTAGAAAAGACTGACCTCAGGTTATGATTTTATTATACTCTGGTTATTCAACTCCCTTTTAGTACTTTTAAGGCTCTGTGGATCTCTACCTTATTTGTATTATTTTCAGGTGAAATTAATTTTAAAAGCATCCATTCACACAGAGAATTATCTTAAAATTGCAAATATTTTACAAGTAAAAAAATTGGTAGCATTAAACATGTAGCCCTTAAAACAAGACAATTGAGAATTTTATTTCTTGTGGCACTGTTAGAAGCAGAGGAGCGGCATAAACTTGAACCAGCAGCAACTCCTCTCTGATCATTAATCCTGTTGCATCAAGGTGCCCATAATTTGCATTAAATTATTTAATGAATTGATAGGCAAGTGAGTTCTATTTCTGCCAAGAATCTGCAGTTTGGAGATGCCAGCTATGTGAGGAATAAGCTCTCCATGGCCCATTTACTAAAAGCGCTTGTGTTTATATTTGTTGTCTTTGTGGGAAGGTTGAGTCCTTTGTCCAACTTTGTTTTGTCATTTTACTGTAAATTTTAACATCTGTTTTGCTAATACGATCTTACGCTACTAATATTCAGCTGTTTCCATTTTTAAATAGATTTTTTAAAAAGTCATTTATTTGCTATGCCCTAGGCAAAAATTAATATCATTTATTAAATTTTGCCATGGCCATGTGGCCATGGCTCCACTATTCTCTTTTGTTTCACCCAAAAAAAGCTTTAGAATTAATTAAATTGATAACTTCTCAAGTTCAAATAAGTGAAAATCCTGATCACTTAAAAGTAAACACTATTAACATTTTATTAGGCATTAGTCTATACATCTTAGGCATTAAAAAATATAGCCATGTACCTACAAAGTACTTCATATGATTAGGTAAATACGCATATTTCATGCTGTCCTATATAAATTTGATTGTGATGTTTATTTCCTATTGATTTTTACTCATTTTTCAATAAAAATTACATCTAAAATATATTTTAATAATATGTATTTAAAATGGTTCTGTACCAGATATTTTAAGTGGTTTCTAATGCCATCTGCCATTGTCTAGTTTTATTCCTTTTTAAAAATTATTTCTATACCATATAATATATAATCAAAATCATGAAAAATAATATTTATTAAATAGATTATTCTCTCAGCCACTTTGAGACAGGTCCATTTTATTGTGAAGGAAGCAGGATTAAGGATGTTACCTCAAGTGTCTAATGTCACCCGACTACAAAGTAATGCAGCACAGATTTGAACCAAGGCTTCCCATTGTGGGCTCGTTACCATTTCCAGGCAGTGCACTCCCTGGTGTACACTCTTGATACATTTTCGTAAAGTAATAAAGGTTGCCCATCATGGTGGCCCATGCTTGTAATCCCAGTTACTTGGAAGCCTGAGGCTGGAGGATGCAAGTGCAAGGACAAGCCTGGATGACTCAGTGAGACCTTGTCTCCAGAAAAGATTATAAAAGGCCATTTAATATGATACTGTTAACCTACTCTTTGCCTAACTCATAATTGTCTGCTAAATGTTCATTGAGGAATTGAAGGCTGCATTCGTACTACTTTCTACTCCCCATTTTATGAGATATTTTTCTAGAAGTCATTTATACATTTATCCTGTACTCACAGTGCTTTTTATATCATAAACTGTTTAAAAACAGTGTATCTGAATTTTATGCTTATTTGTGTGCATTTATGTGCTTATAGTTGCAACTGTTTACTGAACACTTACTGTATGCTTAATATTTTGTATTCATAGTTGTATTTATCCTTGCCGTGATATAAGTACTATTTTCCTCATTTTTCAATAGTGAAACTGAGGCTCAATGAGGGTAAACAACTTGCCTAAGATTAGCTGAAGAAATGGGGAGCCAGGATGTGATTTCAGACTGCTCTTGCTCCAGAACTCCTACTAAAGGAATCCCCATCTGTGTTACTGTGTAAAGCTTCCAATACTATAGATATTAAATGAACCTTTCGTCTAGGACCACACTCATACCAGTGCTGTTTTATCCACAGCCTCACACCTAACTCTTCCAATAATACCATTACTTTTATTGTTCGCATGCTACACACATATGAGAAGTATAGATTTAGGGGTGATCTGCATGTACAAGAGGTAGGCTCAGAAGGCAAATGTCTCTTCATTTCTTTGTGATCACCTCTAGCCCCCAATGCAGATGAATACTGTTAAAATGGGTGCAAATGTTCAAAATATAACTAACATCTAACAAGTGCTTTTTGGATAGAGAATGAGATGTAGCATTGGAGAAGGAGGCTTCCCACACCTAAACATTTAGGACAATGACTATAGGGTTCAATTTAAAATTTACTTTCAAATTTATGATTTACCGGTATAAAGAGGAATTAGATCATATGATGGGCTTGCAAGTCAAGTTATTTAGGTCTCTCCCTTGTTCAAACGTATTATTAGAATACAAGTGAAATGTGAATTTCACTCTAGTGTTTTCAGAAAATTTAGTCTTAATTTGTTTATGCCATCTTTGAGAATGTTCACAGTGGAGTGATCATTAGTGCCAGAGAACACACCCCAAGCCAAATGGCGATTTTAAGAGAAGAGTAACATAATACAGTAATTTTGAAGTGGCCTACAAATGATCTGCTTGTGGATGTAGTGGTGGGATGGGAAATGGGGTTAATTCGGATGACTGTTGATAGTATTATTTGCATCATTATTATTATGCTTATTATTCCCTTATTGGAAATTTCTGACTGAAACAACATGTTGAGCAGTAGTTTTTGAAGTAACATGTGTGCTCAAAAACAATTGTTACATAACAGTGCACTTGAGTGCTAGCACTTAAGGTGTTAAGTGATCAGCAGCCCCTTCACTTTGCCCTATCATTATTTTACATTTTATTGACCCATTGGTAGAATAAGCATTATAATTGCTATTTTACAATTTAATAGAAGAGTTGCTTTTGTTGCACTATCACATATGGCATCAAGCTTCAGCTTCTTTTGCATCTAGTATCCTTTCTACTGCAACATATTTTATTTTACAGTAACATTTTATTTGTTTTGTTGTTGTTGTTATACTGTTATCAGCTTAAATACTAGAATAGTTGTTACACCCTTCATTGATAGGAATATATTAAAATCCACATCTATGAGCAAGAGAGTAGGCAGCCATTGTCTTACTCAAAAGAAGATTATGAATGAGTGATATAGCTAGGTCACCTTAAAAATGAAGTGAACTGTCTCTGTAGAAGAGTTCCTTCTGATTGCTGCACTCTAGACTTCCCTGTTTTTAAACCTGATTCTTGACTCCCAAGTCCCAATGTGTCTTAGCTTGGTTTTGATGAGGCCTGCAGAGCCTTTGTCAGTGCCTGCTGAAATTAGGAAAATGAAAATATTTTTCTCACTCCTTCAGCCACTGTGATAGCACTATTTTCTTGGGCTGTACACCCAGTTGTACACAACTCAGGTTCTGTGTCTGTCCTCTAGCCTCTCTTACTGTTAATAAAAAGAGCTAACATTAAAATCTTGCTATACTCATCCTTTGCTATTTACATTTCTCGTTTAATTTTCACATACCTCTTAGGCAAGTACTGATATTTCCTCTTTTTTATACTTAAGGAGTGAAGTATGTAAAGATAACTTTGCCCATGATCTACAAATTATTAAGTAGCCAATTCAGAGTTTGAATTTAAGTAGTCTTACTCAAGTTTGCAGTGTGATTGGTGCTAACATTTCTTTGATGCTCCATAGGTGTTTTATAATAAATAAATAACAACTTATAATAAATTACCTGGATTATGAAAGAAGGAACCGTGTAGCTCAGTTTGATGCTGCAGAAGTCAGGGATGACCTTACTACATTATGGATGGCTTTTGGAAGAAATGGGGCTTCATCAAATGATCAGATGTTTAGTTGGGCTTTAGTTGTCCTGCTAAGATATCAGGCTGCTGTGAGATTAGTTTAGTGCCATGAAGTTACTCTTATCTTCTGTGTTGCTCTCCATTTCATCCCTTTTTTAGTTCTTTACTCACTGCCTCTGCTGTAGACTCTTGATTTCCACTGTCATGTTTGGGTCCATTGCTCTCTTCAGCTTCTCTTCTGTTTTAGTGGCCTGCTGCTGCATTTTGCTTTATTTTCAATCAATGTTTTGAGATTTGTGTTTTAGGTCTAGCTCATTCAATTTCACTAATCATGTTCCATTTCTAAATACATCTCAAGTTATTTTATATTGTTGAACAATTAATTTGTTCCAGGTTTTGCTTTTGCAATATAGACATGATCTTCTGTGCTTGCATGTACATCCGCTTATGTACAGGTACCATATTGTAAACCAGGAGTGGAATTTCTTGGTCCTTTGGTAAATGCTTCTTTAGTTTTACAAAGTGCTGAAGTTTTTTTCCCCAAAGTTAGTTATGCAAATGTTTATTCTTTTTAAAAAAATTTTATTAGTACATGTTTGTAATTCATGCAGTTTACAATCACCTTGAGAGTGCTTACATGTATATATCACATGCAAATGTTTATTCTTATCCTTGTGTATAAAGTGTTGCAAAATGTGTTTTTATCTCTCCAGACTTTATAATCATGGCATCTGTTGTTTAGTGTTGATAAGAGTTTTGCTCAATTATAAAGGAACTCATGTTACACAAAAATTATCATATATATAAGAAATAATTGTCTTGACCATGTAATAATGATGAGCAAAGGGCACGTCTGCCTTACAAATTCCAAGTGAATCTAGAAAGAATAAAGAAAATAAGGCAGAGTTCATTCACCTCCCTTGCATGTGGGCTGATCTGGGTGCCTTCCTGCTCCAATAGAGTATGGCAGAGAAGATACTCCTTTAACTCTACGAACACCTGTACAACAACCCCTTGCCCAGGAGGTTAGGTTTATTCACATTGATGAGCCAGTGTTGATTTCCTACTCTGATAATGCGAAGGTGTTCACTGCTGTCATGTTTTTCCCAAGAGTCTGTAATCATGGTCTAATCATATGAAAACACCAACCTGTGGTTAAGTGGAGGACATGGTGAGTACTCGTCAGATTTGTCAAGGTCATGAGAAACAGGAAATACTGAGAACCAAGACTGAGGAAACACAGCAAGTCATTGTTACCCAGTTGGATTGGGTTCTGGAACAGAAAAACATCATTAATGAAAAAACTGGAAAAGATATGAATTAAACCTGTCATTTAGTTAATAGTGCAATGCCAACATTAATTTTGTACTTTAGATAAATGTGCCACTGGTATATGAAACACTAACACATGACCAGGTTAAAGGTGCACAGGAACTCTTAATACTGTCTTTGCCTCCTTTGTGTAAATCTAAAGTCATTTAAAAATAAATAGTTTTCTAAAATCTAATGAAAGATTTGGAACAAATTTATATGTTTATATTGTTCAAATGAATGGAGGAAATTTTAATGTTTTTATAAATAAAACTTCTCTTTATTCCTTATGGACTCTGTGTAGTTTGTGAATTGTATGTTTTTCTGTTACTGTTTTCTTAAGTTGCTAATTTATTTGCAGTTATTATAGGTCTTAACCACTTAAAGAATTTTTCTGGGCTGGGGATTTAGCTTAGTGGTTCCACCGCCTATCTCATAAGAGCAAAGACCTGAGTTCCATCCCCAATACGGGGGTTGGAGATTTGCTGCTGTACCACTGAAGAAATAAATGTCTCCTGAGGGTTCATGCCTTTTTCTTTTTAAGTTTTATTTTCAGAGTTTCTACATGCTCAGCATTGCACCTCTAAGACAAGCAGTGAGGTTTTTACCATGAGAGATACAAAAGGTGATATTGATGGCTTTTCTGTTCTAAAGATTTATGGCACGCTTTCAGCGATAAAAACTGGAATCAGTAGACAAAGTCTCAATCTTAGATATTTACAGATCTTGTTAGTTTGTCAATTTCCTTCCAGAGCACATAGGTCATTAATATTTATAGGTTGATACCTGGCAGTGGTATTTGTGAAGCAACAGCCCAATAAAGCTCCTGTTCAGTATTTATAAGGTAACTCTCTCTTTATAACTAAAGGCCTGGGGAGTTGTCACCAATGGTTTTGGAATAGAATATAGAATTAAAAGAAAATAATCTTTTAAAGGCAGATATAATTCATAATTAGTTTGTAGATACTATTGTGCTGTTTTAAGGTTTTCAACTCATTTTTTTCCATTGATTCTTTCATAGAACTGAAATGAGAAGGATGACTAAAAACTCATGTAATCTTAAGTTACACTGTAATCGCTTATTCTTTTTTTGTATAATTTCATACAATGCTAAAAATACAGATTTCAAAATTTTTTTATGAATTTATTATTGAATGATACCTGCAATTTTAATCATGTTTAAAGGGGTTTTATTCATAAAACTTGACAATGATGATTTTTTTCTTCAAGGAATTTAACATTTGTTTGACACCTTACTGCATTTTCCCCCATTCTATAAAAATGTTAAAACTTGTTTTTTAGATCTCTGTTGGTTCCCTAGTGCTTAAAAATGCAAAACCTGCATTTCCTGGCACAGGTATAGGTGAGACCATTTCCAGATACCCTCTGAGCTGTATAAGCCTCATCTTATCAAAAGCAACCTGTTTTTAGGCACCCAGGCCTCACTTTCCCTTAGTACGTGTGCACTCTGGAGCTCTTGCTCTCCTATCTTATCTCCTGCCCACCTTCTGATGCCACCTTCCCACCACTACCCAGAGTGCCCTTCATTCTTGGCCTGCCTGTGACAGTAGCCTTCAGGAAGCAGTGTTCCTTACTCAAGATACAAATTTTTGTATGCTACAGCACTTACTAACATCCCCACCATCATAGACTTTCTGCTTTATTATGTAATTTTTTTTCTCATTGAGTTTATTGGTACATTTTAGGTATACAGTACAGTTACATTCATTATTGGGATCTTGTACCTTTACATGACAGGTCTTGGTTCTCATTTTTACCCCCTGTCCCTGCCCTCCCTTTACCTTCTCCTCCCCCTTATATAATTTATGTAATGCTTACTGTCCCTCTTCATTGAGACCCTGTGACAGAGGACGTAGAAGTGTACAAGCTCACAAAGGACTGACCAGCTAAAGTACGGAATGCATACAAACTGCTTTCTCCCAGTTTCCCACAGTCCTTAACTACAAAGCTTAAGTGGAATACATGTGCCTAAAGGTGGCACATTATTATAGATTCTCACTTTGTTAAACAGCTCAGTTTCACCAGAACACTATATCAGGGGGTGTGATAAAAAAAAAGTACAGTGAATGTTTTGTGGGTTTTTAAAAAATTGTAGTAAAAGATCCTTTGTTATAAATCTTTAAAATACTCCTTTTCCCTTCAAAAGCATTTATTCCATCATTCTTGTCACTTTCTGAATCAGTTTTGGAAGTATTCTTTCGCAAGCATCTGTAGTTTCATTATCATGAGTGCCTCAATGTCCTCAGTCTATTCAAAAATGTTTACCTTTCATGATCATTTCATTGTTGAGGAAGACCTAAAAGTCTCATAGTTCCAGATCCAGTGAGTAGGGTAGATGTGGGCATGCTATAATGATTTTACAATCATTTCATTCCTGCCATTTCATTAGATCTACTCGGTAGCTCCATTCACCATATTTTTTATCACAATTTGTAATGATAATCATTGAAAGAGAACTTCCAGAACTGCTTCAGAAGATAGAACAAAGGAAAGATGTGTTCAGAGTTAGGGGAAGTATTCTGAAGAGAATTAACAGCAATGTCTTTTACTGTCATAAATTAGAAAAAATTTAATTATTCACTGTGTATGTTTATTACCCTTTGTGATTTGTATTAAAGATGCCATAGCTTTTGGAGTAAAAGGTAGCAGTTTTCAATATGAGTCTTTTAGGATATTAGCACTGGGTTAGGCCTTGACAAGAGCAAGAAAGATTTTCACTAGTTGAACAGTGAAATCAAAGAAAGAATACCTTTCCCGGTAGGAACAGTGAACTACAGCTAACGAGATAGTGTAGCTTCTTCACACAGAAATGTACACATTTTAGGCCCTTAGAAGTCTAAATCATGGTAGGAGTAGTTGCTAGAAAAACATCATGGTCATCACTCTCACTTGTGAGGGTAATACTGGGAGTTTAAACAAAAACTGTAATATTTCCAGTTGAAGGTTAATTTCAAATTCCATTCAACCAAAACAAATTAAAAAACTTTCTTACCAAAATATTTTTAAGTCAAGGCTGCTTATACTGTGTTTACAAGGTCTATTCTTTCTAGTCTATACAAATTACAAGGAGTATTTTTTTATTGTAGAAGAGGAGAGAATCTCTTGGGTAGATTTCAAAGAACAGAACATATTTTACGAATCCCTTGGGCCTGTGAAATGGGGGGGGTTTGCATGATACATATTTCATACTTACATTATTTACCACCTCTAAATTTAAATTGGCACCGCCTTTTATATCAGGAGTTTCAATCCAGGTCCCTTTGAGAATAATTTTTATTTTAGGTGCTAATTTTTTAAAAAGGAAGTATAACCATGCTTTGGTATAGCATCAGTTTTTAATTCTATAAACATTCCTTTAAAAATAGGAATTACCTATAATTGGAATCAGCTTGAGAAGGAATGCAAATGAATCGGTTGAAAGTCATTTACCAAAAAAGTGATTCTTGGCTAACCATCTTAAAATGAATTTTGACTCAAGTATTTCTTGTAGTATCCCTTTCTTTGAATATGATTTTGACATTTGTGGAGCTTCTGACTATTTTTAAATTAGCATCAAATATTTTTTTCCAGTTGACTTCAAACATCTTAAGGGCTGTGCATTCTATGCATTATCATATATAACAAAGATAAATATTTATATGGACATTTTAAAATAAAAATTAAGACATAAGGAAGTCCTTGAAATTATTACTTCAAAGGACTGTGTTTGTGGATCCTGTCCTTTGGGTATTTTTGCATTTTTCTCATTTCGACAGGAAGTCTAAGCTTTTAACTCATTTACTGTCTACACAAATAAGAACAACAGGGCCTGAGATAGATATCTTGAAATATATTATTACAATGAAGGTTGGTGCTAAGAAGAGTCATGGAAGGTTAAGCAGTCACTGTTAGGTTTTTCCTTTTGTGTGTCAGTCAAATTACTTGCTCAATTCTAGTATCAATTTCAAGGTATATTTGTATCACCTATCTAAGACAGTATTTCCAAAATAAGGTTGGAAGGTATGAAATCATTTTACAGTGCATTTCAAAAGAACAAAGAACCTAAGGAGGCTGGATGCTTGACTCAGGATATTGATTGGGAGGGAATAGAGGGCTCAGAATTCATTGCTGAACCTTAATGGCTAGGTCAGTATTTTTCACTAGAATGATTGTGGTAAATATTTAGAAGTGCAGTCTTTGCATGTACATGCTAGATTGTGCCATGTAGTATTTATAGCTGTATTTCATAAGAGAGCATGTGGATTTAGTGACTTTCATCCTTGAATAGTCAAATGTTTCCTCTTTTTGTCCATCTGGCACAGGAGTCACTACCTTTAAGAAAGTTAGGATCTAGTTGAAAAGAGATCTTTCGTACTTATTCTAAAAATTAAAAGAGACATTCTTCTACTTTTGATGATGATTGAGAGATTTTTTTTTGAAGACCATTGAAATGGCATTTTAACCTAAGCTTGAAACCCACTGAACGTCACAGTGACAAATCATTAACTGTACCCTATTAAAAATCAGAAATGAGACCTGAGCTAGTCACATTGATTGAAATATCTTCTCTATTTGTAACTCCATGTTTATCCTGTTGCTCTCTGGGGGGTACTTCTGAACAGGAGATGTCCAAATATGCACAGCACTAGGGCAGTTGGCTAGCAGTACTTATCTAGCACCATCAACTAATCTTGCGGAGAACCAGAGATTAGTGTATTTGGAAGTTCATTTGCTGTTTTAAAAATCCATTTATTTAATTAAGCAAGGGAGTAAATATTTAAACTTATACACAGTTCTTTAAGACAGTAAAATATCACTGATATTGACTGAATTTATCCTTAATGAGGCTAACTTACGCTACATTAAACACCATCAAAGCCAAAGATACCTTTTGAGATAGTGAGTCATAGTGTATTAATATAAAATATTCTGAGGGAGGTTATGTGATATATGAAATATATACATAAGACAATATTCATACTTAATGTCATATGTCTGTTTGATGTACCTGTAGATCTTTTAAAATTCTTCTTGTGTGCTTTCTTTGTGGAATGTCGCCATACACGCTCCTTCTGTCACTGCCTTCCCCATCCCTGACCAAATGTATTGAATTAATATACACGATTGTTCTGTGTATTAATTTTTTTTTTTGGCAGAGTCAAATAAGATTGTTACTGCTCTCTGGTGACATTTCATTCTCTACCCAGTTAAATCTCTTTACTTATCACTTAGGTTAGATAAAATTTTTCAGAGACAGAGATAGGGCGAAGGGATGATGGTTGTAGAGGGAAAGTCTTCGCAGAGAACTTTCAGTTGTTTTAAAGTAAAAGAAACTTTGTGGTTCTTTGTTTTTTTTTTATTTCTGGGATTTTTGAGACAATGATTTTTAAAAAAATAAAAATTAGTAGTAGCAAGGGTCATACTATTTTTTATGTGCTAGAATGTATTATGTACTCTAAGTGATGTCAAACATTGAAAACCCAACTTGACAGCAGGATTTCCCAGAGCAAATTATGATGGCAAAATAGTGTGTGAATCACCAAAATCATTGCTTTATCTATCGCTCCATCAAGCAACATGGAGGGTTTAAGGACTGCTGTGAGACAGGGGACTCCTCAAACTGAGGAGTCATCCCTCCAATTCTTCTACCTCCCAGTTCTGTGGCAAGATAAATGGAAGCACTGTAGCTTGAAGGTGCCTCTGCTGTGATGAGATGCAGAGAGGCCTCTCTGTTCTTTACAGGCATCATAGATCTAATAGTACTTTTAAAAGAAAGGAGTTGGTGCCCTGCTGACTAAATTGTCCTCTAGGGGAGTATTAGTTACAGAGCTTCTTTGTTAACTAGGCTGAATGCTTAACCACTTTGAACTTCTTTTATTACTGTATTTTAAGATAGCTCTATATATGTATACCCTAAATATCTGCAGGGTGGGAATATTTTCATAGAATTTTACATATAAATGTTGCATATGTATAACAGTAATATAAAATTATATATTTTATTACTCTTCTGATACACCAGGGTCTAGTCAGCACTGAAATTCTGATGACAAATGAACAAAAAGAAACCATTTTTATATTTTCCTCTTGATAGTTCCTTTATCAGCTTGTTGACTAACAGAGATGTTTTTGATGCCTTTGAAGTTTAAATGAAATTCTCTTTGCATCTGTTGATGTTACTTTTTCAACCATAACATGGAATTTTAAGGGAGGACAGCGAAGGAATTTGTAGGTTATGTGGAAAATCCACAAAAATTTCCAAGCAACATTTTGTTTTCTTGAAGATTTAACTATGATAGATAGGTTTTTAACAAATGGAATTTTCATTTTCTTTTCTATGTTTAACTCCATTTGTAGTATAATAGAAAATACTTGTAAATCTAATTATTTTCAGATTAGATTTTCTTTACAGAAGCATAAGGAAACATGTTTCCTCCTGCCGAGTCTTGTCTGTCTGGCCTTTGCTTCTCATGTTCTCCAGTGATTAAGTGTTATATGTAAGCACCTAGCCCATGGAGGCTGCCTTCATCCTAATGGGAGACTCAGTACTTTTTAGATGGTTGTGTTAGCAAAGTAAGTTGTTGTTTTTGGTAAAGTTTGTGCACATTACAATAGACCTCTGTGCAGTTCATCTGAGACCTCTCTTAATTCAGACTTCCCCTAATGAAGAGGCAAAGTCAATAGAGGCAGTACTAGTGTTTGTGAGGTTTTCATCAGCTGTACTTTAGAATAGATTTTTAAATTGTCAACAGATTTGCTGTTAAGCAAGAGAAGTTAGTTATATACTAGAACATAAATCAACAGGTAGCTGTCCAGGGAACTAGGATCCTATTTCTCAGTTTACTTTGTGACCTTTTTTTTTTTTTTAATCTTGATGAGCTATGACTTTGCCGCTTTCATAACTTCTACACTACATTTATTCTTAGAACTGCAAGCATTTTCCTTCTACCAATTTTCAAAGTCTTAGTTTCAAAACTCCCTATTGTCCTCGCAAGCACGTGGACCCGAATTCAATCCCTGGTACCACCCACC
>NW_022900926.1:27004227-27085195 GCF_012274545.1 Fukomys damarensis | reverse complement strand
CCCACCCCCACCCCCACCCCCAAAAACTCCCCATTGCAAGCAAAATTAAAATTGAGTAAATAGAGAGTATCACTTAGGGTTGAATATGTCTTGCATGCAATAACATAACTAGATATTTCTGATTCCATTCTGGAGTATTTAGTTCTGTATTACCAGGACAATTTTTTTTTATGCTTCAACTCAACTTTTATAATGTACTCAGCACTGAGCTCCCAGTTTTGATGGGTTTTGCAGAGTTAGAGATTGGGAGTCTAGTGATCCAGCAGGCCTGAAGCTAGTTACTAAGTATCTGCTAGTTACTAAGCACTCTAGGCCATTAGGGTACAGCAATAAATGGGCCAAAATAAAGCTGTCTTATTTTGGTAAAGGTACAGAAAACCTTTTCCTTTCTCTTTCCTATCTTTCCTTTATTTTCTTTAACACCTGCATTCTGTCTTTGGTAATGTGATCTTTAACAATAACTTTTTAGCTTCAGTTCTTTTCAATCTTTCAAATAGAGATTCTGATAACTGTCCCCAAAAGGTGTTATGGTCAAATTAAAATGGTCTTAACACCATAAAATTGGTGTATAAAGATATAAGGTGAAACAGTAGGATTGACTTCTGTCAACATAACTTCAAAGGGACTTATTTTCACAATATGTAAAATACAAATATCACCGTATTATAATGATATTTTGCTGTCATTTAAAATGTAAGAACCTGTCACCACAAAGTTTGGTTAAAATTTTGACTAGTACATTGCAATATCCTAGTTTGAAATTCAGTTTTCCAACATTAAACTCTAAATTAAGGGGTCCAGAGCTTGTAGTAGCTCTGTTTATTGAAGTCCTCATTTAGGAACCAGGCATACCATGTCTGTGGTAAGTCATCCCTAAGAGGGATATTCTGAATTGCACTTGAAGTAGTCTACAAGGCTCCGTGATAGTAGTTCAGAGAAAAATTTAAAGCATGGTTTTATGAAAGAGTCACAACTTGCCTCATTTTATATGGATGCCAAATCTATGGATTCTTTCTATGAGTCAGCTTATTAAAGTTTTCTGATAACAAACAGCCATAATCTGAATTGTGGAAATTATCACAAAAACTTTTTCCCTGAAAGGTGTGACATTATGATTTTCAGTAGTGTTTTGATTAGATATTGGTCCAAATATGTATTACTGTATAAATATGTGCTTTCCTTCTTTCTCAGGACCTGTCTGGCTCCATTGATGACCTCCCCACAGGAACAGAAGCAACCTTGAGCTCAGCAGTCAGTGCATCTGGGTCTACAAGCAGCCAAGGTGATCAGAGCAACCCAGCTCAGTCACCTTTCTCTCCACATGCATCGCCCCATCTCTCCAGCATCCCAGGGGGGCCATCACCTTCTCCAGTTGGCTCTCCTGTAGGAAGCAACCAGTCACGCTCTGGCCCAATTTCTCCTGCAAGTATTCCAGGTATTCACTTTTTAAATGATTATTATGTTCTTGTTAATAAAGACAGATACTGTTTTTATCAGTGGCACTCACATTCTATTACTTTATGTTACTATTTAAAAACCTGGGGCTGAGATTGCATTGTGTATGACTGCATTCTCACCAAAGGATATCAGTGTCCCTAATTCCTAAAGACTTAACAAATGGTTGTAACTACCCATTTAATAAAATTACCAACTACTTTGATGTCTTCAAATTTTTCAAGAACACTAAGCTATTTATTCTCTTAATGTATCTTTTTTAAAGATTCTGTTAAATGAGATCCTGTTAAGGGCACAAAAGTGAGATTGTTGACTAATATTGGCGTTTTTTTTTTTAAATATATATCACAGAAGTTATTTACCTAAATTATTTTTGAGTTTATATTTATCTTGTCTGATCATAATCACATATTGATCAATATCAAAACATATTTAAAGCATCACTGCTTTGTACAATATATAACAGAAGGTATAAACTTGTACTTTCTTTTCTGATATGAGGAGTTTATGTTCAGATTAACTCTTATGTTGAATTTTTTTCATTTGTCCTACATCCTGTATTTTCTACATCTTGTTTTATGTTATTGGAGTATTTAATTAGTTATTTGTCAATTTCTTTATCCTCATCCAGCTTTCTTATACCAGATGTTATCCATTCAAATCCACCAAGCAACTGGATTTTCTTTATCACTAAACTTCATGTAATTTTTTTGTGCAATTTTTGCTAACATGATATAAGTGGCTGCCAAAAAGTACATTACCAGGATGGATATTGAATCCCTAATAAATTTTTTGATGTTATTCTGTCCTCTTAAAATCATAAGTGATTGATTTTACCCCCTTTAAAAAATTTTTATCCTTTTCATATTTTTACAAAACATTTATTATGAACTCTTTATACATTATAATATGGGCTATTATTTAATAAGCATATGTACATACTAAAATGAATCAAAACTATCAAATGAATATTCAGGGCCCTACCATACAATTTAGAATTGGAGTATCACTGGTGCTGTTTTATCTGCCTATAAAATCTTTCCTTATCCTAAACTATATCTATCTCCCTATATTTTCTCCCTTTAGACATTCTCTGTATTTTATAATTCTTTTCTTTTTTAATTTTAGAATTTTATCACAACATTCATAGAATATAAGTTATTAATTTTACTTAGTAAATTTCTTTGCAGAAATGTATGCTATTTAAGATGACTAAAATTTTGCATCCAAGCTGAGAAACTTTTGAACATCTAAAGGGATGCTATTTATAATTACAAGCATTAAGTAGGAAGAGCCTCAGAAAATCAGAAAATATTGTCTCTTAGTCATGCTGTACATTTACATGTGGTCTGCTACATTTTGCTTTTTTGACTACAAAGATTATTTCTAAAATTTATACATAATTTGGGTATAGTAGTTGTTAAATGCATTTTGATTAAGGCATTTTGGTGTTACTTCTCTGTCAGTAATATTTGTACTTATAGTGAGTGATTACAGTAAAATATGGATTGTTATGTTTTTAACAGTGTGAAAGCAATGAATATACCTTATTCCAGAATTCCAAAGTCAAGTTTGTTATTCATATTTTTTAGAAATTAAGTTTATTGGTACTTTTTAGATATATAGAGCAATTACATTCATCATTGGGATCTTCTACCTTGACATGATGTATCTTGGTGCTTGCATATAGTTTTTGAGGTGTCACCTTTCTAAAGGATAAGAAGTTGTGTATAAAATATACACAAATTGGGCCAAAAAAGACTGATTAATTGCTTAAATACAAACTTTACTGAAGTGTAAAAATATTGTACTTTTACATTTTAAACCCCTGACATGGGTAGTTGACAATCTGAAGCTTCTCATACATGCATTTATCATTCCAAATGGAGATTTCTAAAGTTTTGTTTTCTTTGATTGAATGTTAATGTGTTATAGAACATATAACTCAACAAAAGAGCTCACTTTAGACCCATGATCTTGGATAAGCAGACATTTTTGCTCTGTAGATGTAATTAGTGGCAAAGTCCAGTTCATCTTTATCTTTGGGAGATTAAAAGTTGGTCAGTGAATTATAGTCACCATCTCTCCTTCCTAGTAACTTAACTGCAGGTGTTGACGTGGAGAGGGAGACAGGAGCTTTCGTGTCATTCTGTCTGCACGTTCCTTTTATAATGAAAAACTGTCTACTTTCATAGAAATGTTATCTAAAGCACATAGATTGTTTTTCAAACTCAAGTCAACTCAGGTCTGAATTTTTTTTCACTGTGCCGTGCCAGGTCAGCTCCACTGTAGCCCACTTATATATGGTGCTTGATCATACTATTCAGTGACCATTTGTACAAGAAAGGAAATTAGGCAACAAAAGTTTCACCTTTTTTGGTAGCATACTCAACGAAATAATTTCTTAACTATATTTGCCAAAGTTGGTAGTATGTGGTATATAGTATCAATAATATAAAACAACAAGTAAAACTTTTTTTTTTTTGTATTGGAGATCCAACTCAGGACCTTATACTTGCGAGGTAGGCACAGTGTCACTGAATCAAATTCCTGGCCCTAAATAAAACTTTTTTTTTTTTTTTGGTACTGGGGATTGAACTCGGGTCAGGAAGGCCACTGAACCACTGAGCTAAATCCCCGGCTCTAAATAAAACATTTCTTAATGTTAGTGTTGCTGCTGTAAGAGGAATGACCTATTGGAAAAATCTTAAAAAAAGAAAAAAAATCTTATGATTAATTTTGGCATTTCTTCACTTTTCTCACAAGTGCAGTAAACTTTTTGAGCTGAATGGATGACCTTTCATAATATTTGATCCCACTCCATTGTATCTCATTTACTAGCTGTCTAAACTAGAGAAATTTAAGCTCTGTGCCTCAGTTTCTGTATCTGTAAAGATGATAACCACATCTCACAAGGGTTCTGCAAATATCAAATAAGGTGATATATGTAAGACAGGTAAATGGTAAACATTCAGTGCATGTTAATTCTTGTCACTGACATCACAGTTATTGTTATTACTCAAACCAAAGGCACCTACAGACTTTTCCATGGTTATTACATCCAGCGTAGTACATTTGGTTTTGACAGCAAGTCTTCTGATTCTTAATCCTTTGGCTTCTTAATACAATTCAGAAGGCATGTGTATAAAGGATTCAAGGATGTTTTGATGTGTCTTTGGCTTGGGTCTAGGTGGTTCCCTCAAAGTATCATGTATTCATAGGTGGGGCTTTTTCAGAAGTGACTTGATCTAGAGTGTGTGATGTTGGGGTTAAGGGTGTGTGATTATTAAATCAGTCCGTTGATTGGTTTGGCATAATTTTGAGTATGTATAATGGAAAGGCCCACCTTGCGAGTGAGTGCTACCCATCCTAAGGGCATGTAGCCTGGATTGACTATAAGGAACAAAAAGAGGGCTGCTTTTGAAACTTAATGGTTTAATGCTTACAATTTGCTGCTTTTCTGCCTCCCTGCCTTCTAACCTCTATGAAATGTTTCTCCTCTGTGATGCCCCTCTGCCATGCTATCCTGCCTTGGAGCCTTCCAGCTATAAACTCAAACCTCTACAAACTTTGAGCCAAATAAACCTGTACACCTCTAACTTTGGGTGTCAGGTATTTAGTCTCAGCAACAAGAAAAGTAACTAAGACTGTGTTTACTAAGGTTGTTCAGGAGGAGTAACAGAACTAGCCATAAAAGCATAATGGGTAAGAAAGAGAGGAAAAGAGAAAGAAAAGCAAGCAAGTAAGCAAACATCTCCATTGATGTTCTTTAGGGTTGGGACTGAGAAAATGAAGAGGAAGCCTAGAAGATAAGACTGTACCTCAGAGGTTAACAAAATTTGTACTATTGTTACATAAAATTTTTAGCTAAAAAGTTAACCCTTGTTTCAGTCAGATCACAGGGTAGTTGATTTCCATGTGATAAGTGAGAGGCAGGGAGGCAAGTGTAAAACTTAACAATAGATGCAGTTTAGAATCATGGGTTATTTCTTATTCTTTTTGCTGTATAAAAGTGACAACATCAACTTAACTTTGAGCAATTTTCCCCACCCTCCATGTGTTTGGCCAGGGTTGCCACATATTCCAGTAGGCTGCTCCTTGTACCAGTACATGTATTTCAAGCCCAGTAGGTATTGATGGTCATCCTGTTCTCTTGTGGGGAGGGATACCCTTTTCTCATTTGTCCAAAGAATCCAGCCAGTTCTTAGCAGCCTTATCTCAGTGCTTGGGAAGTAGTCCATAGCTTGAATCTAGGTGTTCCCTATTTTCTCTTCTTTAGTCCAACAGCTCAAAACATCAGGTTTTTCTATAAATGTTCATCAAAAATTTTATATGATTCTGTCTTAATTGGATTTATTAAAAATCATAATACATTTAGATTGAAAAGTTTTTGACTTCTATTTCCCATTCTCTCCACCGGTCTATATGTACTCCCTTTTGAAAAAATAACATTCTCCTAAAATTCATATCCTTATTCTCTGGAAGTACTAAATATGTTGAGTTCTTCACCTTATATATTATGTCATGCATTTGTGAATTTAATCAAAGGTAATATAAACCATCCTTTGGAGTTGATTAGAAAATTGATAATGTTTTTGGTTTTCATGTACTTTGAATTAAATGCAAATACTTTCATATGAAGAATAATTAGGCCCTTTTACCTCCTTTTTCCATGTCCCTTAATTATTTTTAATCTCTGCTTTGGATGCTAAGATATGTATGGTCGTCTCCCTTTATTTCTGAGTCTGTGCTAGTGAAATGCAAAGGTCATGTAGAAGTTGTATAGTTTACCAGGACATAATTCTCAAAGTGCTACTTTCAGAAAGTCTGTTTAGAATTTTCTTTTATTTACCACATGTACTCTTATGTTTTCTTTCTCTCCTCTTCTTCTGCTTATTCCAACACTAATTTGATTTTTTCTGACCTCACTTCTCTCCCATGTGACCTCACTTTTGTCGCATTACCTTCTGTTCTGTCTTGCTTCTCCATATCACAGATTGCTTCTTTCATTCATGTCTCCCCAGCAAGTCATTGTAAAACACACAGCTGGTGTGTAGCTGATAACTGGGATGAGGTAAAGCCAAAATATTGTGGGGTATTCATGCTGGTCTTGTGTTCCAGAATTAGTTGTAAAAGAGCAATCATTTTTCTCCATCTCTGCCCTGCAAAATGAAATTGACAGCTAATTAGAAGTATCACAAAGGTAGATAACCAAAGGGCAGTAAAGCTTCCCGAATGGCAGATTGTGATTCTTGCCTGTGAATCCATTCCTCCACCCACTGCTATTTGCACTCCCATTACGCTGCCTCAAAAATGAGGTGAGTGTCCTGGGAACAATTACTATGAGACATGGGCAAGGCATTGGCCCTGTCACATCCCTCTCTCTGTGAGTCTTTTCATTCCTGCATTCTTTCAAAGACAGGCTAGAGCTTTCCTGTGGTTAGAAGCCAGATGGATTCTATCCCTTTGTTTGCATGTAACTGAGCTTCAACATTGCAGACATCTATAGTTTGAAGGTAAAGAATTCAGCCCTGGTTATTTAATCTGAACAGGCACTAGAGAACAGAAACCAGCCTATTTATTGTCTTTCCCCCCGTGCCATTATAAACTTTGTTTTCTACTTATTCTCTCTTCATTTCTCTCCATTTCATATTTATATTTAGAGACAGATGAAGTAATCTCCATCTTTCTAGCCAGTAGTGTGAATGTATACACACTTAAGTGATTCTAGTGTCAGGTGCAGTTCATTCTGCAATATATGATATTATATATTTTTTCCTCTAATAAATGAGGACTTAATGCTGTTTTATGAGTTATATCCTGGAGTTATGTGCTTTGATATAAGGAGGAAAATGTACTGGGTTTTGCACATATTGGAAAGGTCTTACATTGGGCATTATTCCCCCACCACACAGTGGAAGCTGACACAGAAGGTATGTTTGTTGCCAGATCAGTCAGTGAGTATTAATTTCACTCTTCTTACCTCCTGAGCCAACTATTATGGTTTACTAACAAAGCAAAAATGCAAATAGGCCAAACTTATTTTATTTTGTTGGCCAAAGGCTTTTGTCAGCATTTTCCTGCATGTGCTGTAAGCAGCAGCCATGTTTAAATATTAAAAATTGAGCAAACACCAAAGGAGGGGGAATGGGAAGCTATATTTAACTGTTCATAGCCTGATAAATATTTTTATATATAAAACTTCGATGGTTTAGGCTGTTGATGATTATCCATTGGTTTGTTAATGAAGATTTATGGGTAGTAATTACAAAGTCCCAAATAGATTTTCTTTTTTTGACATTTGGCTCATGTACCAAGTCCAGTTTTAGGTGGAGTTAAGTCACTTCCTTCTGCCCTCAGGAGACCATGGACTACAATGAATTAGAACCCAGAATACAAAATTAGATGATTACATTAGCACCGCACTAAATGGACACTGATTTTACAGGCACTCTTCTTCCGTGTACTAGGTATTTATTGTAAGACTAACTGAGGGCAGTTCTTCCTGGCAGTTAAAAACAGAAACAGAGAAGAGTTGCATCAAATATACAAGTTACATTTCTTTTTAAGTTTCACAAGTTTTGCTGTATATGGTGTTATGTGAGGTATCTCAGCCCCACACCCACCCACTTACTATTAGCTGTTGAAGTGAGGGTTGGGTCAGGCAGGGTGCTTTAAAAGTTCAGTGACTTTGAAGGAGGGCTAGGTTGAGAGAAATCTTTCAGTTCTTCTCTCACATTCTCTCTTTACTCCTTTCTGTCATATCTTGCTTGTTTAGTCACTGTGCTTTCAATCCCTCTCCAGCTGGCTATTTCCCCACCAGCAGCTCCACAGTTTCCCTCTTCAGCAGCCCCATACATGTGTCCCCTCCTCAGGAAGGGCTTTGCCCTTCTCTAACACAGACTTCTGCCTAACAAACACTTCTAGCTGTTTTTGAGAAAGAAGCAAGTGGTAGGAGCCCATGGAGGGCATTCAGCAGGGATGGCCATGGAGTTCCATTGGTCAAGCTCAGATTCTGAAGGTCCATCATATCAGCTTCTAGATGGTAAGAGGTGCATCGTACATACCAACTTGCCGTGAGGAATTTGTACCCTCAGGAAAAGCTCAGACACTAGTGTTATAAAGTTCCAAAAATGGTGATAGGCATTCAGTTAAATCTGGAAATAACTTCTTCGGCAGCACTGTGGTGTATTTAGAACACTTCCCCCACCTCCACCCTCTTTAGCAAGTGGGAGCTAAGTGGATTTCTTTATGAGCTTATAAAGCGTCAGATACAAACAAGAAGATATTCTGGTCAAAAAATGAATTTTCTTGCTTAATTTGACATTCAGACAAGCAGATTCTGGAAGAATGCTATAATAGGAAAGAAAAAAATAAATTACAGCAAATAGTCATAGGCCAGAGTGAACAGGAAGGATTTTAGTGAGAGGAAATGATAGTTTCAAGTATAATTTGTCAAGATTAGTACCTATAAAATGAACAACAGAGGATGTAAATCGGTATCTCTCTCTTACTTAATTCATTCTCCATAGATTTTGAAATTTTAAGGCCTCAAGCCTTAACCCATCCTCAATAAGTAAAATTTCCATTTTTAAATTTATCCTTACGCAATAAAACTTGTGGTACAATTATGCATTTATTTCTATATGTAAATGGTTCTAAGCAAGTTTTCTTTCAGGATAGCATTTAGCACACTCTAGAATGGCATTGCTGTGATGACAGAAATATTTCATTTGAAGATCTGCATAGCTACCGTACCTGACTATCTCATTTCAAAATGTTTAATCACATGTTCCTTTTTTGGCTTCTCTGGAGGTAGAAATCCTGCAACAGCTTGTTGCAAGGGAGATGCATGCTGCTTATTGGCAAACTGAGCAAGAAAAATAATTAAACAGAAAATGCCATTGATATATCAATGTTTTTAATCTGTAGCAGTACAGAAAATGTCAATTCAGCAGTTCTACAAGGGAGAGAATTTAGCCAGTATTTTTACCCTTACAAAGTAAAATATTTGTGTGTTATACAAAACAGTCATTTCCAATCCTTTCCAAATGATTCGTAGTGGCAGTTGAAAAAGCAGCCATGCATCTTATGTTTGAGAAATCGGGCGGCTCTGGAGAGCTTGGTTCTGGTAGTATGATGCAGAGCATATCCCTTCAATATTCTGTCTTAAAATTCAGACCAAGATCCTGGTTCTGGAGCTCCACACCAGCATGAACACAGTGGAGTTTAGAGGGCAGGCTTCTGCTGCTGCTCATGCCAGAACCGGGGGCAAGTTCCATTTCTGTAATTAATCCGTCCACAGTTCTGTACACACCCTCTTCTTGAGGTGGCACTCCAGTCGAAACCAGGCATTCTTAGTTTGGGGACAAGAACATGGCTTTTGTTTTCCAAAAGCACCACTCTTTGCAGTTCTTCCATTCTAACACATTTCAGATTAAGCCTTTCCCTTTCTCTTTCCTCTACATTCAGAAATAAGAGAGGAATTTCTCAAAATGCACCTGTCCACTTGACCTCACTACCCCTCTTAATTAAAAATAAGCTCTGTTGTTTCCTTTAGCTGTTTTGTGTCCTTCTGTTCCTGTTCTCTGGCCTATGCGTGAAGCTCCCCAAGTGCCTCTGTTGCAGAGACAGAGCTGTGTGCCTTGCTCTTGCTGTCATTCCAGCAGTGATTCATCTGTACACTTGATTGCCCCAATAGTCCACTCCCACGTCTCCAGTGTTTTTTGCACTGTTCAGTAAGGAGTGCCTAGCTTATTATTGGTTTTCATCTCTGGCACTGAGGAGCCTATCACTGCTCCAGACCTGTGCTCAGCTGACTCTTGTTGCTTCTTGAATCATCAATGTGCTGCCTCTGTAAAAACGCTGTTGTCATTGATCTGCTGTATTAAGAAGTCAAAATGGGGAAGTACAAAGCTGTTATGAATTAATTTTAGCCTAGAAAGAAAAAATTATAAAACTATTTGATTACCTTCTGGGAAATAGTGATAGTATGAGTGGTGTTGGTAACCAAGATATTCCTAAACTTCGGTAGTAATTTTGTGTTTTCTAAAAAGGAATAAAATTATTTTACAGAAAATTGTATTTATTTCCCTATCTTCTCATAACCCAGGAGCCAGGATTTTTACAATGTGTTGATTGACTATAGCCGTTAAGTCTCTTATTAATCAGTTTCATTGCTTTTTCTCAATTTACACACTTGTACCTTTGATTTCTCTTCCAATAGAGGGTGATGTGGGTTGTCGTTGACTAATAAAGAGGAGAATTGGTTTCAGCATGAGACAAACGGAATGCCGACACCAATCCTAAAATGCATTAATCTTTAATAATCCACATCTGCATGTTTATAAATGATATAACCAGAGCTTATTAATTTTGACAGTCTCCCTTCCAAACAGAAAGTGACATAAGAATTTGTAGATGCAAACCACAATAAGTGCATATAGCTGAGTGCCAAGAGTGTGACCTTGCTGAGGATGCCAAACATAGTGTTTCATTAAATGGTTTTAGGGTAGAAACGTGTTTCACTTTTGCTACTGGATACCTTCAGGTGATATCCAACAGAAAGCGGATTAGCCCAGTTGCCCATTTTCTTCTTTTCTCTGTTTATCATCCTTTTGTCTCATTAATTCAGCCAAGTGCTGAGTGCATAGTAGGCTGCAGGAACATCTCTAGGAACTAGGGAAAATGCTCTGAACATAAATGAATAGAGCCCTGTCCTCATGGAGTTTAAATTCCAATGGGAAAGACAAAAATTGCACAATTAAGTATATACTTTACTCTTAAGGATTGTTAGACAAAACTCAGATTGCTTCCTTAGATAGCAGTAGTTAGTGATGATGTTTCTTGGAAATTGATATTTAAACAAGAAAAATGAAGTAAGGGCAGCAGCAACCCATATAAGTGTCTAGGAAATCAATGTCAAGTGCAGAGGTAAGATCTAACTTGAACCGTGTGAGCATGATGGAGACACACACAAGCCAGTGGGGCTAGAGCTTAGTGGAAAAGGTAATAGGAACAGAACTGGTGGCCAGTCATACCAGAGCATAACTAAGGGCCAGTTTGTTCAATAGTTTACCCTTATGCAAAGATTTGCCTTTTGAGGTTTCAGTTACCTGTGATCCAAAAATATTAAATAAAAAATTCCATAAACATATAATTTATAATCTTAAATTGGTCAGTCTTCTGAGTAGCATAATGAAATCTCTCACCATCTTGCTTCACCCCACTTGGAATGTGAATCACCCTTTTGTCAGTCATATCTACACTGCATATGCTACCCATTTCTGCATATGCTAACTATTTCTTAGTTAATAGCCATCTTGGTCCTCAGACTGATTGTCCTACTTACTCTCTTGGTGCTTGTGTTCAGTCAGCCCTTATTTTATTGAATAATGGCCCTGAAATGAAAGAATAATGATTCTGGCAGTTGATATATGCTAGAGAAAAGCTATAAGTGCTTCCTTTAACTGAAAATGTGAAAATTCTCAGCTTAATATAGAAAAAAAGGAAAAAACTTAAATACTGAGGTTGCTAAAATGTATGCTAGAAATTAATTTTCTACTGTGAAGTAGTAAAGAAGAAAAGCACTGAGCCTCAGGGAGCCCTGAATCACATGAAGATTGCTTGAAATGAGGGGCACCAAGCCATTCACTGCAAGAAGTAATTGTGACACAGATTCAGCAATGAATTTGGCCTGAAAAACAAACAAACAAACATAGTACTAGAAAAGCTACATCTGCCAATGAACAAGTTGCAGTCACGTTTCTGACAGGTTTGAAGAAGGTAACTGAAGAGAAAGATAGCATCCAAAGCAAATCTTCAGCTGATAAAACTAGACTTTTCTGGAGGAAGATGCCCAAATAAATTTCCATTCATAAAAGACCAAGGGAGGTACCAGGGCATAAGATATGAAGGGGCATATTAAATTTGGTCCTGTGTACTCTCCAAAACAAAACAAAGCATATTTTGAGAGAGACCATATTCACCTAACTTTTAGTAGCATATATTGCTATCATTCTATTTTAATTATTGTTGTAGTTAATGGTAGTTATTGTTAATTTCTTATTGTGCCTAATTTATATATGAAACTTTATCACAGGTGTGTATATGTAGGAAAAAATACAACATATGTAGAGTTTGGTGTTACCTGCAGTTTTGACATCCATTAGGGGTCTTGGAACCTATCCCCCATTGTGAAACTGTGTAGGGCTTTGTAAATTATGATTAAGATCTAGGAATTTCCTTTGAGTATGATGGGAGAACACTAGAAAGTTGAGCAGGTAGGGAATGGCAAGATCTAATTTAGGTTTAAAGGACCTTTCTGGATACAATTTGGGGAATTAAGTAAAGGGCAAAGGCAGGAGCAGGGAATCCAGAAGCATCTGTAGGATCCTAGGGAAGGTTGGTCATGGTTAGGCATGCACACAGCAGAAGTAGGGGCAGAAAATTTTTGGCTGAAAAAATTAGTAAATAATAGTTCTGTTCCATGGGAGACAAAGGACTCTGTGTTTGAAGGGGGAGTCAAGAGTATGGTTTTGACTGAGTTTCTTATTAATCATCTAAAAGGAGATTTTGAACAGGTAGTTGTTCCAAATAATTTGGATTCAGGGGGAGTATTTCAGTGGGAGTGATATACTTGGGAGTCATGAGGGTTCTGGGAAAGATCCAATAGGTACCTGTCCATCAGAATCCTGACAGGCTTTGAAATCAGATTGCTGAGTCCCTCCATCTGTTTTATGATTTAGTAGGTTTGAAATAGATCCCAAGAACTGTCAGTTTGGCAAATACCCATTTGATGCTGAAGCTACTTGTCCGGAAATTGCTGACCTCTAGGGAATGAGTAAAGGCCAGTGGTTCTCAACAGTAGTTACCCAGAACATCTGAGAAAGGACATAGGCTGGGCTCTGCCATGTAGTTTTTGGCCTCACTGGCTCCATGTGGAGTCTTGGTGCAGTATTGTTTTAAAACTCTTTTGTGGGGTTGTTAGGTGCAGCTGAGGTTGAAAAATATTGTGGGGAGAATTATGAAGATAGAACCACAGGGCACTCAAAAATATCACCTTGAACAGGTAAACAAATGGAAGAAATGTTTTTAGAATATGGAAGACAGACACCTCTGATGCCCAGCACAGCTAACTTTTCCCAGAACGTTCCTTGGGCATGATTTCAGAGAAAGCCAGTATTAACAGTTAAGGTCATGAGTTTATTGGTCACAGAAAATTTTAGGGATAAACACCTCCTCTTCTTTTTAAGTAGAGCATATTTAAAAGTATCTGGACCTTTCTAGACCTAAGTTGCAATTTAGTAGGAAATATTGTCACAGAAAAATGAAAATAATTGTCACAGAAA
Organism: Fukomys damarensis; assembly: GCF_012274545.1. NCBI lineage: Eukaryota > Metazoa > Chordata > Mammalia > Rodentia > Bathyergidae > Fukomys > Fukomys damarensis. Next base: position 27,071,390 of record NW_022900926.1, on the reverse strand, counting down.
AAAAAATTCTAGTGATACAAGGGGCTTGAATTCTTAGGCCTAATTCAGTTAGATGTAGAGTCCCTTATCTTCAGTTACTATTTTGAGTCCATTTCACATGAAATCCAAGGGTCCTCTCATTTAAATTCTACCTGAAAAAGGCAAATATGTGGAGAACTGAACCTCAGTGTATAGCCGTTGGTTTTGTTTTATTTTTGTTTTTGCTTTAGAAGCAGCTGCGTTAAATAACTCAGAATTCCCTATTTCAATACTACTGACTGTGATTTTGGGCCAGATCTTTACCCATATTGCTTTTTTTCTTTTTTGATTTTTGAGACAGAATTTTTCTGTGTAGTTCAGGCTGACCTTGAACTCACTATGTACCCCATTATAGCCTCGAACTTGCAGTGATCCTCCTGCTGCAGCTTCCCAAGTGCTAGAATTACAGGCTTGCCCCACATGCCCTCCTCATATTTCTGAATTAAGGAATACTAATGTAGTTTTCCTTTTGCCTGGGAATATTCATCCTACCTGTTATCCTGGCAAACTATCCTTTGCAGTCCTACTGAAATCTGTTTTTCTTTACCAGGTCCTTACTGACCCCCTCCAGCTGGAGAGAATTCACCTCTCCATAAGGTACTTAGGCTGGGCTGGAGGGCAAGAGCAACATCCTTTCTTTTCATCGCCAGTGCCAAGAACAGTGCCTTGCAAGCAGGGTATGCTTAGTAGATGAGGGCCAAATTGAAGAATGCCAGTTTTGGAAAATGTACAAATCCAAGGAAAGAACGTTCTAAAATTGATTACTTATATAAGTTTCCTTCTATGGCTTAAAACAATCTTTCTGCCTTTGGGTTTTTATACTTTATTTGATCATTCTCCCCTCCCTCCCACTTAACTGTGACAGTTATTCTACTTTCTTTCCTCTTAAAAACAGAACTTGAGCTGAGTATGACAAAGTATACTTGTAATTCCAGCACCGTGGCAGGCTTAGTGAGGCAGGAGGCTAGCAAGTTCAGGTCCACCTTGAGCAATTTAGCAACTTAGCAAGACTGTCTCAAACATGAAAAATAAAAAATCCTGGGGTGAAGTTCAGTATGAAGGTCCTCCATTCAGTCCTCAGTAGCAGTTTTTTAAAAAGTAACATTCCAAAACTTGTTAATCTAAACCAAACCTTACATGTTTACAACTGAACCTAATTCTTGTGGATTTTATAGACAGAAATTGTGCTAATAAACGTTGCAGCAAAATTCTGGAATTCTCTAACATCCAGTTTTTTTTCATTGTTAAATTTTTTTAAATAAACATTTTTTAAAGTACACATTTTCACAGAAAATGGCCAGTCGAGAACAAATTATTTATGGGAGAGTTTTATCAATACCTGGCTAACATTCCCATTACCACAAAGCCAAAGCCACTGGCTAGATGAACATTGAATAGTGAAATTCTAGTTCTGGCTAGAATTTGGGCTCCAGCAATAATTGATAAATAATAGACTCCAAATATTTGGGAGTGACAAGTAGAAAAAAATGCCATTTGTTAAAAAGATACACAGTTTTTTTAAAAAGATACACAATATTTCAAAAGTATTGTGTATTTGCTGAATATTTAGTTAAAATCTGAAATGTGCATTTTAAAAATTTTTTTATTTTATTTATTTTTTTGGTACCAGGGTTTGAACTCAAAACCTCATGCTTGCCAGGAAGGCGCTGTGCTGTTGAGCTAAATCCCCAGCACTTAATCTAAAATAAATAATCTAAAGTGGAATACATGAGGAGGTGATACAGATCGTATTTCTTCCTCTCATTCCTCATGGTCTTTATCATGCCACCCTCAGAATGCTTCCTGTTGTTGGTGGCCCTTGTGACCTGGGCACAGCCCAGAGAATTTAGCTTTGCCCTTGGCTGGGCCCTATCTTTGCCCATATTGTATCCCTCAGAAGATGGCCACTGTCTAGCCACCTGGGACACCCCAGTGCTAGAGGGGTTGGTGCTCCTGAGTTGTCTCCCAAGACCCACACTTTCAAAGAGTTCGGTGTTGCTTAATCCAGATTTCATTCTGTATCTCTTACCTCTTGAAAAAGCACTGCTTGAAACACCCAAGGTATGTCATTCAGGGAACAGTGATGTCAGCAAGTTAAGCAAGTGTTTATTACCTTTAAATGTAAACAAAAGCCACAGGGATTTAGCTCATTGGTGGCTTATCTGCCTTGCAAGTGCAAGGTCCTGAGTTCAGGTATCAGGAAAAAAAAAAAAAGACCCTTTAAATGTAAACACTAGTGTTACTCTTTTAAAGACTCCAAGTTTTCTAAAATAGCACAATGCTTTATCTGTCTCTTTACTTTTTTTCCCCCAGGCTCTTTGGATCTTAATTTCTGAAATCGCATACTACTAATAAAATAATTTAATTAATTAATTTTATTGGTACATTTAAGGTATACAGTGTAATGACATCATTGGAAATTTGCACCTTTGCATAATCCATCTTGGTTCTTATTTTTTCCCCATTCCCCTGTCCTCCCTTCAACCCCTTACCCCTCCCTATGTACATAGACTTTATCTCCATTTTTTCTTTTTCTCATGTTAATTCTATTCCCATCTTTCTTTTCCCTTACCGCTCCCATTGCCCCTTCCCTTTGCACCTTTTCTTCCTATTTCACATTATCTATTATACCTTTTAGTCCTTATCTCTCTCTTTACTTTTAAAAGTAGTTTTCTAACAAAGGTTTATAAGTTTTATCACAGAAGTATATTTGCATTCTTCTGCATAATATAAATGCAATGAATTTTGTAAAGCTTTTAGAATAAAATGTATTTTTTGTGCATAGAATTGGCAATTCCATAAATCGGAAATGCAAGAGGTAATCAAAATATACTGTGAATGTTTAAATTAAAAAATATTACACTAAAAGATACATAACCATTAATCCCCTTCAAAATTCAGCCCACATTGCTGGATTAGAGAGTAATGTGACTTTCCTTTTGTGTGGGATATCCACCCCAACCTGTTAGTCCTCACTCCAAACACTCTTCAAACACACTTCTTTCATTGTTTTGCCACTTTCTCTTTCTTGAAGTTAAATGGACTTAAAGTAAATATTTTGAATCTATTCAGGACATCAAGGCAGCCAAGACAATAAAACTAAAGACTCACGAAAGAGGACTTCCAGAACTGCCTCAGCATTGACAAGAATCATGGGATAAATGTATTTGCGGCAAAGGGAAGATTTTGAGAGGGACTAAGAGCAGTGTTTTGTTTACTGTAATAAAATTTATTAAATTTAACCATTCACTGTATTTTTAAAATCACACTAGGTATACAGAATCCAAGTTTACAAGTATGTACCAGTGTTTTTAATGTGTTGGTCCCAATTTTATATACTATGTGCTGCTTTCCTCCATTTCCAGGATTCCCAAACTGTGTATCTGTTTTCTCTCCTCTTACATCCAGGAGCAGTCAGGACTCCTGCTGACCAGCCATGTGTACCACCTTTGGCCTAGAAAATATGGTTCCTTGGACCTACAGGGCATACCATGCACTCATACAGTATATTCTATTTTAGATGCAGAGGAGTGGCACTTTCATAGCTATTTATGTTTACAGGCAGAGTTGTCACAGAGTGTTGGAACGCAGAATGAAAAATTTGTTACAAGGAAGGATGGAAGTGATCAAAACTTTTATTAAAGGAAGAAAGTGCCTGTGCCTTCAAAAGGGCTGTCTCCATCTGACAGTACAGAACAGAGATCAAGTGGAAGAAAGGAAGCAGGCAGGCACTCTGCTAATCTTTCTCCTAGGGGCCCAGGTGGACAAATTGGCAACCCTGTTCACAGCTTTTTTTCCTCTCCCCTTTGTATCATAAGAACTGCTAATCGGATCCATGCTGCTGCAACTGTGGTTAGTTATTAACAGAATAAAAGCAGATTTCTTCAAAAGAACTGGTAGGGGAAACGACTATAGAAAATTGCAAGGTTGTTAGAATCTTAAATGCACAGCAGTCGATTTTTTCCCCTTAGTCTGAATTATACGATGAATACAAGTCTTTCCTCTGTCACCATACTCATTTCTTCAGAAGGCAGCCAAATACTAAGCTTCTCAAACAAAAAAAGAAAACTTAGAAAGAGGAGAAATATTGAGTAGGAATAAAAATGGGTAGGAGGGACTAATTAGGTTTTGTTTTTATTAATTTGTCCTAGTGAGAGAAATATAAACTGTCTGTTTTATTTGGTTTCCTTCTCCTGCCTCTTACATCAAAGCAAGGATTAAAATTGATTTAATAAGTAGTTGTTCTACATTTTATGTCTGGTTCTCCTTGAGTCATGTTCAGACTCTACCACTTTTCCGATAGATAGAGTGCAATGGATCTAGACTTGCTGGGTAAGTTATGTTATATCCAGACACATATACTTTCCTGTCCACAGCTGGGTTTTTCCAAACCTAAAAGATTTTTGAATTGTAGACCAGAGTTTTAAAGCTTTGGGAATGGGTGTATTTTGATGAGAATGACAGATTTTCAGCATGATAGTTTGTAAGGTTCAACTCTTTTGATATTCAGCAAGGGGTATTTCCCTGATTCTCCACCCCCCCCAAAAAAAGTGGTTCCTGTTTTCATTCAGGTCACACATTGTACCTATTACTATTTCCTATTCCTGTCTTTACACCTAAAGTTAGCTCAGATAAACTGATAAAGTTTCCTCAAAGTTTTGTCTTTTATTTAATGGCTATTTTTTAATAAAAGAAAATAGTTTATTTCTTTGCTAGATGAGGAAAGAACAGGTATACTAAATATTACTGGCATGCAGAGTGATTGTCCAGCCTCATCGTCACTATGTATGCCTGTGGCTGGATCAGGCCAGAAGCTGCAGTCACATACCCCAGAACCTTTAGCCATATGGTCAGTGTGACAAACGTTACATGTTAATTCTCAGTCTGCTACATGTAAATGTTTTCAGAGAGTGGTTTATCTTCAGTCAAAGCTTCCAGTCTTCTGAACAATAGAAGTCTGAAAGTCTGTATTTAGCCTTCTATTCTCTGATTTAACTTGTCATGTGCCTTGTTAGAGCCTTTTTAGTTTCCATGCCTCAAGTCATCTATAGAAAAGTGTCTACGCTAAAGGCTCTAATGGATATCAAGTGATCAAACTATTATACTGACTTCTATGTGACAGACATTATGTAATTTAAGTGTATTTAAATTAATGAAAGAAAAGGTGGTAATAGCAAAAATTCTGGTTGAGTCTAGTAGAGTAGATGAACAACAATGTATTATTGCAAGCTTGCCTTTTAATTGAGGAAAAGTACCCAAACATCACAAGCCAAAGCAGAAAGTATTGGCAGGACTCCTATGGTGAACTGTTTCTTACAGAGACTACATAATACTCATTTCTGATTTTTCCTTGTTACCTGATAGGTCTTTGTGGCTGATCAACTTGGGACTCTAGCTGTGAGGTTTATAAAAACACTCATATCAGTAAGGAGTAAAGAGAAAAATTGAAAGATCTTAATCCAATAAATGTTTGACTGTTTGTTTGCTTCAAATAAAGGTGTATTAAAAAACTGTCAGGTTCATGGTATCAGAAATCCCCTCATTCCTTTAATGGCTCAGGTGTATACATATCAGATGATCTCTGGAGCCCTGACTTATATGTATTTTTAGAACAAAATGGAACTTCTGAGTTATAGCATGTATAACACGGAGAGGCTTGTGCTCTAGGACAGGCTTAACTCTAAAACTGCAAATGTGAACTTACTGTGATCCTGTGTCTTCTTTTAGAGTGGAGAGGGGAGTGCCTTCTTTCTGTTTTATACTGTTCTGTTTTATACAGTTGAAGGTAGGACTATTTCACAAGAAAGAACTGTGTTTACAATCACTGCCCCCATACTGTGTACTTAATACCATACCTTCCAGCATAAATGAGATTCTATTTAAAATACTTAGAGACATACATGCACACACCCCACACCAAAAAATCGTAAGTGTTTTAAGGCTGTATTCAATCACCTCAGATAAACTGACCATAAAGCTGAGACATGAACAAATTCTGTATTTTAAATGTCTGTTTTGGAACATTTTGAAGCTGTATTTAGTCAGCTTGCTTCTTAATTCTAAGAATGAGTTTGTTTTAATCTTGAAGCAACTGAAATAGAAGACACTGATCACAAGCATGTTATATCAAAGTAATTTGGTGACTTTCCAACTCAACTAAGTAAATACCTAAGACTAGAACAATTGACGAAGTTAGGCACTATCAAAAACACAATTTTTACTCTTGAGAGACTTTGAGGCAGGATGATCACAATTGCTAGAGCAGTTTAGCAACTTAGCATGATCCTGTCTCCAAAAAAAAAAAAAATGGTTTGAGAATACAGTGCAGTGGAAAGACCCTGGCTTCCACATACAGTATGAAAAAGGTTTTTCTCACGCGCATCATTAGGCATTATATGGTAGTTTTTAAAATGATGGGTAAAATTATTGCAGAGCTGCTTTATCCCATTGTGATCCAGTTTACTACTAAGGTAGATAAGGTGCTTAGCAATTTCTATAGATGTAGAGTACATCATGCAGTACCATTTGCTTTTTTAAAAAATTTGTCACTTATCATGGCAGAAGAGACATTCCTACCTAGTACTTCATGTTTCAGAAACATAGATGTGGAGTACATCACGCAGTACCATTTGCTTTTTTTTTTTTTTTAAGTCAGATTTGTCACTTATCGTGGCAGAAGAGATATTCTTACCCAGTACTTCATGTTTCAGAAACTGAAGGAGTAACTAAATAGAGCTCATAGGAAGAATTTATATGACTCTCACCAATGTGATTGGCAGAGTATAAAAAATACATCCTCCAGGAGATCTATAAAGTCAGTGTGTGGCAGTTGAGACTGTAATCTACTTTAAAGATTTGAAAAGAAGCTGACATCCATAAAGTGGTATCAGAGAAAAGTGATCTAATGTCTTCATTAGATGCAGCCGAATTGAATAAAGTCAGAAGGAAGTGTAAGGAGAACATTGATCTTGGTCATGTTGTATATTTGGTAGCAGTATTTTGTACTTGTTTTCACCTTAGGAGTAAATGACTCCACTAAGTAGAGGAATAAGTCAATTGCTAATTGCTGAAAGTTGCAAAATGCTTGACGATTTTGTTGCACAATTCCAGAGAAAGAACTGGATCTGAATTACAAAGTTATTTGCAAAGTGCCCAGAAGCAGTCTTTATTTTTTCATTAAATTTAAAACAGCACAATCTGTAATTCATATAAATTAATAAACCCTACATTTCTAAGATTATGTCTATTTTAACTCCTGTCAGTTTCAACGAATTTATAAATACAACCCAAATATTTGGCACTAAATACTTTATGCTGTTCACTGTGTATCCTGAGGACCTTATGAAGTAAGATTGGCCAACAAAACTGTCCAGTTTCCATGGTTTAATATGACATTTCATGTTGATTATATTAAGGCAATCTTAAATTACTAATAGAAGAGTCTCATTCAGGACATTGCTCTCTACATAAGTACTCTAGGTTTTCCATTTAAATTCATTTTAGACATTCAAGCTCACCATGTCCAACTTAATCTGGCAGTGTGTCATATATACATAATATTATATATTTTTTCTCCTCTTCATTCCTTCCTTTATTTACCTTTGTCCAAAGTGAACTAACATAGGGAAATTGGGGGAGGGAGCGTTTTCTGGCACTAATACTGAAATCTAGTTATATCTACAATTCAGGCTTCAGATTTGCTCTTTTGACCAAAAAAGGATGAATGGTTTGCCACCGGCTCTCATAGTTCACAGTTGTTGTTCTTGTACTCTTTGAGTTTTGATAATCACATGCTGTACTAATGGTGAAAGGAATTAATATGAAGAAGTTTTTGCCTCAATAAAGACTTAACATGGGAGCCTATTCATCTCATACTTATTCTGTGCCATCCCAATGTAGTCGTAGTAGATCATAAACTTACATGATAGCAACTGATCAGTAGTAGTACATATCTGCTTGTTTTGGTCTATGAATTGGAAAAATAAAACCGCAAATATCCACTTATCTAAAACTTTACCTATTAAGGATAGATGCTATTTAAGTCTTAGACTTGTGCTTATATTAAATGCCAAGGAATTTACTTCATCTACTTTATCTGGTTTGGGGATGACATAATCCAATTTTTGCTATTGACATATGTTTGTTTTCACGTTCTTGTTGAATATGGAGCATATCAGTTTTATATCTCATTCCTATTGTTATTGAACCCTGTTTTGTCTTTATTGGCCTTTTGAGTAAATGTCACTGATTATCTGATGTTGTTATTTATTATAGGGGTCAGTAGACAATAGCCTATGGGACAGATCTAGCTTATTACCAATTTTTGTACATAAAGTTACATTTATACTGTTTCTTTTTTATGTTTCATATAGCTGCTTTTAAACTGCAACAACTGAGTTGAGTAGTTGTGACAAACAACATTAGGCCTGCGAAAGCCTGTAATAGTTTGCCTAATCTTGATTTAGGTAGTAATTTAAAAAGATCTAGTTATTACTTTGAATTTCTTTTTTGCAATAGTCAGCTGCACATTTATGTACTCATGCATTCATTCATTTATTGGACAAATATTTATCGAATATTTACTGTGTCTAGTTCAGGAAATACAATATAGCAGGAAACAAGACAAATGTTCTGGTTTCATGAAATTTATACTAGTGAGATGAGATAAATAATAAACACAGAAGTAAATTGAGAACTAGGAAGAGTTAATAACTTAAGAAACTGAACTTTACACTTGTTAGTATTGACTGCTCTATCACTTTCCCCTATAACATACATTAAGCTATAATATATTCATTTATTAGCCCATCCATTATAAGTTATATTTACTGGATGTATACTAATTTATCAAATAACATAATAGTAGCCAATTTTCTCCTAACTTCATTATATGCTAAATCCCAGTGCCTTGATGCTAGAAGCGCTTATTTAGTGTGATGACCATCTTGATTGAATTCTTAAAAGTTGCTTATAGTTAGAAAAATTACTCTAAAAACTCAGCATAGTATAAAATTACAATGATCATATTAGCAAACAGAATCCAGCAGTATGGTAAATGAATGTCCATGACCAAATGGCATTTATCCCAGAAATTCAAGATTGGTTCAATATTAACAGTTCTTAATGATATGTAAAAATAAACCTAAGGAGGAGAAATTAGTATCTTTAACAAAATTCAGTATTCAATCTTGATTTAGTTATATAAATACTCAAGCACAAGTGAGGGATGCTTCTTTGAATGATAAAGTGTGTGGACCTTAGTTTTAATTATATAATGAGGAAATGAGATGTTTTCACTGAGGACACAATAAAGCAAGGATGGCCACTGTCTCCATTAATACTCAAGTGTGCTAGAGGTAGAAGCAAGTGCAGTTAGAAAAGAAAACGCAAACGCATAAAAATGGGTATTAAAAAATTAATATCTCTCTTTTTTAATAATATGCCTGGAAAACTGAAGAGAATTGATTATAAATTAGTTTAAAAATTCAGTGTAATTGCCAACAGTTAAAAGACATAATGGTAGGAAAAAATCTTTTTTACAAGCAAGAGGGAAGATTAAGTTATACTAATTTCACATAGAGAATGCAAAACTCTGTACCTGAAAATGACACCAAAGAGTTGGAAATCAAAGGCATTTCCTGTTTTGAGATAAGATGAACTCAAGTCATCACTTTTTTCCAAAGTAATTTATAATTTCAGTGCAATCCCCATAAGGATACCAATAAGCTATTACATAGTTAGTCAAGTTAATAGTAAAGCTTATATAGAAAAACAAATATGCAACAAAACCTAGAAAAATGCTGAATATAAAAAAGCAGTGAGTAGGAGGAGATCTGTCCTTATTAGATGTTAAAACATTGTGATTAAAAATAGTGTGGTGCTGGCAGATGAATAAAACAAACCAGTGAAATCAAATAGGAAGTCCAGAATTAAATCCAATATATATATGAAAATTTAGTGACTTATAAAGATGGCATTTGAAATCACTGGACTAATGATGGATTTTTTAAAGTAAATAATACTAGAATAATTGAGAGACCATTTTTAAAAAGAATTAAATCTGTACATCACAGCATACTCAAGGATAAAATCCAAATAGATGAAAATGAAACTATTGAGGTACTTCAAGAAAACTGATGAATTCCTCTTGAACTATGTTGAGAAGAGCTTTGTAACTATAAACTCAAAATCCAGAGGCAATGAAAGTAAAGACTGATAAATTTTACCACACTTATTTAAAACTACATTACAAAAGACACCACACCATAAGCAAAATCACAAGATAAATGACAAACTAGGGAAAGTATTCACAGCTGACACCAGAGACAAAAGGCTAAAAGCCACCAAAGTACAAATCTTAAACACTGAGGAGCAGAGGCCAAAGGGGATAAAACCAACATGCGATATAGGAGTAAGATATGAGTAAATATCCCTCAAAGATGAAAAAGTAGTCAGATTCACTCCAAATTAGACTGAAAATTGCTGATACCATTTCTCACATAATGGCAATATACAGTATTTAAAAACAGTATAACACTTCCTGTTAGAGACATTATGGAGATACCATATCCTTACCATACCCTCATACATTGCCTTGGCAGTGTAATTGGTACAAACTTTCTGAAGGTATATTTGGAAATTCATAACCTTTGGACCTAGCAGTCTCACTCAAGTTACTCTTCAGATCAGCTTCCAGTAATACAAAAATACCTACTTCAAAGATTAGAAAACAACCTACGTGGATGTACCTAGAGAGAGTTCAGTGACCTATAGAGCACTCACTCAAAGGAGAATAATGGGACTATTTAATAATGAGGAAAATATAAGAAAGAAGATAACATAAGGAAATATACAGGCATTCATACAAAATAAATGTAGGAAAGATAAACCAAAAACTAAAGATTAGTTATTTGGAAAGGGCTAGAAAAGAGACAAAATGGGCATAGGGTAAGAAGGTTGAGCAGCTGGGCATGGTAACACATTCCTATAATCCCAGCACTTGGGAGACTGAGGCAGGAGGATCACTGAAAGTTTGAGACCAGTCTGGGCTACATAGTGATTCCAAGGCTAGACCCTATTTTAAAAAAATGGTTGAAGAGATAGTAGCACCATATATTATATATTGTTTTTGTATAAATATAACTCCTAAAAACTATAGAAGTGTTTCACATACCCCCAAAATATCAAAATAGTTACACTCAATCACAATGTAAAGAGAACTCAGAGTTGAATACAAAACACTTGTTTTTCATGAGGTTATAGTATAATAACTCTGAAATCATTTCATATATATAATAGAATCAAATAAGCAAATTCATTTAAATAATGAGAGTTGGGTTTCTCACATGTGAAGAAATCATTGCAGATAAGGCTAAAATGCTCCCTGGTTTTGTACTGGAAGTACAGATACTTACATAAACTCATGCTTATGTATATATATGTGTGTATATATATATATATATATATATGTGTGTGTGTGTATATATATATATATACACATAAACACATATTAAAACATAGGTGCATGTATATATGTGAGTCTGTGTTCATATATATAGTTTCTACCTCTGCCCACTGAGAAGACCTAAAAGCACTAGCACCCCAATAACTATGAGACACACAAGTACCCAGAGCTTTTTTGCAGAGTACCACTCTCCAATAAAAGAGACCAGAACTTCTAGAAGGGTGGGGACAGGACAAATACAAGATGAGACTGGAATATGTGGTGCTTCTAAAAGGAGGGGGGCGCTTGTCTGCAGAACACAAAGACCACTTGTAAAAGACTTCTTGTGGCCAACTCTGGAACAGTTTGAGCAACAAAATAATGATAATACTGTATTTTAACCCACAGAGCAAAGTATTTTTGAGTGTATTAGTTTTCTGTTTCTCTATAAGAAATCGCCATAAATTTAACAGCTTAAAGTATTACAGTTTCCAGGGCCCAGAGTTCAGGCTCAGCCAAACTAAGTCCTCTGCTCAGGATTTCACAAGGCTGCAATCAAACTTTGTACAATCTGTGTTCTTATTTGGAGGCTCAGATAGGTAAAAATCTTCTTCTACCCAGCTTCCTTCAAATTATTGCAGAATTCACTCCCTTTTGGTTATAGAAGTATATTAGTTAATTTTCCATTATTATAACAAAGACCTGAGTTAAACCAACCTAAGAAAAAAGATTTATTTTGGCTCACAGTTTTGTAGGCCTGAGTCTGTGGCCTGTTGGCTTAACAAGTTGCTTTCCTCATGATACTCAGGAAGCAATATAAGAAAGAATATAAGAGACTGGCATCCCACAATCTCCTTTGTGACATACCCCCAAAGACCTAAAACCTCTCACTAGTCCCAAACTCTTAAAGATTTCATCACGTCTCACTAGTGCCAAGCCCGAGGATCAAGCCTTCAACCATAGTCCAGTGATGGCAAACCTTTTAGAGCTTTTGATACATGTGCCATAATTTTGCATCCACTGATGAAGTGTGAACATTCAAGATCAAAACTATAGCAGTGAGTGAGGACTTCCAGTTCTGAAGAACTGTCCTTTCTTGTGACTCAGTTCACATTGTAGTAGCTTCAGTCCTCCTATAAAGTCAGAACCATACAGTCATATCCCTTTTGATCATTCCAAAATCAACTGATTAGGAACTCTAATTGCATTTACAGAATACTTTAACTTTTGCTACACAAGATAATATTATTATCACAATCACTTTTGTCATATCCTTTGGTTCAAAGCCAGGTCAAAAGGAGGGAATTACACAATGGTGTGACTCATTGGAGGTCACCATATGGTGTCTATCCCACAGTGAGTCCATATGGCTATAAACAGAGGAGGAAGAAAGCTCATCCTCAGAATACAAATCCAAGTAAATACAGAAGGAAAAGGGAAGTGGAGAATCACCATTAGCAAATACTGCTGCAGTAAATAGCATAGACATGATTTTGTGTAGATGCTAAAATTAGTAGGTGTAAGTTTGAAGAGACAGCATTTGCATAGACTCAAATGTCTCCCTTCATATATTTGTCAATTACAAAGAGAAAATGAATGTGGGGATTTAGCTCAGTGGTCCTGCCGCCTGCCTCGCAAGCACAAGGACCTAAGTTTGATCCCTGGTACCAAAAAAAAAAGAGAGAGAGAGAGACAGAGAAAATGAGACAGGAGAGTAACTCCTAACCAAGTGTGGTGGTTAATCTTCACTGTCAAGTATAAGAAGTTTGGATTGCAGTGGCGGGTGGGGGGGGGCACACTGATTTTGGGTGGCACTATCTAGTAAGCTTTCAATCCAGGCTGAATGAAAAAGGAAAGGAGGAAGCTATTTTGTATTTGAAAAGCTCTATTGTTTGAGCAGGTACATCTTTTGCTACTGTCATTCCCTGTGAACATCAGATTCTAAGTTCTTTAGCCTTGCAACACAGATTCACACCTGTGACTCCAGGAAGCTTCCAGGCCTTCAGTTTTAGACTTGACATTACATCCTTAACTTCTCTTATTCAGAGGTTTCTACCTTCTTGGGCTGTGCAAATACTGGATCCTCTGGCTTTCAGAAACTAGCTTTTTATATTGACATAGTAGGAAAGATGACTTGAGGTCATCTAAGGAATTTGCTAGACTCCACCAGTGGCTGGCTCAATAAGGTGTAAACACCTTTGAAAGACTTTGCTTTAAGAAAGGAGCTGCAGGCTGCCCTGCTCATTCAGAGCTACCTAGGGAAGTGTTTCCTGAAGTTGGGACATCAAGAAATCAGAGGCTGCTGTGGTCATGATTGAGGGGCCCAGCTACTACTTGAGCTAGTGATAGACCTTGGCATCATCCATGTAGTACTGGTTTTATAGGCATGCAAAATAAAAGTTATAGGGTTATAAAGGCTTCCACTCAGATTTCAAAGAAAAGCCTGGGAGGCCAGGCAAAAATGTGTGACAGGCTCTGATTCCTGCTGAGGATCCTCTGAGAGGAGAATGCATGCAGCTATGAGAGTGAGGATAAAGATATAGTGGAAACCCCCAAAAATGGAGATGCCAAGAAGATGGATCATTTGCCAAGGAAACCTGTAGGGAATGGGTAGAGCCAACCACATGGGCTACATCCAAAAAGACGATAAGGGCAGGACCACCCAGTTCCTTTAGAGCTCACATCTTGCCACCATGTGCCTTAGAAGGTGGACATGTAGCTACAGGATTTAATATTTCCCTGCTAGCTTTCAGTCTGCTTTGGTCTGATGGCTTTTTATTTCCCTGTTCCCTTTTGGATCAGGAATGTCGCCATGGTATGTTGGAAATATTTAATTTTCTTTTGAATTTTTATAGTTCACAAGAGTTTGCCTTGAGTCTCAAAAGAGACTTTGGACTTAGAATTATGAGCAACACTGAAACTGTTAACTTTAGTGACCCTTTAAGATGAGCTAATGTATTTTGCATAATGAGATAGACGTAAGCTTTATGTGGGCCAGTGGAAGAATGTTACTTATTAGATCTAAAATGTTTCCCAAAATTATAATATACTCAGAAATGTAGCGTTCAGAAGGTGACTGGATCATGGAGGAGTAGTGTTCATCAGTGGGTTACTCCAGTGATGAGTTCATAGCTGATTGTGGGTTACTGGGACATGCACTGAAAGGTATATTCTTGTCCTAATCCCCTTTCTTTCTCCTCCCTTTCTTACTCTCCTTCCTGGATGCCATGGGTTGTACACCTATTCTTCACTGTACCATTCCTACCTTAGAATCAGCTGACAGAATGAACTGGGAAGGGCACATGATGTTTTGTTGTATACTCCACAAAATGCATATTCTTATTTCAGTGATGAAAATGTATCACCCCAAACCAGACGGGGAACATTCTACAAAATAATCTTCAAAAGTATCAAGTGCTAGGGAAATCATTTAGCTCAGTGGTTCTGTTGCCTGTGTCGAAAGCACAAGGTCCCAAGTTTGATCCCCGGTACCCCCCCACCGCAAAGTATCAAGATCACAATGCATAAGAAAAGATGGAGGGACTTCTATAGGCACGAAGAAGCTAAGGAAGAGTAACTATGTACAGTGTGCAACAATCCTAGAAAAGGGACCTTTACTAAAACATTGGCAAAATTCAAGTAAGATCTGTAGGTCATCTTTTCTTCTAGATAATTATGTCAGGTTATATAGGATATTTCCTTTAGGGGAGGTGGCCTGTGGGATGTAAGGTACCCATGATTTTGTGACTGTTTGTTTGTTTGTTTGAGACAGGGTCTCACTATGTAGTTGAGACTGACCTGGAACTCACTATGTAGCCCAGGCTTGTGTCGAACTCACAGCAATCCTCCTGCCTCAGCCTCCAGAGTACTGGGATTACAGGCGTGCACCACCACGCCTGGCTGTGACTATTTTTCAAAGTTTAAAAGTAGTTCAAAATTTAAAAATTTTTTAAATAATAGTGTAAACTTAGGCTATATTTTTAACTCAGCAACAGTAGAAATTGAGGTAACTTATTGATGCTTCATTTTAGTTTCTTGTATGAAATTTTTGCCCAATAATGTAAACACGGTCATTAAAGAATAAACAGGTATAAAATGGTGAAATTTATTGTAACTATAGAAGTATAATTTTTCTCATTTGTATTTTTTTCAGTTGTGCTGCTATATCATTATTGACATAAACAAAAACATAGGACTTTTAAAAAATTTGAATCTAAAGACCCCATAAAATTGATTTACATGCCATATTCTCTTAACATAATTACCAAAACATTATTTCAAAGGTTTGGCTTACACGTACATATAACAATACATAGTTTTAAAGATGTTCACTTAATTCAGTTGATTCAGGAAAGTCTAAATTTCTCATTTACATAGACCATGGACAGATTATATCTTATAAGCACATTTTCTGAGTCATTGTCTGCTGTGTTAGTGCTTGTACCCGTGTGTGTGTAAGATGATGTTGTCTTCTAGTAAATATATTTACTTAGTAATTATGGAAATGGGTAAAAAGGTAGAGAATATAAAAGAAATTTAAATTGGTTTAGATATACCTGTCTTTAACATCAAAATACTGTTACTTGCTTGACATGATGAATTTAATACGCGGATTTCTCATTTCTTTGAAAAGACTTTGCACCTAGAATTACACCAAACAACCTGTAGTGGTAGTTGGCTGCAGCAATATTTTATGGATTGTGGGATAGGTTTCTTATAGCCTTTTTTATATTTGCTTGAAATACTGTATGCAAGAGCAGTGACTTGGACTTGGACAGAATAAGATGAGATGCCCTGTGTTTAACATAGAATTGTTATTTGTTTTTACAGTCATGAGTCTATGAATCTATCCTGTCATACAGTAGTTATCATTATAATGTAAGCACTTACTGTCTTATAGCAGCTGATTCCCCAGTGACACTCTTAGTGTTTGGCTGTGGAGTGCATTGAATTTCTAAATGGACTGTAGATTGTGGCTGTCAGATATTTCATAGGAAGCTGGTGACCCGACAGTGGACACACAGCCACTTTTGGAGCTCTGTAGCCAACTTGATTAACAATACTTATCCTTCAAATTATTTTGGTCCAGCATGTTAAAAGCTTTTACTTTACATTTCATTATCTGTTATTAATACAAACTTACCATAATTGTCTTAGGCAAAGCATATGGTTAAATAGATTCTGTGCTGTTTGTCAGGCCTTTTACCAACTGGTTATAATGCTCATGTAGGAACTGATAGTGATTTCGCAGTGCCTATTTCTTGGTGTGCATAAATTCAGGTCTTTAGTTTTTGCTTTATCTGAGAACAAGATTGGCAGCAAAACACTCAAAAACACTCAGAAATATATTCATAAGTTGTGTGTCCTTCTTTAAAAGTGGATACCCAGAGCCCCTATTTGAGGAATGTTTTACAGGAGTATTTTAATAGCTGTTTATAACTATTGTCTAAACTGAAAATCATCTTCCTTTCTCTGCCTGTCGCAGATACAGCCATTATTAGTTAATCATGAGTGGTAGTCCCAAGAGAAGCCAAGAATAAGATACCATGTTATTGCAACATAAGACAGTTGTTGCATGGTGTGTGTTTATTACTTCTACTGGGGTAAACTGATGGTGATCTTCAGGATATTCATTTCCTTCTCTACTTTTTTAGTGATATACTGAGCTGTGGAAGAATAAATCCCATGAGATCAAAGCAGCTAACTTTAAGCTAGCATGATCACATGAATACCATCACAAACAACTGTGCAGATATAAATATATATATATATACACACATGCATAATATGATATATATGATACATATGATATATACATTATATATATATATATGTACATGTGCGAGTAATTCTTTTCCTTATTTATTGCAGGAGAAGGAGAGGATAGAAGTAAAATAGCATGGTCTTCATGCCATGAATCTAGTGTCTTGAGGATTATGCTAAATTCAACACTTTTTAATTTTTGTATATCTTCACTTTTAGAAACACATCTAAACCTCTGAGCTAGAAAATGAGTTGAGAATCAGCAACTACCTGTGATAATTTCTACATTTCAAAACCCTGTCTCTTGTCTTACATATCATCTTTTATCAGTAAATGCCTTTTCATTCATATTCTGAGATTATGATTTACTATATATTCATCATGCTAAGTGAGGGATTATAGGAGTGGAAGACATGTTTCCTGTCTCAACACATTTGCATTTTACATTGAAAAGATAAACATGAAATACTTGTAAGTGGAATTTAAACAGATGTTCTTACTTTATTAGCAATAAAAAGATGCAGAATAATATTTTCTTCTGTAGTAATAATATATACTACAATTTATGTAGTATACCCATTGTACTTTATGTTTTCCATTGGAGGTCTTCTAAGTTTACTTTGAATCTGATTGACTGTAGATTTTTTAAAAGTCTATCAATATTACTCATTGGATCTTCTTGATGATCCTCTGTATTCTGTTTGCTAGTATCTTATTAAGGATTTTTTCAGGGTTGTGGGGAGAAAGCAACCCTTCTCCATTACTCGTGGGAGTGCAGACTGATGCAACCACTATGGAAATGAATATGGAGATACCTCAAAGAACTAAGATAAGATGTTCCATTTGACCCAGCCATCCCTCTGCTGGGTATCTTTCCAAAAGAATTAAAGAATCAAATTACAGAGATATATATGTGTGCCTATGTTTATAGTGGCAGAGTTTGGAACAGCTAAAACTTGGAAACAGCCCATTTGCCCATGAGTTGGAGTCTGGGTAAAGAAGATGTGATTGTTCTACAAAATGGAATACTACTCATAAATAATAAGAAATTAGATTCATTCATAGGAAAGTGGATGCATATTGAGGTTATACTCTTAAGTGAAATAAATAAGTCACACATGTGTAAATACCAAATAGTTTCTCTGGTGTGAAAACCTATAATGGTACATAAGATCCTAATGATATAATTGACAATGTAAAATAAGAAAAGGGCTAAAGGTGTAGGGGAAATGGGAAGGGTAGGGGAAAGGCAATAAGGGAAAAGGAAAAAAAATGAGAAAATGAAAAAATGGAAAATAAAGTATTTGTAAATAGGGAAGGGAAGAGGAGGTGAAGGGAGGGCAGGGATAAGGGGAAAAACTGAGAACCAAGACCTGTCATGTAAAGGTACAAGATCCCAACGATGAATGTAATTGTACTGTATACCTAAAATGTACCAATAAAGTCAATAAGAAAAAAAAATTTTACTCATTGGATATTACCAGTGAGTAGTTCTCAGCCATTCTGCATTCCTGCCCACCTGGAGACCAAGACTCAACAAGCTGAGTTTGGCTCATCAGTCTTGTATTTTGATAAATATGTTGAAGTGTATATCAGGAGGTTGATTCATCTGTGAGTTTGAGAACTCATTCAGAAACATTTCCACAGATGTTTTGTTAAAGTACATTTATACTTTTTGATATATAGACAAAAATAGTTGACATATTACACATTTTTAGCTCTTTGTCTATATGAGTCCTTTGATCATAAAATTATATGTAGCTGTCCTGATTTTACATAATTGCGGTATTAATACAAAGGATTCCCCCATTCCTGCCTTCCCTCCTGTTTTACAGGCAGTCAGTTGCCACCTCAGCCAACTGGAAACCAGTCAGAATCCAGTTCCCATCCTGCCTTGAGCCAGTCACCAATGCCACAGGAAAGAGGTGAGTCTTCATTTTACATCCTTACCTGCCTATCATGCTTTGAGTATGTAAGGCTTACTTGATTCCTTATAAGTGCAGCTCCTTGTAATGATAACTTAAAAAGTTCCTGTGTGACCTTCATCAGATAAACAAGAACTCCACATAACAAAATGGAGAGGATGGATTCTGTCTTGCAGATTGAGTGACATTTTCCAAAGTGCAGTTTAAGGCCCAAAGATTATGTGTCTGTATAGCATGACGAAACAGTCTGAATCTGAATATAATCTGACTTGGCCTACATATGTATTGATAACTATGTATGTTTCAATTTGGACCTTGATCCCATTGAAGTAAATTTTTAAAATGTGTGCATGTGCATGTTTTTGCTGTTTTGACCAGCCACTTGTTCCATCACCTTTAATAGTAGAATTATAAACTCACTGCAAGACCTTATGATTTAAAATTGTAAGGTCTTTGAACTGGAACAGATCTGATGATCACAGTGCAGATATCTCAGTTTGCAAATAAAGAAACTGAGGCCCATAGAA
The DNA here is from genome assembly GCF_012274545.1 of Fukomys damarensis. NCBI lineage: Eukaryota > Metazoa > Chordata > Mammalia > Rodentia > Bathyergidae > Fukomys > Fukomys damarensis. Next base: position 27,051,714 of record NW_022900926.1, on the reverse strand, counting down.
GTTGTCATGACTTCATCCTTCCCAGAAGCTAGTATCTGAGCCAGAGAAAAGGAACTTGAGATTTTCCTGAAACTTTTGAACAAGTGTTTCCTCACACCAGCAGACCTGCTGCACTTCACTCAGTGTTTTGTGTCACACGGTGGTGTATTTGTACTGCTTTGTTGAGACTTCAGGCTTTCCCTGTCCACCTTTCTCCTATTCTCCCAGTGCTGATAAAGCTTTTCTTATTGTTGTGTAGGTGATGGTGGTTATTGTAATCCAGACTAGTGTAGACCAGGGCTCCTGTTCCATCTGTGGTGCTGCACCCGGTCACTTTCCATGGCCTGTGGTTCAAGGCCTGCCCACCCTGTTCCACAAGAGATATCATTTTCCTCCATGTAGATTTGGAGGCCAGAACATGCCAGCTTGGTGACTGATATTGAAATGTTTCCTGACCCCCGATATTTATGGTTATTTCTGTAAGAGTTGTAAAAATGATATAATTTGATGCTTCTTAGAATTATGAGGTCTAAGGCCAGGTGTAGTGATGTACACCTGTAGTCCCAGAATTCAGGAAGCTGAGATAAAAGGATCACCATGAGTTCAAGGCCAGCCTGAGCTACGTACTGAGATTGAGGCTGGCCTGAACAGTGTAGCTAGACCCTGTCTCAAAAAAAAAAAGAGAAAGAATTATGAGGTCTTAAGTTATTTTACAGATTAAAAATTTAGCATTGTGTAAATTAGCAAGCAATGCCAATGAAAAGATGATCTTACCTACACATCATTTGTGTTGACATGAATATTTATTAAGGATAAAATTAATTTTTCATTTTCAAATACCTTATTTTTTTAATTGTAATTTAAGGTATAGTTGATACTTTTATTCCTTATCAAGATAATATGATTTGTTTTAAGCATGAAATAGTTAATGTATTGCAAATTTTACAGTATATGTAGCTCACACACAGGGCATATTAAAGCCTGTTGCTGGCCTGTGTGGATTCCAATGGGAAGGCTGAGCTGTGACATTTAAACTCTGTATTTCTGACAAGCTCATAGGCACTGCAGATGCTCAAGGTTTGAGGAACATACTTTATGAAAGAAATACTGCATTATCACTGTTTTCTAACAGCCTCAATATTGTGTGAACATGAGCATTTGTTTCTGTAAGCCCTCTCTTGCGACCTGTTATGTGTCACTCTGTAAGTTGCTCCTCTGTGTCAGCTTCTCCTGTGGCTCCAGCCATCTGGAAGACCTTACACAAATTCATAGAGCTTACCAGTGCCACACTCAAGAAAATTACCTACACTCTTTGTTTCTTTGGCTGTGGGCTGCCTTCTATTGTTGGCTCATACAGGAGGAAAGAAAAGGAAACTCCTGCACTCAATGCTTGCTCAGGCCAGGCCTAGAGCTGGGAATATTTGTCATTTCATTAATCCCTACTGTGGTTCTTTACCAGCACTCATGCTGGTGTCGCTTATCGGGAAGCCCTGCAGTGTTTACCTTAAGGAAGTACTAAGAAGGCCAAAAAAGAAACCCTTTCCTGCCTCCAACAGCATCTTTCCAATCCTTATAACTGATAGGAGTCAAGATTTGAAAATGTAGAGAAGCAAATATGAAGGGCAGGATACCAATACACTTTCAAGGCAAAAAAACTAGGCATTTCCACTAAATTAACTTCATAGAAATGATCATGTTTGTGAGTTTCTTCCTCACACAGCCTTTATTACATGTAGTATGGTTTAAGGCAACATGACAGATACATAACAGTCTGAATGGTTATTAGACCATTTTCTCCAAGTGGCAAATGTTAATAAGCTGGTAAATCTGAATTGATTTTTGCAAATATTTCCCCTAAACCTCCTCTAAAAGACTGTACCTAAAGTGTATGTACATTCTCCTTTGTGTTTATTGGTTAGGCAACCTCCTAAAAAGCAAAACTTGGTATTTTCATATCATTTATAATGATAAATCATGCCTTGCCATACATGAGTTAAATGTCCTCTGAAAGTGGATAGTAAAGATGAAAATAAAGTGACTATTATTTGTGAAAATTTAAAAAATGTTAGTTCCTACCCGGGTGTGGTGACCCATGCCTGTAATCCCAGCACTTGGGAGGCTGAGGCAGGAGGATCGCTGTGAGTTCAAGACCAGCCTGGGCTAAATAGTGAGTTCCAGGTCAGTCTCGACTACACAGTGAGATCCTATCTCAAAAAAATAAACAAACAAACAAACAAACAACAGAAACAGAAACGTTCGTTCCTAATAATATTTAATGCCATAAAAACACTTGTTTGTTTTACCATCATTTGTTGTGTTACTGACCAGCATAGCTTGTAGTTGACAGATTAGGTGAAATCATAGTTTTTTCTATTACTAAATTCTAAAATAACCAAGTCAAACAGTTCCTTTTACATTTATTTTTTTTAAGAAATAGCATGAAGATATTAAGATTCCATAATGTACTCATTTTCTTTAATGTATCAGAAGATACATTTTCTTTCATGGCAAAGACTAACAACTCACTTTGACACAAGCCCAAGAGGTGATGTACCCAATGCTCTGTGGGGGTCCTGCCCAGTATCCTCATGAGGCCTAGTGGTGCTGATTTTGCCACCCTGGTGCCGGATCCCTCCAGACTCAAGCAGCTGCATTTACGCTCTGTTGTCATGCTTTCTGCTTGGTTCCTTTGTACCTATTCAGTAAGAACATATATTATAAATGACAAACCTCATAGTATCCTGGGATCTGAACTACTCTGGCATCTGCAGCCAGTTTGGTGACTGTATACTCTGAATACTAAGTAGTTTTCCAAGCCCTGCAGTCCCCACCCCACCCATCTCTGGTTCAGTGCCTTTTTGCCTGGTAGTTCTACTATTGAGTCTCATCAAAGGGTGTCATTCACCAGTCCATTCTCTACATTGTATGTAGATAAAAACAACTGTCAGTTTCTATAGCTTTATATTTTTCAATATGTGAGTAAATATGGATATGGCATTGAAGGGTACAGAAGGACAAACATTTCAGATGTTTATTAGCGTGTTTATTTCTCTATGTAGTGTTGTCTCCTTTACATTTTTACCTATTTTCCAATATAAAATGATTTGATACTTTTCTGGTAGGCCATTATTAACTAACTGGGCCAGAGATGTAGCTCAGTGGTGCCACACCTGCCTGGCAAGTGCAAGGTCCTGAGTTTGATCCCCCATACCAAAAAAAAAAGAACATTTTACTAACTGAATAAAGAAAATTAGTTCATATTACTTAGTCTTCACTACTGACATAAATTTAAAAGAAGAAAAGTCAAAACTTGTTAAGTATTCTATAGTAATACATTTGCCATTTTGTTCTTACTGCAAATCAAATCTTCTCTCTAGACCTCATATAACATCCAGCAAAATTGCTGTTAAATTATTTCACTAGAAAAATTAAATAATACAAATTTGACTACCTAAGCATTGGGGGAACAGTAACAATAACCGTAAAATACTAAAATAAATTTTAGAACAAAATTGTAGTGAACAAGTTTAAAATAGTTTTACTCTTCTTAATCTTTAGTATTTAATTCTTAAAATTCAAAATAGAACCATAGGAAATGACTTATTAATACATTACTCTGCTTTTTAACAGGACTTGGAGGGAATACAGAGTATCCATCTGAGTAGATAAATAAGTATAATAATTATTAACATTAAGTGATCACATTTTTAACCCCTATAACATATTAAGCTTAATGAAATTAGCAAATGCCCCTCTGGTTTATTTGATTCGTAATTAGGTAATAATGCTGAAAGAGGCTTATTTATTTAGACAGATGTAGAGAGGTCAGAATTAATTTTTTAAAAACCTTTTAATTGAATTCCCTTTTCATTTTCACAGTGGTGTTTAGTTAAATTTTCATGTTAATGCTGGTGGCTTTCTGAAGATCTGAACTAGATCTAGAGTCTCCAAATTAACACAGGTTGTTTAACCCTTTTCATCTAGCACTCCATCGGGGACTTCCTGAGCTAATCCCACAGTATTTGAATAATTAGAAGGTAGTAATGAGGATTTAATTAGTCCTTCAAATAGGCTGGAACAGAACCCCTAAGAACTTTCCCTCTTGGACATAGATTTTGTGCAATTTTTTTTTTTTTTTTTTTTTTTTTTTGATACCGGGGATTGAACTCGGGTCCTTGTGCTTGCAAGGTAGGCCACCGAACCGCTGAGCTAAATCCCTGGCCCAATTTTGTGCAAAATTGATGCTGCTACAGGACTGTGATGTTCTAGGAAGTGTATTCCATACTGCAGGCAGTTCTTTGCCAGCACTCTGTAACTATCAAATCTTCACAGAGGCTTCCTGGGTGAAGTTTTCTGGGATTGTTGAATAGCAACACAAGGTCTTGATTTCTATCCTCTTTGCCAGCTACATGAGGACCTGTCCTCATGATGGGCAGGTTGACTGTGCCTCTTGTGAGTTGACTGTTACGGTATCTGTGGTATGCAAACTAGTCAAGCTGGACAAGTCATATTTTTCCCCCACAGTTTGTGGAAGGATCGGGAGAAAAGAAAAGAGATCAAAATTTTGCATTTTTGTAAGTTTCAGGTACTTTTTCCAACCCAAGAGAGTCCTTGATAGCTGTTCGTCAGTAAGAATCACAGAAACCTTTGTAATCTAATCTTCACAGTGATATTTATCAGTAGTTGTGTTTTTATATAAATAATGCTGTACTCAGCAAAAGTATATAATAGAAGTGTGCATGTTCTGTGTACTACCACAAAAAGTAAATCAGAATTTCTATATTTAAACACTTTGAGGTTTCAGATTTTTGTGTTATATAGATGAGTGAATAAAATAGGTCTTCATTTTTCTTATATTTTTATTTTATTAACGCAAATGTTAATTGTCTAGGTATAATTGTTCCCACTAATTAATGGTTCATTTTAGCTTCTTTTCATAGTCTGAAAAGAATTTCTCTTAGAATTTGTAGCCACGTACAATCTTACAACAAATCTTTCTCCCTTAATACTGTTAGGGAGGAGATCTGTAAAAATGAATTAAATATCCTTTGTGGATTAGACAGAACTTCTTGAGGGCATAATTGGATCTTATTTCTGTTCTATGACAGGGACAGTACTGAAATGAAGGAGACCGTCACGGTAACTGTCAAGGAGTTAGAAATGGAGTTTGATATTTTGTTCTACATTTGCAAAATATAGATACTATTTTGTTTCTCTTTCTGTTGGATTCTCAGTTTTAAGTATGACAGTAAATCTCCAGATTCTGAGAGATTTCATAAGATATACTGGTTGTTAGAAAATGTTCTTGTAATCTACCTAGAGTTCTAAAGAGATGATATATCATTTCCCTGCTATGTGCTGTGTATGTATAATAGATCAAATATCTTGAGCCATTAATTTTATTCTGCCCTTACACCAGATGCAGTTGATGCAGCTTCTGCTTTTAATTGGGGATCCCTTTTTTTTATGATCCACAAAAAATGAAAATAAACTCTAATGAGAGGGTTTTATACAAGACAGGATATCTTGACATTGCTCTAGGAAGCTGTTTCTAATTTCTTGAGCCTCAGAATTGTGTCTCTGAGCTAGACTATGGGCCAAACCAAAGGTCATCAGTAGTGGAGAAATCAGTAGCGTAGGTTTTGGGTTAGTTGTATCAAGTTCCTTTTAAATCTACTGTCCAGAAATATGTTCATCAAAAATCTGGGAAAACACATATCATGTACAATAAGTCAATTTTATATTCATGGAGCAACCATCTGTCTTTTAGAATATTTTAAAAGAAAGATAGTATTGTTTCTTATATTATGTGCCATAATTTTTTGAATTGCCAATTAAAGTGTGCTTTTAATAGTTAACATTCATTTGTAATGGGCTTATTACTCTTCGGTGAAAAGTATTTTAGAACATCTGGGTCTTAGGTAATTCAACATTGTGTATTGCAGGCACTGATTTATACCACCATTTTTCTCTTGTTATTTTTATGTTCTCTGCCTCTGTAAAACCGTGGTCTGCCTTGTGTCTGCCTTTTTTCCAACTCTGTAAAGCTAGACCCATTCTTGATTTTTCTCTCCCCAAATTCTCCAAATGAATGAGTCCCTGAATTCTGCCAGCTCTTCTGTAATGGTTTCCACCCATCTATTCTGAGCATCAACTAATGTAATTTTGATCTAGCTCACCAATGTACCTTCAGCAACCTCTAGCTCTTCTTCCTATAACTAACCTTATTTTCTCTCAGTCCATTTTTCCATTCCACATCTAGAGTGGTTTCTCCAGAAGACTGGATTCTCCTCATAAATATCTTCAGTACCTTCATTTTGGAGAAAGGTAAACTGATTTGCTCAGTTGAGGCCTTGCCCTGTCCATCCCTGGACTCCCTTTCTAGTTTGCCTCTCATTACCCATCTATCTCTCAGCACCCTGCCACACTGAATCTCTTTTAGGACTTTCATATAAACTTCTCTCTCTAATTGGAACACTTTTATCACCTATGTTACCCCAATGTCCCTTTCACCCCCTGGTTATCTTGCCTACCTTTCTTACTTATCCTTCAAATCCTGGTGGCCTGGCACTTAGGCTTTGGGTCAGTGTTGGTTCTAAAGACAAGAGTTGCAAAGATAAGTAAATGAAATATGCTGACCCTGGCCCTCAAGAGGAGAGCCATAATACTCAGGGCCCACTTACAGTTAGGTATTCATTCACACTCCAGAACCAGAGCTCCATGAGGGCCAGGACAGTGAACTCATTTTCATGGTGCAATGCCTCATACTTTACAAGCTGTTTCTCACTTTAATCTGCTAGGACTTTAGAATGACAAGATCTGGTTTTAGGTGCAAACTTTACCATTCACTAGTTTTGTGACTTTGGACAATTAATTAAATCTCAGCTTTCTCATTATGTAAAATGAGGATCCGATTTGCTATGGACATTCTACACAGATCAAATGAGATCTTGTAATTGAAGTGATAAATTGCAAATCATTGTGAAAATACTAATAATAAATGTAGACATCAGATACAAATAACTCAGGTGTAACCTAGGTTGAACAACATAAGCAGTTTCTTTGCTTTTTCCTTTGCCCTCAGCACTGAAGCCAACTTAAAGCAGCTAAAACTTTAAAGATTTGTATATGAGAAGGCAGGGTATTTTGCCCCTGTTTGCCATCTGATTAATCAGTCTGATCTTTCCTTTGATTCTAATTTACTCAGTGATAGATGATGTAAATTTCAAGACTAGTTAGTGACTGAGAGACTAATGGGGATAGGTGGGAGCAGATTAGATGCTATTGTGTGTGGCCCCTATAATAGGGTGCTACAGTAGCAAGGCAAAGGAGAAGGAGCAATTCTTTTAGTTAACCAAATAGCACAGCTGGTAGAATGCAGGGGAGCCTGGGTTAAAGCCTTGAATGGGCCATTCGTTACTGTCTTCCTTAAAGCCATTCATGTTGTGAAAAAAATCAGGCAGGCAAATAAACACTGATGATATTAAAATGTAAGAATATTTTTAAAATCTATTTTTCTCTCCAAATGGGAATTTGGCACTTATTTGTGAAGAGAAATAACTCTTGTCTGTATTTCTAGTTGGAGACACTCCTCTGAGGTGGTGCTGTGTGTGACCATTATTTCACACATGTGATAAACCATCTTTTGTTAAACTGGCTTGCAGAAACAAGGCAGTAATTCTGTGAACTTTTAACAGATGCCAACATGAAAATAAATTGTCCACATGCCAAAGCAAAATCATTTTTTCCTTTTGGTGATGTATGGAATCTTGGATGTCTAACTGGTATCCTGACAATGCTTTACTCTCTTCTGGGTGAAGAAGCACGTTTGAGAAATTTCAAAGAAATTTTAGAGAATGGGTGTTGTGCTCTTCTATGTGAGCCTGGGCATTCTATTTTCTTTCACGTAGGACAAATCATGACTTGGGTTTGGGCATGACTCACTTTTTCCAAAAGACTTAAGTGTCTCTAAAATTTAACATTGTAGATCACATGAAAAGGAAAATAATATACAGTTGGAGGCCATGAACCACATAGAAATATGTCTCTGGACTTAATTTTGCCAGGCTCAATGGTGCACATCTGTAATCACAGCTACTTAGAAAGCTGAGGCAGGAAGATTGTAGGTTCAACTCTAGTCTGCACAAGTTATCAAGACTCTGTCTCAAAATAAAATGTTTAAAAGGCCTGGGGTTGTAACTCAGGGTCAGAGTACCTGCCTGGCATGTCTGAAGCCCTGGTTTTAATACCCAGCACTGCAAAGGTAAGGAAAAAGAAAACCTCTTGGCTTAATCTTTCATAATGAATCCCTGTAATGGAGATTGAAATAGCATTTTCCTTAGGCTTGACTCTCTACTAGCTCAATGAAAATTCCCTAACCACATGAAATGTAGTTTGAGAAGCCACATTTCAACCAGGCATCCCGACTGCAGAGCCCACCTTCTTCCTGGCTGCAGTGACTCTGGGGTTGACAGTAACACAGGTGATACATATTTAGGTGTTGGAAATAAGTGGCCACGCTTTGTGAACTGTTAAGCAATCTTTTCCTTCCTTTCCTTGCTGTCAGCCATCAGCTGTTTTGATCCCGCTAATAACTTTCTCAAATAGGTATCTTTGTTCCCTCAGAGATGATTCTTTTTATACACTGTAAACAGGGAATCAGCAACCTGACTTATCAAGCCACTTTTATCAGTAAAAGTTAGTGGGTTCTGAGTGAAGAAGTTCTGTTATTCACTAAAAGCCCATGTGTTTGTTTCCAACTCCATACCATACTCCGGATACCTTGTTTAATAAGATGGTGTATTTTGAATCTCAAGGAGCTTGGAGTCTGGGGAGAGAGCCAACCACAGGAACAAGTGATGATGGCATTGTAGCATCATGTAATATAACACCACTTTGCAAGTGTGTGGTAGTGCCACTTTTCCCCCAGGCATGTGGCTAGTGGAGGCAGGAGCCAGAACTGTGGCAGATACGAATGCCTCTATGAAGGGAGGTGAAGGGCATTCTGGGCATGGTATGTTCAGTAGCCACACTGCTAACATTGTATTTCTCATACTATGCCTCCCATGAGTAGACATCTTTCCCCAGTGTCATGTAAAGTATCAGAGTGCATTGCACATGATAGAAGTAAACTTGTTTTATGAGTGTGTGGAATGCTATATGTATGCTCACATATGCATATTAAATTATAATATAAAATGTTTCCCAGCTGGATTTGGTGGCACACACCTGTAGTACCAGCTACTTAGGCTGAGGCAGGAGGATCAGTTGAGTTTCAGAAATAAAAATGCACTTGGGCAACACAGAGAGACTCTTATCTCCAAAGAACAAGCAAAATGTTGAAGTGTGAGAATGTAGCTCAATGCTACAGTGTATGCTTAGCATGAAGAGCCCCTGGCTTTGGTCCTCAACACCAAAAAGGAAAAAAAAATAAAGCTTAAACAAACTAATATTGAACAAAGCTGTTATCACCATAGTAGTAGACAAGGAATAGCACCCTCCCTAGAACATGAAATAAATATTGGCTGAGCAATGGGTTATGCACTCTTTTGTGGTCTCACGCAATCCAGGGCCGCCAGGCAGCCCAGAGTACCTGAGTGATGGAAACTCACTGGGAACTCCATGGCAGGGCAGGAAGAATGGGTGGGACCAGATTCTGAGAATACATGAGGCTGGGTTAGAAGTGTGGCCTTTGTTCTGTGAGTTATTTACTGGGTATCTGTTTCCCATTAGAATGTTGTCTCCTTGTTAACACTTGGCACTTAAATGATCGGTAAAAGAGAGACAGTGAAAGTGATACTACATTGGCTAAGATGTTACTACTTTTTATCATACCTAAAATGATGTTTCTGTATAATTTTAATCATCTTCCCTTATTGATAGGTCAAATACATTTTAAGCTCCTCCAGTGCAAGAATGACATCTTTTGCTTTAAAAAAAATACTCTTATTCTTGGCACAGTTCTATGAATGCTAGAGTAAGATTGGGGCATGCTGGTAGAAGATTTATGTAACATTATTGTAGATTGAGTTACTAGTTTGATAGCTTAGATGAAATTCACACAATGAATAAAAATCTCACAGAATCACTGTAAAGGCAGTAGTACTGCCATGGTATAGCATTTTCTTGGTGTTTTCCAGTGTAGAAAATTATTTGACTCTCAGAATGATCTTGTTAGCCCAGACAAGTAGTACATTTTCTATTTTATACAACAGAGCTGAAGGTCCTGCTCAGGGTTTGGTAGAAGTAGCATCTAACCCATGTCTTTTGCTTCCACATAGATAAGTATGTTTGTACTTCTCTTCTTGCAACACATTATCTGAAATCGATTTTGCTTGAATTTTTTTTCCCCCTAAAGGGCAGCTGATTTTTCATGTTAGATATGTGCCTCTCTTCATTTGCATTGTGGTAAAGCAAGTGTTTGTATTGTGTATACATGTAAATACAGGACTCAAAAATCATAAATTTACTTTAAAAAAACCCGTGTGTACATTTATGTTAATGAAATATATGTTACACGATGGAATCTCAGTTCATGAATTCGATTCTTTCCATAATTCTGGTTGCAAACTGAATTGATTGAGAATCAAATTAAATTCAGTGCTTAGGTTCAATGTTGACTTTATGGGGAAATTTGATTGGGTTTTCATCCAGTTTGGTTTGTGACCCATAGCAAGAATTGAGTGCATGAAATGAGGTACCACTGTATTTTCATATGGAATTTCTAAGAAACATTGTTTTATATAATGTAAATAAACTTAACTGCTTTAGTTCTTTGCCAAAGTTTGAATTTCTCATTAGATGTTTACTTGAAAATTCTGTAATACATTTGGTAATATGTTAGCAATACTGTATACATTCTTAATGTATAGGAAATTCACTTATACTTTCTAAATTTCCCTTACTAGAAAGTTTTGTCTTCCAGATTTAAGTGTCTTATAACCAGAAATTTTTCACACCTATTTTAAAACATGCAACTTCATTCTCTTAGCTGTTAGATTTTCTATCTTCAAACCATGTCTCAAGCTGCCATTTTATAATAACTCTAAAAGAAAAATAAAATCAAATAAATATGCCACCATAAGTAGGTAGAGAAGTTTTGGTTGAAACTTGATTTTTTTCCACTTTGGGGGAAATATGTAAACATTGATTTCATTCAAAATAAAAATTTTTTAAATGATAGACAAAAGAACTACCTCTATCATAAATGGAAATTACGGCTCAATTTAGCCTTGTCCTAGGTGAAAAAATTATTTAGATTAGAATCTTACAGGACTTTGGCTAAAAGTGCTCCCACTACCATCAAGCACCAAGTCCTACATTAGCAGGTTAGAAACAGAAGCTGGAAGGTGAATACAGGCTGGAGTCTGCATATTAGCAGACTGACACCTGAACCGGAACTCCTGTGTCACTGGGTGGCCTTCTGGCTTCTGCTTTTGGAATATGTAATAGGTGGTAATCACTAATATTTTTTTGAGCATTACAGAGTGCCAGACCTTTTCACTCATAGCAACCCAATGAAGCAGATATAATTGTCTCCACTTTACAGCTAAGGAAATAAGTGATAAACATGAATAGTTTCTATAGTTACAGTGGAAAGTAGAGATTTTTTAGCTAGTATCTGTCTTCTTATTTTTCATCCACCTATTTAGAAGACTATGAAAATATTCCATAACTTTAAAAAATTTTTATATGGGGATTACTGTTGGCATTTAATTGTTATTATATATTATGTATCATTATCAAACTCCTAATTGGTCTTCCAGCTTTTAACTTTACTTCCCTTCAGTTTGTTCTTCATCCTGCATATTGGAGTAAAATTAACTTCAAGAATGTGTCACTTCCTGCCACTTTGCTGCTACGGTACTCTGGCTGATGCCGGTATTAATCAAACCAAATGGCCAACTTCCTACGAGATTGCAGAGCAGGGCTTTGAGCCCATCCGCTGCTGGGTGGTGGTAACAGCCTGGTGTGCCAGCAGGAATGCTTGTCATCAAGAAACAGTACGCAATGTGAACAGGCAAATGATGCAAACAGACCACTATAGAAAGAACCCAAAGAGCTATTAAACAGTGTTCATATTTGCTGTTGATAAGAAAAATACAGAGTAAAACACAACCACGTTTGTTGTAAGAATCTTTTTGGTTTATGCCTTGTATTCTGAGTTACTACTTTGAAAATAACAGTGCATGGTGTACTAACTATTGTATTCTGATACTACTTGATTATGTAATTTTATTTTATTTTTTCATTAAATAAAATATTGTAAATACCTCTGAAAGGATTCACTGAAGTACCATTTGGTTTTGGCTGGGAAACTCCAGTAAGAGAGGGAAATGGAAGGGCTACTTCCCATAATGCATTCTTTTAACTTTCTGGAACATATACACAAGTATCGGGGTGAAGCAGAGATACCATGTATTTAAATAAAACAGACACAGAATAAAAACTCAGCTTGTTCATTCTATCTAGAAGCTAAATTTGAATATGTGGTGTATTTGGGAGTTAAAGGATATTTTTGGCAGTGTACAAAGCAGAAAATTGCTGAGCTTGTTGGTGTATTTCTGTAATCCCATCTCTTAGGAGTCTGAGGAGGAGGGTTGGCACCAGTTCGAAGCTAGCCTGGGCTACATAATGAGTTCAGGTCCAGCCTGTGCTGCTAACAAGATCCTGTCTCAAAAAAGCAAGACAAACAAACAAACAAAAAAACAACAGAAAATTACCATCATCATCTCTTCTGTATTACAGAATACTTTTGGTGTGTTCTTTCAGTTGATCTTTATAAGAAACATCTTCATTCTAAGATGAGGAACTGAAACGCAAAGAAATTATGATTGCCTGAGGTTAAAATAGTTAACTGGATTTATTTGTGTACTGCCAAATATTTAATATTTACTCACACATATGTCTCCTCTATTTGATTCCAAGCTGGTGACACTAGACTATAATCCAAGCCTTCTACTCCCAGCCCAGTGCTGTCAGATAGTGATGGCCAAGTCAGAAGTCAGGGGAATCGTGTCAACTTTCCCATGTGTGCTTTTAGGGAACACAAGGAAAGGGGTGACTTATAAAAAATAGGAAACGACATTGTATGAAGCTTCTATATGTGGAATCATTGAAAAATATATAGAAAGAAAATTAGTTTTCCAGTTTTAATTTCTGAGTGAAGAGGAAGATTCCATAACTCCTAGGGCTTTATCCCTAAGTTACAGATTTAATGTTGTGACACATTCCATTTTTATTGTTGTTGGTTTATTTGTTTTTGTAGTGCTGGGGATGGAACTCAGGATCTTATGCATGCTAGACAAATATTTTACCTCTGAGCTACATTCCCAACCCTCAGTTTGAACTGGTTTTCAGATGCTTTTAAAGCCTTTGCACAAACTTTATTTTCTGCATAATGCCAGTGATAAAATTGTCAAATGGGATGTTCTTTTAAAGCCTGAATAAATAGTCATAAAATAAAGAAGTAATTTAACCCCAGTTACAGTTCATTTGAACAAACCTTAAGCCTGCAGAATATGTTCCAAAAACAAGGAAAGGAGGTGGTGGGATATCATCAGTGTACTGATTCGTAGATACCTACTAGATACCTTCATGGTAGAAGTAAAGTTGAATGCTAATAGAACCTGTGATGCTGTCCTTATCTAATGAACAGAAAAGCAATTGTTCAGAAGTGGTGGGGGAGATACATATTCACACAGAATCTGTATAGAATTGAAACACTTCTTTATTAAACAAGATTCTGTCTGAAACATGAGAGTTTCATAGTAAAGCTTAGATAAATATTTCATGTAAAACCTTAAGATGCCGTTACTTATACTAATTTTAGTACCCTGATTTTTGTTTGTTTTCAGATTAGAAAAAGCAAACATTTCCTATAATACTTACATTTAGGAGCTGTCAGTTCAGACCAATTTCATAAGGCTTATCTTTATAAATAAATTAAATAGGATAATAAGGAAGACTCTGCTTTTATGTGTCCTAAACAGAAACAGTGTTAAAAGACTCTTCTTTAAAAAATAACTTCTTCTTACTAAAGTTAGCCCTAGTCTTTGTAGACACAGTGTACCATACCCTTCTAAGTTTATGTGAACCTTTGATCTAGGAGTTATCTCATATTGTGCTGCTACAATAGACTTATAAATTAAAAAAAAAACAAAACAAAAAAACTGCTGCCCTGGGTTCTCAAGAGCCAGCAGCAATCTGCCTCTTGCAGGCCAGAGCAGAGCCTTCCCCTTGGTGATGCAGGGACTCTCATTAGGACAGACTCTTGGTTCTGTTGTTTCTTTCTCAGACTGACCTCTGGTGATGTGCTGTTTTGATAATACCAGCTTCTATCAGTTTATCAAGCACTTATTATTTGTGCTAAGCATGTAGTCTAATGCATATGAGAAATTTTATGTCTACTCATTAAAAAACAAAAAAACAACTGGGTATGGTGGCACATGCCTGTAATCCGAGCACTCGGGATGCTGAGGTAGGAGGACCTCTGTGAGTTCGAGACCAGCCTGGGCTACATAGTGAGCTCCAGGTCAGTTTCAATGACATAGTGAGACCCTGTCTCAAAAAAAACAAAAGACAAACAAACAAACAAACAAACAAAAATACATCAGGTTTTGAAATTTACTGTCTCCCACATACTGTGAAAAAAAATTCTGAAAGGAGCACTGGGGTAAGCATTAGTGCCACATACAGAGTGGGGAAGATGACAAGCAGAGCAAGTTGAAGGAGGAAGTCAGGATCTGATTTGGAGGAATGGTATACAGTGTGCAGTATCCAGTGGGTCCCTAAATATCTGCTATGGAAGGTGTTAATCTGTGCCTCACGTGTTGACAGCCTTATTCAGGAATCCGGATGAACAGCTCTTGCCTTAGGAGCTCAGAGGGTAGGAGACACTGAAAACTGAGGGCCACTGGTGTGAGAAAGGTGGCATATTAGGGGCCAGAGAACTGATGAGAATGGAGGCTTCCAAGCTGTTACTGTTGCTTTTTTATAGGGGCTCTCTCTACAAGAATGGATATGGTAACTTGCCTTTCTGCCCCTTTTGCTTTCTCTAGGTGAAATTCGTCTTCTACTGGGTACCAGGAACTCTGAGGACTAGGGTATCCCTGTGGTACTCTCCTAGATCCCCATCTGGGTTTGAAATATCTTTGGATATTTTCTTAGGGTATTCTCATAATATCAGTCTTCTCCCTATCTACCTTCCACATAATCCTATGTCTTTGTGTACAGAGGTTATGAAACATCTGTATTCACATATTTTTATTTATCTTCCACTTAGGTTTTATGGCAGGCACACAAAGAAATCCTCAGATGTCTCAGTATGGCCCTCAACAGACAGGACCATCCATGTCGCCTCATCCTTCTTCTGGGGGCCAGATGCATCCTGGAATGAGTAGCTTTCAGCAGAGTAACTCAAGTGGGACCTATGGTCCACAGATGAGCCAGTATGGACCACAAGGTAAAAACAGATGTTCTCCAAAATGCATTATCACTGGGTGGAGGAAATTGTGCTCATTTGGTAGTCCTTTGAGGGTTTCACATTAGAAATGCATTTTAAACTTCCCGTATTTGTTACCTGATAGAGAAGGGCAGTAATTAAAAAACCCACAGTTCTTTGGATGCCCATACTGATAAAGAGAATCGTCATAACCACTGTTCCTTAAGCATTTATGCACTGGGGAGCACTCATGTGAGTGAAGTAGTCTCAACAATGTACTTCCAGATGTTTGTGGACAAAATAACACAATCCTTGTCCTCAGATTTCTAATTTCAAACCTGAATTTGTTGTGTGGGATTTGAATTTCGGCCCTTGTTCTCAGTAGCCTCCATTAGGAATTGAGCTGCTGGTTCAGGAGTGTGTCACCCTGTGCAGCATCAGGTGGACAGCAGCTGTCACTGCCCCAGTCACCACTTTCCTACTCTTAGAAAATAGGACAGAGTCTGATGCAGATGCATGCTTCTCCAACGGAAGAGAAAAGAAGAGTAAGAAATGAATGGAGCCAGGCCCCAAATAACCTGTTTATGTCTTGCCTTCCTAGAAGCTGTTGATGGTTTTTTTCAGATAGTCATAGAAGCTTTTCAGCAAAGCCTTTATAACCTTGTACATATTTTTTAAAGTAATTTTTAACAATATATCATTTGAATTTAGCACCTTCTTTATATTTTGTTTGGGGCTAAAATCAGTGTTCTGGTTCTCCCCATGAGCAAATCCAAACTAACCACCTGGTGACAGAAAGTGACATGTGCTACACTGATTGTTTAGCTCTAGAAATGTTCTTACCTTTGCATCTCTGTTAGTCCTTTTGAATAGCAATTGAAATGACTCTTTTCTTTCTCTTAACTAACTATGAAATTTTCAGTAAGACAATCAGCTTGCCATCTCCACATTACTATAGGTTTTGAGTCTCGGGAAAGATTAACTTGTGTGGAAGACAAGAGATCATTAGTCTCTTCTGTTTTCAATTGGATGACATTCTTGTAGGATTATATATATTATTTGTTTTAAAACATCTCAGGGAATGTTTGTTTTTTCTCATTGAGTTTATTGTTACTTTTTAAAGTATACAGTACAGTTACATTCATCATTGGGATCTTGTACCTTTACATGACAGATCTTTGTCCTCATTTTTTCCCCATATCCCTGCCCTCCCTTCACCCCCTCCACCGCTCCCTATTTACAAACACTTTATTTCCATTTTTTCAATTTCTCATTGAGTTTATTGTTACTTTTTAAAGTATACAGTACAGTTACATTCATCATTGGGATCTTGTACCTTTACATGACAGATCTTTGTTCTCATTTTTTCCCCATATCCCTGCCCTCCCTTCACCCCCTCCACCGTTCCCTATTTACAAAGACTTTGTTTCCATTTTTTTTTGTTTTCACAGAATGTTTTATACAACCTCTTTGGTAACCATTTTATCACCAGGAGCATCTTCTTCAAAATTGTCACTAATAATAAGCAGCATTTATTAAATATGTCTTTCTGGGGTCCTGTTCTAAGTACGTTTCACATATAAACTCCTTGTCTTCACAACATGCTATGAAATTTGTGCAGTTACTGTTTCATTTCACAGAGGAAGAAACTGAAGTTCCAAAACAGGCAAACACTCTATCTAGGTACACAGTGACTGACAGGGCTAGCACAGTTCACTGCAAGCTGTGGAACCCATTCTTTTGATACATAGAAAGCCTTGAGAAGTTAAGTCTTTTACCTATGCATGATCCCACAGGCAAGAAGTGGTAGGACCAGGGTTCAAACAAAGGGCCACTGACCTCAGAAGCCACTCACTCAGTCACAGGTTGACCATCCTTGGGCCTGAGAGTACTGTTCTCCCTTCTGGCTATCCCTACATTCATTGAGCCACTAGGAAAACAGAAGCCAGAAGCTGATTGCTGAATTTGTTGTTGGGATTTGCAATGCTCTTTAAGGAGCATTTTAGGAATATGAGCCTATAAATGAATAAGAAAATCTAACATAATTAAGAGAATTCCTGCCAAGAATGGGAAAAGGTAATGTGTGTGTGTAGTTATATATGTTTATAGCTATAAAACCTGAATTATTAAATTTATAAATAAGGCGAAACCAACCTAACTGTAAAAATGTTTACGGTATATCTTATGAAATATTTTTCTCCCTTCAGAAATGCACTTTGTAATAACTACCCTTGCAGAGTGTTTGCACATAGAGAGGGCCAGAGGGAGTCTCTTTAATGGAAAGCAGTTGTGTAATTAACATTAACTGTTAATAAATAAATTTATATGTGAAAAAAGTTACCTGTTAAATCACATTTTGCAAATCTGTACAGAGGTCCCCAGGTGGCCTTCAAGAGGCTTCCTCAGACAATAAAGTGAGGAAGGTAGAGACTGTCCTTTTTCCTCCTCTAGGGCCTCTTTCCCCACTGCAGTTGAAAGGCTATATGAAAGGCCATATGCCTTGGCATCCAGGAGCTCCTGCAGGATGTGATAGAAGGAACTTCAACTCATAGACTTCTTCCTTTCTCACCTTAGAGACTTTGCTGTTCTATTATAAAGTACAGTACAGTAGTTACTGTTATTAAAAGGTTTTTCTCCCCAGCAACCACATGATAGATAATCTCAATGAGAAAACTGAGCTTTATGGCCAGTAGTTTTCTAAAGGCCATGTACACAGAACCATTTCTGCTATTTCATCAGATATTAGCATCTGGTTGTACCCATGTGTCCTGGAGTCTGTGTCCAGTATTAGCTTTGATGATCATTTCTCTCACTGCTTTTCCCAGGAGAATCAGGACACACACAAGCACATTTGACCACAGTGGCTCCTTTCTGTTTCTCCAACCACCACCACTCTAGAATTGTTACTGCTTCATTTCTTTTCATCATGTTTATCACCTCAGGACCTTGTCTGTATTTATTTTTCTGTCTCTGCTACCAGAGTGTAGGCTCTCTGTGTTCCCGTTTGCTACTGAATACTAAGCATTTAACACAGCCTGGCTTATAAGAAGCTTTTAATAATGATTTCTTAAACGAATGAATTTTGCTAAGACAGAGAGAAGTCCAGAGTTACTGGTATGCCTCCTGGCCCCTTCCTGGATGCTTAATGGGCTGACAATCAGTGCTTACAAGTAATTTAAAATACATGATGTCTCATTGCTGGAAAGTGAAACTAAGGCTAATTTTTGTCAGTTTCAATGCCTCTGGCATTGAGTTTGCATTACTTAGTCAAGAATTCTTTTACAAGAATTCGTTGTTGAAACATATATGCAAAATACCAAAAGTGAAACAATGAAGTGATACCCTAAAGTAATAGTTATGTCCTTGTCTTTTATAAATTTCATTTAATATGGTTATCATTTTTATAGTTTGAACATTTAAAATCTTATTAATGTAGGAAAAATACAATGCTTTGTATATTGATTCAGAAAAGAAATTATTCCCACAAGTAGGATTTAGTGTAACTTGGGCTAAGTCAACTTGCATTTTAAAACTATTTGTAATATTCTTAACTACTTGATCAGTTTCCCTCAATAAAATAGTAGCATTACATGATAGTTCTGAGTACAAAGAGCCAGAAGTTTTAAAAATAGAACTTTTTTCAAATTCAAGAACAGTAACCAACAAAAAAAATTACTGAAAAAAGTCATTTGTCGTTACAGAAATGAAAATTAAAGCCAGTTATTTCTGTTACTAGCCTATTAGAATGATTAAATTTTTTGACGTTTGACAATATCAAGTCCTGATAATTAGAACTCTTATACAGTGTTTGGTAGACATGTACATAAAATAGCACAGCCCTAGTTTGCCAGATTTTTATTAACTTAAATGTACACTTACCATACAACCCCTCAATCTCATTTCTAAGGTTTTACCGACTAATTTTATACACAAAGACTTGTCACAAATATTTTTAGCAGCTCAGAAACTGGAAAGTGTCCACAGAATAGAACACCACTAATAAGTAAAAGGGAAACTACTAATACATGAAGCATTGTGCACGAGTTCTGAAGCATGATGTTAAGTGAAAGAAATCAGACACTAAAGGCTGTTCTGTGAGACTATAAGATACTGCAGAGAGCGAAAACTACAGTAGGAAAAATCAGATCAGGCTTTGCAGGGCTGGAGTGTGGATATATGATTGGCTACAGAAGGGCAAAAGAGAACTTTCTGTCAGGGTAGAAACATTAGGAATCTTGATTGTGCTGGTGTTTTGCTTTAATTTCATGTGTTTGTTATTGCATGTAAATTATATTAATAAATGTGACTTCATATCATGTAGTGGACTGCTATAGAAATGGGAAATATTGTTGGCTAAAGAAAGTGTGTGTTTAGCTTTAATTCATGAATACACTTATCATAATATATAACTGCATTTTTTTCTACTCAGTGTTGACTGTCTAGTTTATGAAGCATTCGTTTCAATAAAAGTGAATAATGCAGAACCTTGCTTATAGTAGTCATCCATAAGTAATTCTTGAATGCTTGAACCTAAGAAGGAAAATTTCATGTGTGAGTAGAAACAGTAGTTGAATAAAAACAGTAAGCTTGCTTCACTGAGTATGACTACCAAATTTAAATGTTCTAGAGTCAGATGCAAAATTATTTGCAATTCTCCTAAAATGATGGTGGCAACTTGAATAGTATAGTTGCTGCTTTCTCTCTGTGGTGCTTGAATATAAATCCTGGTGGGTTGAAATCTGAATTATTTGGTGACTGATTTTCCAAAGCAAGTGTGCCAAGATGAACCCACTTGAAAACTGTGGGCTCTAGGACTTGGCTGAAAGACCAGTCCAGCTGAGGTGGGCTGGCCCAGCATCTGCTGCCTTCATTGTGCTTAATGCTGCATCCATCTGTTTTCTGTCAAAGCTAGTGCCAACAAATTACTAATCTATTAGTGAAACATGGAAAAAAGATTGCACTTCTCCTTCCTGGCTTTTCCTCTTCCTTTCCTTGGCTTACATAGTTAGTTTCTGTTTATTTGGGGGAGAAAGATATGCTGTTGGGTATGTGTGAGGGAGTGAATTATATTTTGCACCATCCACACATCTTTAAAGGAGGGTGGAGAAAGATCAGCTTGCTGTTCCAATGGTGGATGATGACAAGGGCAGCTGTCATTCATTAGGCAGCTCTGCCTGGCACTACACTTAGCACTTTACCTGCTCCCCATTAACATCACCACTTTCCAGATGACAGTACTACTGTGCAGCGAGGTTAAATAATTTGTGAAAGTCATGTGCCAGAAAGTATCAGAACAAGTTCAGATGCCATTTCTAAAGCCTGTGCTTCTTCCCTTGCCATTTTGGCAGCCATTTCGAGCCTTTAAAATGTATTTTTATCCAGGTACGTGATGTTAGTGATGAACATATTAAAGGTTCAAGGAAAGGAAAAGGGTACTTTGTACTTTTCCCAAATAGAAGCCTCCATAATTAGAACACTTCTCTAAATGTGTGCTTTTGTGTCAACCAAACTGATGAGAGAAAAGTAGCTGTGAGCCCCGGGCTGCAAAGTGCACACAAAGGCCTGTTTGGGTGGTGGTTGTGCTCCATGTCGGGGCTGGCAGTTACAGTACTTCTTGCTAGGAAACAGAGCCTGGCTCCCCAGCAAGCCCAACTGTGGAAAACAGCTATGAGGTCCTTAGTCTGCATTAGGAATGAGAGCTAGGATAGGGTGGAGGGCCACTAGGCTTCTTAGTGACTCTTTTCTCCATGTTCATTAAGATACAGCCCTAAACTGCCATTGAGACTCGAGATTTGAGAACTCGGAAGAACAGCATTTCTTCAGTCTAACTGTAAGCAGAGCTCTACAAGATCAAGCCTTCTTTCTCTAATAAAACCACATTATTAGTGTAGTCTGCAATAGCTATGTCCAAATGCTTGTTTGCTAAAACCAGATTAAAGCATTACTTCATTTCCCTCAAAAGCAAAGGGCACATATGTTTTCACTGCTTACCAAATGAATCACTTATCAAGCATTGGGGAGAGTGGAAAGCAGCCCTTAAGTAATAGCATAAATATGTGTATTAATTACTTGTACGTTTGGGCAATGAACCAGTATATGCATTTTAATGAAAGTAAAAGGCAAAGAGGAACAGTATATTTCACTGATCTCATCAGGTAATCTGGAAGTGAGGTGCTCTTAGCAAGGAAGATAAGTCTGAGTTCCTGCCCAAAGAGGAGATCATGAGGATGGAGCAGCCCACAGGCTTGCATGCGTCCCACAGGAAGGGATACTCAGAAGCACTTTTAAAACTTTCTGTGAGAAACTTGGAAATTGATGAACAGGCTCAATTATTTGTAACCTGTTACTTGAAAACAGTGCAAGCTTATTTCTTCACAGCCTGACTTTGTAGAGCAGAGCAGTTGGTTTTTGCAAAACAGCTGGTTCAGTGTGAGAGTTGCCACCAACGTGACTCCTGTATAGTTGGGGCCCTGAAGTAATTATGGCCAGCCTTGTCTGCTCCTGTCCCCCATACCCAGCATCTTCCTCTACTTCTAAGAACCTCCTAGGTCTGCTGTTAACCTCTCTTGGAGAATCCTCCTCAACTTTCCCTCAGCCTCCAGATGGTGTTGGGCTTAAAGACACTTAGGTCCACTTTCTGTTGCTAGTGTAGCAGTTTATTAGCATAATCCCAAGATTGGTCCACATCAAGGGTCAGCTGATCCTGGCCCACTGTAGCTCACTACCTGTTATTGTAGACAAACTTTTGTTGGAACCTTCCTATGTGGCTGCTATAGGGCAATAGTAGAGAAGTGAAAAGTTATTAAAGGCCATTTGGCCCACAAAGCCCAAAATACTACATGGCCCTTGGCAGAAAGTTGTCTAACGTAAGCAGTGCCCTCCACATCTTCAGGAAGTAAAAAGAAATGCTTCTCACATGATCCATCTAAAAAAAACAGGCACCCAATAATTTCAGAAGTCTATTGAATTTCTTATAGATTTGTAAGCAGTACTGCTTTATGTGTGTAATTTTAAGAAAAACTGATTTCATGGTCATGATATTATTATTATATAAATATGCTATTTCTAAGACATCAGAGAAGCTGGCATATCAGAGTGTAGTGTTCTTAGATTTTGAGTGGCACTCACCTGCCTGAGTCCAATCTGGGCTCCTCCAACTATTCACCATATGATCTGGGATTAAATTACTTACTGTTCCTGAGCCTTAAGTCCTCACCTCCAACAGGAGGGTTACAATACCTTGTCTTCTTAGGCTGCTTATAAAGAATTGATGAGTTAATTCAAAGAACTACGCCTCACACAGTAAATATGAACTCACAGCACCATGGAGTATTCCCTGAACCCCAGTCCCAATCTGCTCTGCTCTTGGCTTGGTCTTTGTGCTTTTACTTTTGTATTTTGTCACCTTTACCCCTCCTACTCCAGCACACACATAAATGCACACATGCATATACACCCACGTACTGCACATTGTGAGCTTCCAAAGAACAGGAATCCGGGTGTGTTAACTTGTACCTGTACCTGAGCTATACCTAGAAAAATTTCTGGCATATGGTAAATGTGTAGTTATGTTAGATGGATGAAGAGGATCTTCTTAGACGTAGAAAGATATGACTAAGAAATAGTAATACATATTCTACAAATACTGGTCTTTTGGCATTTCTTTTTGTAAAATTTCAGCAGTCATGTATTGAAGGCAGCATGGTTTATCAGTTCAACACATAAGTTTCAGAGTCAGTTTGCTTGAGCTTCAGTCCAATCTACTAGCTCTTGAATTTCCTCACTTGCAAATGGTAGTATCTGTATTTCATATGGTTATTGGGGTAAATGAGTGAATTTATCGAGGCAGAAAGACTTAGCCAGGTATCTAAAAGGCACTATGGCTCAATGATTAATATCTACTAGCATTATTGAAGTTCTATCATGTTTGCCATTAATTTATATACATGCAGTCAGAATAAGAGATGTATGGGAAAAAAGGAAAAAACTACAGAAATTATTGGCACCAGGCAGGTGCCATTCCCTTCCCTGAGTGTGCACCCTCTACAGACAAGGGTGGGAAGTCAGTCATGACTTCTCATTTCAGCCTCTTCCCCTGCTTGTTTCCCCTCATGCTGCCGTTTTGCTGTGCCCAGGTTCATACTACTGTTTGGAATCTAAAATACAATACCAAGCACAAACCAGCCACTTTATTTGGAGCTCAAGCAAAAATTTAAAAATATAGTTCTGACATTGTATAGAAATAGTATTGGATTAATGTCCGGAGGCCCACACAACACCCTTCTCTATGGACTTGAAGGATAATTTGGGCCTTACATGCATGTATTCTGCTGTAACAATTGGAGGAAATGTGGTAGGCCTGTCTCAAATTAGACTGGGAGTTGAAATTAGGATTTAGTTCAAATGTAGGAATGTAAGGTGGTGAACATATTAAAGCAAATGTCAGTTCTAGTATCCCATTGTAAAAGTAGCCTCATCATTTCAGGGGTGCTTGTAGGCTTTTATTTTTTGAGTTTGCCCTTTTGGACCTCAGAATTGTAGCAGAGAGCACATTTAGAGACTATTACTCTCATCTACACCAACAGGAAGGGCTAATAGATTATAATTAATACTCAATGATGAGCACATTGTTGGACAAATAGTATTACCAGTGAATGTTTTCATAAATTTGAAGATTAAATAGAAGGCCTTAATTTGTGTTTGCTTTTTGTTTAGGTAACTACTCCAGACCCCCAACGTATAGTGGGGTGCCCAGTGCAAGCTACAGCGGCCCAGGGCCTGGGATGGGTATCAATGCCAACAACCAGATGCATGGACAAGGGCCAAGCCAGCCATGTGGTGCTATGCCCCTGGGACGAATGCCGTCAGCTGGGATGCAGAACAGACCTTTTCCTGGAAACATGAGCAGCATGACCCCCAGTTCTCCTGGCATGTCTCAGCAGGGTGGGCCAGGAATGGGGCCACCAATGCCCACTGTGAACCGTAAGGCACAAGAGGCCGCTGCAGCCGTGATGCAGGCTGCTGCAAACTCAGCACAAAGCAGGTATGCCACTCAGGATCATGCTGGGCTATGTTCTGTGTGTTGACATGTGATCACATAAGAAACAGGCACTGCCTCATTTCCCTAGAGTGCACAAAAATAGCAAAATACACTTTTGCTTGGCTGTTGATTTTTGTTTTAATTTTGGCTTTTGTTTTGTATTTTGCATTAAATATGTTCGGTAATGTAAAGGTTAGAGAAGCATGTGACATCATGTTTTATGATCCATGGCAGAAGGAATCTGAGAAGTGGGCATGTCATTTTTGTGGGAGGGGCTTGAAATGTCTGTCGATATTCATTGCAACCAGCAAAACAGATCTTGTGTAGGAAAGTGTCTCTGGTTCCATTTTTTTAAAAAATGTGTTTGAAGCAGGAAACACCAAAGCCAAAAACTATTTAAAATCTAAAATACCAAAAAAGAAACATGTTCTCATCTCCACTTTTTTTTTTTTTAACCTTACCATAAGAATCCTTGTAAAATAGAAATTTGGAATGTGTACCTAAGTGTATTGTGCTTGGTCTAAATGTGTATGTGTAAGATTTATATATTTCATATTCCACTGTTGTGTTTTACTTTTCTGGTCATACCTTTCCATCTGTCCAAGTTAAAATAAATGTTTAAGGAACTTTAAGTTGATAGAGCAAGGCCTAAACTTTTATTACTTATTTTTCATCCTAATTCTAAACATTAACTCTTAAATACTTGGCTTAATAAATATAATTAGAAATGTTTAAGTAAAAAATGACTGTGCTTTAAAAGAAGTACATGTAAATATATTTTAAAACAAAGCACATTGAAAGTTGTACCTTGGTATCATCAGAAGATAGAGTCTAACTTTTGTCAAAGGGAAATACAGTAAAAGCTCATTTTGTGTGCGTGTGTGTGTGTTTTCCAATGTGCCCCTTTGTTTTCTTCTGAAACTGCTATTTTGAGAAGGCAGGAACCTTCTCTGATCTCATTATTCACCAAATAATTACAAATTTCTTTTGAGAAATTCAAATGTAAATCCTCCTTCCTGTCTCTCTCCCTCCACTCTTCCCTCTCTTTCAAACACACACACACACACACACACATGCACGCACGCACACTGTCTTTCCTCCACCCTCTCCCCCTTCCCTTCTCTTTCTTTCTCTCCCTCCTCCCTCCCTTGTTGTTTCTCCTCCCGCATTACAGTCACTTAAAGTCTTCTGCACCCCAGCTTCTACCTTTCAGCAGAACCCATGTAGACTCTAGGGCAGTGATGGCAAACCTTTTATTTTATTTTTTTCCTCGTTGAGTTTAGTGGTACATTTTAGGTATACAGTACAGTTACATTCATCATTGGGATCTTGTACCATTACATGACAGGTCTTGGTTCTCATTTTTCCCCTTGTCCCTGCCCTCCCTTCACCCCTCCTCCCCTCCCTAAAACCTTTTAGAGCTTTCACTGATAACAAACACCTGGTGGTGGCACATGTATTACAGGTTTGCCACCACTGCCCTGCGTTGGGGATTATTTGAATAAACATGTCTTTGAAGGCTGGTTTGGCTGGGCCAGTTGAAGTTAGATTTAAAATAAATTGGATTGTCTGTGGTTGAAACTCATAAAGCACAAGTTATTTTCCATCTGTTAAGTAGAAAGTATGTGATTGCTTTTGGCATGAGGCCTGTGATGGTGATTTGAGAGGAAGATAACGACAGAGATTAAGGCAGAATTCTGCTTGATTAAAGTCCTGCTGTGTTCCCTTTCTAAATCAGTGTATGGTTCTTACAGAAATTAATGTGCAAACACACACCCATGCATGTGTTTTTATTTCTTCATCCTAATCAGTAGGCCATCCCTGAGCCTTTGCCTTGCTTTCACAAACTGCCCATTTGAGTTAAGACTGGGCTGTTTATTTTTTATTTTACCAAAGTCAAATCTGTGAACTGAGATTAGATCTGCAATTAGAGCTCAGATCTGAGAATCTTACTTTTCTCCTTTGCCCTGTCTCCCACTTTTTTGTTTTCTTAAGGAATTTCACCCAGTCCCATGGCCTGGCAGCTGCATGATTCATAATATTCTGCTTATTTACCCCATTCTGTAACCCTCATACCTATGTGTGAAATAGCATGAGAAACAGGCACTCAAACTTGTGTCTTAGAACAAATCCTATTCCACTTTAGGCCACCATACATTAGGTTGCCGGCTTATCCCAGCCCGCCTGGGGCTGGCAGACAGCCCATGTTTTCTTCCCAGCACCCCCACTATAGCTTCCATGGTGCACCAGCCTGACCAGTACTGGTAGGTAGTGACACTCCCTGGGCTTGCCAAGGCAGGCCTGGGCGTTTTCTTTTAAATATGCCATTTGGCTGCAAAAGTAAGAACCAATCCAGGGATTCAAAAGATCTCCCAGAAAATCTATCTTAGAGGAGGAGCTTGTCCTATTTTTGTTGTGCTGCTTTTGTTTTTCTTCTTAACAGTTTTGTGGCAGTTTGGTAGAAATATGCATGCCACCCTCTGGATCCTGTCTGTATGACTTTTGGCATAGCTGCTTTACTTCATGCCTGAGAGGGAAAATAGTAACTTATGTCTCCATAAAAGCAATGGAATCACCTACTCCAGTATCCTTTCCCCATTTACTGCTGCTGTTTTGTCTAGGAATTTGTGATGTTCATTGCTTCTTCTGTCATAATTATGTGGTGAGCATTCTTTCAGCTATACCAAGATGCAGCCACACCTACCTGCACCCATGGCACACATAAGTAGGATGATCTGGCCTGCTCACTTGGGTGTAGGAGAGGTTTCATTATGGCATTGCTCAGCCAACAGCTATGACAGAGTTCTGTTATTTCCTTCCCGTAAGTATTAGTATGTCAAAGTTACTAGTAAAATACAACAAAATAATCCACAGTCTTCCATTTAAACACAGTGTCGTCATTTCAATATAGGAATACTAATTTCAATACAGGAATTACATAAGCAACAAAAAGTATCTCTCTTCCCTATAAAATGATATATCAGGTTCTGCCACCATTTTGAGGTTAATAAGTACACTTAAAGGTTATTATTACTGAGTAATTTACTGATAACATTTGATGTATATTAACTATAATATTGTATACAGACTTAATCGTGATTGTGATTGGTACTTTCAGTAGAAACATCCCTCATCTTTGGTTAAAATAAAAGAGGGAACTGTCAACTAGATTTGTTTAAACAGTAAATTTAGAGAACTACACTTTTACTATTTCTATGGATGCATGACACAGAAAGCTTTCTAATAGTTTTATATTCATTATACATTTAGCCAGCAAAAGAATATGAACACTTGGTAATTGATAATTCTAAATTCTGTAAACATGGTCCTTAATGTGGACCAAGAAATACAGAATTCTCCACATAAAATCCTCAAGGTTTAATAACAACTACAGAATAAAGTAAACAATTATTCTTGGGAAATTTTCTTGTTTTCCTTTGTACTTTCTCTTGGCACCTTCAAGGTCAGTTCAAGAGTCAGTAGGAAGCAACAGTGGAAAGAAGGACATTTATCATCATCTGCTGATCCACAGGCTCTGTCCTTTACCAACTCAGGAGTGCTGTTTAGATCCACAAAGCTAGTTTGGCTGTGCATTGCCAAGCCACATTAAGCAGCTGTGTAAAATGAGTTTAAATGGCGTGCATCAGAGTAAAATCTCCTTCACTGGGGCAGAAAATCAATGTTAGCTAATCAGCACGAGAGGATCAAATCTGTATTTCAGCCAGTAGCATCTAGATAGCTCCCTTAGAACACAACACCTACTCTTTAATTAAAAAAATAAGAGGAAGAAAAGTGTTGGAATTACTCTGTATAAATCTTAGAAAGTGCACTTGGCAAAGGCTTGTCTCTGCAGTCCTGTGCCTGTTGGCTGTAAATTTTGCTTTTCATGTCTGCAGGATTCCTCCTTAAAAAGAAAGCAAAAAAATTTTATTTATATTTTAAATCTCCCTTCTGTTCCACTTTGCAGTACACATAGCCTCTTGTGCCTATTTTTATTCTAAGGCAGAATTGAATACGAGAAAACATGTGTGTTACATGTTTTAGTGCTACAAGTTCAGAGATTTGATTTTCAACATGCTTTTGCTTTCCTCATGTAATAGCTCATTGCAGCAAACTTGTGTTGTTGGTTTTGCTTTTGCTTCTTTCCCCCATTGACAGCTCTGTCAGTGAAAGTGAGTTTGGTTATTTGAAAAGTCAGCTTTCAAAATGTCAGTTTCCCTTTTTGAAAGGAAGCAATGGCTCAGGCCTTTCAGAAACTCAGTCTTCAGTATGCCATAATGGCCTCTTCTGCATATCAGAGTCCCAAAGGGCCTGGAGCCTGTGAAAAAATCAGAAAAGGACAAATTGATGATGAAGGTGGGGTGAGAGTGAAAGTATGTCCCTGTAGTTAGAAGTAGAAATAGTGTAAAAATGAAGAATTATGGCAAATATGCTTCAGGCTTTCTCAGCTAAATTGGATACAAGACAGTATAAAAGAAGAAGCACATGAATTTAACTAGTTGAAAGCCATCTTATTAATTCCTTTTTTAAAAGAGTGTTTCTATAAGTGTAACATCTACCTGCTGTGTTGAATAAAAGAACATATGTATATAGATATTTTTTATTTTGAAAAATGAGTGAAGGATTTTTTTTTTTTTTTTTGAGACAGGGTCTCACTATGTAGTTGAGACTGACCTGGAACTCACTAGTAACCCACAGCGATCCTCTTGCCTCAGCCTCCCGAGTGCTGGGATTACAGGTGTGCACCACCAGGCCTGGCTGAATTTTTCATTTTAGTTGTCAAAGGAATTCAGTAGAAGATGGTAGATCTCATTGTTTAGGGCTAGGTCATCTATGTAATGATGTCTGGTCATTTGGAGTTGATGATTTATAAGTAATAGCTGTATAGAACTGATATACCTTTCACTCAGAAATTTCACTGCAGTGTATAGAAAGCATTACTAATTAATGCAATATTAATTTTGAAGATTTCAGAAACAGAATGGAAACTCCTTGGTCTTAGTAAATACTCAATGTTGGTGGTTTTCTGTAGCCAGGTTGGAGAATTCTGAGCCACTGTCTCAACAAAAGAGAGCCATAGTCTGTTGGACATTTGGGAAAAACCTCTGCCTCCTGAAGATGCATTGATATGAATTCCAGGATATAATATAATCTTTAAGATTTTTTGAATGATTGCATTTGCTTTTTGTTTTGTTTTGTTTTGGTTTTGGTTTTTTGAGACAAGTTCTCACTATGTAGTTGAGACTGACCTGGAACTCACTACGTATCCCAGGATGGTCTCGAACTGACAGCGATCCTCCTGCCTCAGCCTCCCGAGTGCTGGGATTACAGGCGTGCACCACCATGCCTGGCTTGCATTTGCTGTAACTTTGACACACATGTAAAATAACTTTGCCTTGGTCATTTAGTGCTTTGCATCCATTCATTAATTCTAGCTGGCTCCTGCTAGTATCCAGCAATTGACATTTCTGCCAAATAACTGATTTGTGGATCTGGTATATTAGAACATTACAGCTTTTTTCTTGAAAATAAGCTCTGAGGAAGAAGCATGACTTACTAAACCTACAGTAGGTCTAACAAACCCCAGCTCTTTAAGCAAGGGCAGATGATAAATAGATTTTAATTTCTTAAAGCCTGTCACACCTAGGACCTCATATAAACTTCAAAAAAGTATTAGTTGACGAGACTATTTGTGTCATACATCTGGCACAATCTTTAAGATTTTTATTCTGTTTTCATAAGAAAGCGCAGGGTTTTGGTTATAGAATGGTATTGTCTTGAAGCTGGAAAGAGTTTTGACACTATCCAGCCTCTACTCCCTGATCATATGGTAGAGGAAATTGAGACCTCGAAGGTTACACACTCTGGGTCACTGATTTGGGCTCAGCAGAGGCAGCATCTCTATCCATCTTTGTTCTCAAGGTGCTATTCCTAAACTCAATTTTCTTAGGACACTTGAGTTCTCCTTTGTGTATAAAGGAAGTGCTG
Source organism: Fukomys damarensis (assembly GCF_012274545.1). Lineage (NCBI taxonomy): Eukaryota > Metazoa > Chordata > Mammalia > Rodentia > Bathyergidae > Fukomys > Fukomys damarensis. The sequence goes on along the minus strand of NW_022900926.1, from coordinate 27,021,265 downwards.
CTATTAGAAGCCAACCCCAAGTACATGTCTGAGTCAGCTGTTCTGCTGCATCATACACAGCCACACCTCTAGCCAGCATGGAGAGTTTGCTACTGGAGCCAATCACCATGAAAGCTACATAACAGTTACTTGTTGGCACACAGATATGTTTGGATTTGCAGTCTTTTTTAACCATTTAATTGCCTGTGCTAATGTTGCTTCAGTATTTAATATTATTAAGACTATCATGTTGCTATTGAAAAACTCTGAGTCACAGAAGAGGTGGAATATTTGCATGGATACATACCTGTGTAGCAAAGGGACAAGGGCCACCACCCTGTTGCTATCCCTGAGGGAATGCCCAGTGAACTTCAGAAGAAGGAAAAGTCAGACTTCCTAGCTTTTAAAAAACAAGTAACTAAAAGGGCAAAATCAGTTTGAAGTCTCACTGCTTTTGGCTAGAAGGGAATTAATTTACTAAATATTACAAGTGCAAGTATATGTACCTACATCTTAATGATCACATCATACAAAAAATTAGGACCACTGAAATTAGTTAATATTTTTTTGGTTTAGTCAAATAAGAAATTGGGAGTTTTAAGTAATACTGTTGTCCCTTCTTAGCCACACATTAACAGGGTGAATAGATTCCTTGAAGTCTTAGCCAAAGATGGCTAGATAAGTACCTACCCAACTACTGAACTGTATGAAGTATCTGGACATCCTGTGCAAGGATGCAGCCAGCAAAGATGCTGACTCTGCTCAGCGTCAGCTGGATCCATTTACAAAGACTAATGAGTTGTCTGGCTTGGGGTGCACAGTTGCTTATATCTGTGCGTTGTGTGCATCTCACATCCACATGCCTTCCAGCAACTGTTCTTTATGGAGATGCATTGGTAATGCATACCTTGTGTTGCTATTTGCCAACAAGGCACTTTTTCGATGTTATTTTCTTCTGAAGCCAATATGACGCAATTCTGCTGATGGATGAGGAGCCACTGATGTGGAAATACGTTAATGGAGAGAGTGCATTAAAATGTCAGAGAGAAGGGGCAGAAAACTTGTGAATGTGTCAAGCCCTAGTTACAGTGTGGTCTCTGCTGAAGAGCAGTGAATGATTTGTACTTTGTATTTTGTACAGTTAGGGTTTTGTTGCTGTTGTAGTTGTTTCTTTTTGTTTTTTTGGTACCAGAGATTGAACTCAGGACCTTGCACTTGTAAGGCAGGCATGGTGCCACTGAGTTAAACTCCTAGCCCAGTACAATTAGGTTTTAACATAATAGCTATGATTTGAAAAGTCATGTTATTGAATGAAAAAGAGAAAAGATTTCAAAGGCTAACACAGAGTTTTTGCTTCTTCAATTAAATATAAGACTTTTACATTATCATCTAAATACTATGCTTTCATTTTTATTCCTCTTTTCCTAGAGTTACAAAACTATTATGGAAGCCATAAAGTACTTTTCTAAATCTTCAAATCAAAAAATAGTACAAAAGAACAGAAGTTTAATGACATCAAGGAGTCAAATTGTTAAATATATAGCAAACATTTAAACATAATCCCAGGAGGAATAAGGCCCATGGCCTGAGTTTTAAGAAATGTGGACAACTCATATAGAACACAGGCTCAAGCTTTGGACTTGATGCTTGGGATTCCTGCTCCTGAAGAGCACTGGTGACAAGTTTAGGGAAGAAAGAGGAGAAAAGTACAATCAAGGCATTTATTTTCATGTTTCACTGAAGAAAGTATCTGGAGCTGACCCACAGGGTGAAATTAGGAAGAGCATGGGTTGTAGCAGAACTGATACCTTAACTTCAGCAGTCTGTTGATTTGGGGCAAAGTTTGTCTTCCCAAACCTGTTGTACTTTTGCCCTGTGGTGTATTCTGGGACATCAGGATCCTCCTCCTGTCAGTATTCAGAATCGCCCCCAACTCTACCCTCCTCCCTTATGAATACCTATGTCCCTATCTGACTTCCCTGCAGCTGCTTGCTGTCCTCCCCACCTGAGATTGCTCATGGTGTCTGTGAGGGATAAGGACTCTGTGCCTTTCTAAAATGTCTAGCCCACTTGTCTTCATTTCTGCCCTCATAGCACCATTAATATCTCTGCCCATATGTTCACCTACACTTGCACTGGACTTAAGATCTAGAACCAACATCATGGTCCACTCACCCCTGGGAAAGCTCAGCAGCATTGCTCAGCAAATTTCATTTATTTAAAGTTAGAATTGCGAAGGGGTTGCTAAAATCACACATGTATATCAAATAGTGGTAAAGGTCTGTACTGTCAACCTATAGGCCTTTAATCATACTAGTGGAAGTGGGGAGGTTTCCTCAATCTGAAATTGGATAACTTCAACACTTTTCTGGGCTGCAGGTAACAGGAAAAGTGTTTAATTGATAGGACGTGTTCTGGGGCTTAGTATAGTCCCGTTTGGAAGTCATCATGGATGACCTTGTAAAGAGCAGCAGTAGATTCTTTTGACTGCTCATAGGTATCTTGGTTTAGGGGCATTAAGGACTGAGACACAGCTCCTGAAGTTTTCTTTTATTTAGGTCTTTGTTATTTTGAACTTCACTTTTCTATCATATAGATTTAAATAAAGAAACCAAACAAAAAACTCATAGCCATAAACTAGTATGGTTCTGTCTCCTTCTCTGAAAATTAATTGGACCATATTTTGTGTGCTTGTTAAGATGCCTGCAGATAAGCTCTTGCCTTAGTCAATTCTCTGCTGCTTCACCAGGAGAAGGGCAGATGAGGACGTGAGAAACTTATAGTCTGGTTCAGCTTTCAGGCCTTACCTATAGCATTTTTTACCCTAATTTGAATAGCATATTATTTTACCAAGTTAAGTAATTTTGTGGTTCAGGCCATCTTTAGCTTAGGAAATCTCTGAAGTTTAGGAGGATTTTAGAATAATCAGAAATGATTTTATGTTCTCTAAAATAAACACATCCTTTGTTTACACACTAAATATTGCTGTGACACATTATATGGAGTGGAAAACTCAAGACCTAAATTAATTTTAAAACAACTGATATATTCATTGGTCCATTGAGGTACAATGTATGTCACGTTTAGGCTGATGGGTTTTATTTGCAGGGAGGAGGTTGTTTGGTAGTGTATGCTGACAAAGTCACTACTGCTCTACTGCTGAAAAGGTCCTGTCTAGAGCTGTTGAAAAGTAGTGCTCTTCAAGACAGATCCTTTACCAAAGGGAGTGGGGACTTAGTAATGTGCACCTGGAAAATGACTGTTAATTGTCCCTCAAGTATTATACAGGTTGCCTCGAAAAGATCAGATTGGCCATCAAGGAAGGATCTTGGAAAAGTCTCAGGAGGTCCCATCACAGGCTGCTTAGCTCTTTTTCTTGTTTCCACCACTTTCTTCTGAGGCCCCATCATTTGTTGGACCCTGGCATTTGGACCCTAAGGGTCCCCCATCCATCCCTCTGCCAGAAATTCTCTAATCTCTTACTTTTTCTCTAAGAATAAATATGAAGCCTCACAGAACTCTGAGGCTCCCTTTCTTGCCATGCCTGCCCAACTCACTCTGAATGCCATGGGGCCCTCGTATCTGCTGTTCCTTCTTTCTTACCCAGCCAACTCCCATCTGACCCTTAGGTTTAGGAGAGGGTTATCCCCTCTTTGGGGAACTTCATGCTCCCTTTATTGTAAGTTCACATGGTGCAGGGACCTTCCACACCACAAGCATGATTGCAGCTTCCCACTGGCTGCTGCGGTTGGTTGGTTTGTTTGTTGTTTGTTTTGGCCACTATTGTGTTCCTTCTCTCCCATTCCTGTCCTCAAGCCTTTTTGCAAGAGCCATCCCAGATGAGTGGTTGTAATTTTTAAGTAGAAAGTATTTTTGATTAATTTAATTATTTCTTAGTATTTCTCCTTGACCAAAAGGAAGGGAATAGGTTTGTTTTTAAAAACAGCATATGGTTATGTATTTCATAAGAATTCAGTTTTTATATCAGGGCACTTTGGTTTTTCTTTGTCTTTCATTTAATGATACAAATGCTGCTTTACCTTCACAAGATTGATTTCTAGCCAGAACTACTTGCTTGTTGAAATTACAACATTATTTTGCCACTAGCATTGCTAATGCAGCTGCTCTAGGCATGCTGATGGATTAGCCACACCAAAATTTGACTTGAGCTTGACAGCTGCCTTCTCTGTTTTGATTGTGTTGTTTTGGGGGTATATGTAGTAGTATTTTTCTCTCTTCAGATATTAAATTTAAAATAACTTCAGCTTGGTTTCTTCTTAACACTGCTTTCAAAGGGTCACCATGTAATTCTGTTGGAAATCTGTTTCACCAGTGACACCTGTGTAAAAATAATTTGTTTATAAAACATTTTAAATAGGGCATCAGGTATAATGTTATGTATACAGTTGGAGCTCTCCAAAGAAACAAAATAACATATATAAAAATAAATTCTGCTGCTGTGGGGCTTTTCAGGATTTCCAGTTCTGCTTCTGATTGTTTAAGCCTGGTTTATCAGTAAGCAATCTTTGCTGGCTTCATAACTCAGTCTATACTTACGTTTGCAGTTTGTATGGAGAAGGATATATATTTGGCAATCGTGTTTAGTATTCCAATAAAGGGTATGTTGCTTTACATTCTCTAAATGTAATTCCTAATGGCATATGCAGTGGATATGCTGGATCCCTGCAGAGGAGAGCTTCCCCAGCTGGGCTTTTGAGTGGGCTTCATTCATGTCTACTCTACAAGATTTCAGTCAAGTATTTCTAACTGCCGAATTCAGTCTGTAGCGAGGAGCTCTATTCCCTTTGTGCCTTCACCCTGAGCCAATGGAAATTGTCATTTTAAAATTGGTGTTTGCTTCCACCCCCCACCCCCCCAAATCAGCCTCACGTCAGCAGTTGACAGTGTAATCTCTGAGAAATTTCCAAACTGCAAAATAAAGAAAAATCTATAAAAATATTTATAGTCTATAGAAAGGAAAAAAATCTATTATATGTGAATGTGTGTAGAAAGGGAGTCAGGAGTGCTTCCAAAAATGTACTTGCAGATCCCACTTGCAGATTATTCTCCTTATAATATCCTGGGTTTTGTTATGACAGGTCTTATATACCTAGTCTAATTCAAGATCAATTTAAATGAAGTTCTTCTGGTTATTCTGCAGGTCAGCATGCTTATGTAACAAGCCCCACATCATGCATCCTTTGAAAGATAGAGGGAGTAGTGCTATGGGGCAGGTAAGCAAGGGGCTGTGCAATCAGCAGACTGATTCATCAGCACCATCTGACCTGGTCATCTTCACAGTGCATGGTCCGGAAGCTACCTTAATTTCCGTCAGCAGCACAAAATTGAAAATGTTTATCAAATTATGAATACCCATCCCCAATATGGTGGGCATTTATTGCCATGGCCATGGATTAGAAATCTGTCAAATCAGGACAGCAGTAATCCAGTCTCAAAACTCTCTAAGCATGTAGACCCCTAGAAACAATAGCCCAGTGATTCGCTGTACCAAAGGTCCTGAAAGGACAGTCTGCTTTTGCATAATGAAGATGATTTCTGCTGTTACCGTGAAGGACCAGCTCCCCATTTACTCAGGTGAGCAGCTGCTGTACTTGAGACTACACATGCTTTGTGTTCCTCGGAAGACTTGATTTCCTTTTTCTGCTTCCCTTCTTGGACACCCAAAAGGCCTGCAGTACACAAGGTCCATTGTTTCCTGGATATGGATGCCCAGTGAACTGTTCTTGTCACGTGCACTACCACCCCTCACTATAGCACCTCTCTAAAGCCTGGATGCCAGGAATCCCATAGAAGGGACTGAGAAAGTACTGTTCTGTTTAGCTAGCTTCCCACCATTAAAGATTCATAAATGAAACTGAGGGAATGGTGTCGCACAGGTAGCACTACTGCCATTAGACTTTATTTCATCAAATGTCAGAGGACCTATAGAGAAAGAAGTAATAGTATATCTGTACATAATTCCATCTATCTTCCTCTAGGAATTAAAAAAAATTAAATGTCTAAAATGCCTAGAAATCATATCAGACATGTTTTTAGATAGTAAAATATTGATGTATCATTACCAGCCCTTCCTCAGTCAGATATAAAAATTGAGAACCAAAGAACAGCAGTGATTTGCTCCCACACCCAAAGAGACAATAGGTACAGGTAGTGTCAGAGGTGAGATACCAGGCTTTCTAACACTTTTTTAAACTATAGGTATGACTTAATTGAGCACCATTGTGACAGGCAACAGACATCTGATGCACAGATGTTAAGTGTTTTACTTTTTTGTTACTTTAAGTATTTTTTTTTAACTACAGGCTTGTGTACTTTTGTCATCTCAGGGTGACAATGTGGGCAATGCTGATGTGGGAAAGAATTATAGCTTAGGGTTGGTTGGTTACTTCATTTAATTCTCTGCCTCATGAATTTTGTATTCTGATTCTGTTTTCTCCCCTACTATAAACAAGTCTCAAATACAATTAGTTGTACTACACAAGAAACTGAATTTGGTAGAAGCTTCAAAAGGTGACCATATTTTATAGTGCCTTGGTACAACAATAAATATACTATCAATTCATTCCTTTTAAATGTTTTTAGTAACTGTCTTACACAAGGGTTAATAGGCCTAGATGCTTCTCTCATAAGGCTCAAATACCTAGAAGAACCCAGACATAATGAAATTGAACATACCTAGGAGAGAACATGGTACTGTACAAGGCACAGATGTAGCTTCCATCAAGATGGCAGAGATGACTTCTAGCCTTGAAAGATGGGAGGTTAGAAGCCACTAAAGTGAACCTTAGAGAAAGGGGCAAGGTTGTCTATGACTTGAAACAATCAGTAACTTGTTTAGAAGTCTTTCAGAAAAGAGCCTGTTCGGAAATAAAAGGTGCTCCTGAGTGATTTACCTGCTAAGAAATTGAGAGAATGACCCAACAGGAGCTGCTTCTGAACTGACATCACTGTTGAATTATCTTGTATGGGCGTGAAAGCACCCCAGAAGGGAACCCGGGATACTTGAATTAGTACCAGCAGTCTACAAGATGACCCAAACCACATAGCACCCAAACCTTTGAAATACTCTTAACATGTCTAATGACCTACAGGTTAATATGATGTCACTGGATAACCTCATGTCTTGTCTGGGGAACAGCAGAGAGCCCTGTAATAGTGGTCAACCCTCCATAGTAACCAAAGTAGGCCCTCAGCAAGCTGAGACTCCAAAGCCTGAATAACAGCTCCTCTCCCAGAGATTCACTTCCAGTGAATTCATTTTTCAGCCTCTGAGAATGTTATTTCCAAGCTGTCATTGAATATTGGTACAAATTTCCTTGAATGTACTGGAGGAGGTGGCTTTTAAGCCTTTTAATGCCTTGATTTTTCAACTAGTCCATTTTTGTCTGAATTTTTCTACAAGCCAGAAAGTCCATTGAAAATAAATACATAAAAGGAAAAGTAGATTGGTTTCAGAAAATGATTTATGTTAATCTTCTTTTTTTCCTTTTGTTTTTTTGTTTTTGTTTTTTGGTACCGGGGATTGAACTCAGGTCCTTGCGCTTGCAAGGCAGGCCACTGAACCTCTGAGCTAAATTCCCGGCCCATTCTTCTAAGGAATCTCTTATAAAATGTTGACTGTTATACATTAAGACCTACCACATGATAGTTTAATGGTAGTGGAGCAGAAATCAGAGTTAACATGGAACAGCTAGACAAAGTGTCTGTGGACTTTCCACCCTCTTCATAGCTTTGCCTCTAAGAGTAATATTACAAAAATTTTGAAAAGTTTTTTTAAAGGTATCTATTTACATAAGGAACACTTGATTATAAAGATGTATCTTGGTTACTTTCTCATTGCTGAGACAAAATACCCAATACTCAGGGTTACAGGGAGAAGTTTTGGCTCACATTTCATAGAGGTTTCAGTTTGTAGTTGGCTAACTTCAAAGCAGGATGGCATGGCAGAAGGGCATCACAGAGGAGAAATAGTTCATGGCAGGCAGGAGGCAGCAAAGAAGCAAATCAGCAGCAAGCAAAAAGTTATAGGAATGCTCTTTCTGTCCTGTATATTCTATGTAGGCTACCTGGTCTTAGGGTGGGTAGCATTCATATGTGGGGTGGTACATCTTTAATTCTAGCATCACACTGAATCAATCCTAGCATCACATCCTTAATCTAAGGATCACACTCTAGATCCAGCTACCTCTGAAAAGCCCAACTTATGACCACATGAGGTTTTGGGGGGGACATCTAGATGTAAGCCATAACAAGGCAGAATCTTTTAAAAGTTTTTGCCATACTGGCACTGTCTCTGTTGCATTGGAATTATCCCTTGGAGAATAATACCACTGAGCCAGTTAAATCTTTCCCCTCCCAATCTCATTATCAGTGTCAGAGCTGACATTGTGTGATGGTTGTCTCCTTCAAATTAAACAATACTCTTTACTTTGCAAGGATGAAGGAAAATTGTCTCTTGCCAACCAAGCATAGGACAAAATTTAAGTCGCCAAGAGATGATGTCATCAGTGTGTACCAGGAGGGACAACTACTCTACCAATTTGGGACAGTTTAGCTAATCTAACTGCCTGTCTTCTGTAACAGAGAACTCTACCAAGCATAAATAGAGCTCTTGTGTCTACTATGTAGTTTTAATATCAGGAAATTGGTGTGCTTTTAGTAGAACCTAACTTTAAAAAGTTAAATAACAGAGTTGAGAGTTTAGCATTTCCTTCTCATTTCATTAAATCAGAAAATTTAGGACAAAGAAATATTTTTAATAACATCCTTATATTGCCCAGCTATTTTTGATATCTCGACTTCTGTTTTTGATGAGAAGATGGTAAGTAATGTTAGTAGGCAGATTTTTTTAAACAATTTGTTTTGCTTGCTTTGGTAATTCCTGTTCTTATTTCAAGTTCCCTATTCTTGCTTATATTTCTCTATATAACTAATAAGTGGAACACTTGATAAGATTATGAATGTGGTGTTTCTTTGTGTAAATGCAATAGTTGCAATGTTTGAGTGGTGTATTGCACATATACACAGCAGTAGAGTTTAGCATCACTCTCTAGGAAATAGTCTGTTTTTAGCAAACATGAAAAATTAGCCTTACCCTTACATGAGTGCACTATTAGAGATGACTGCCAAGATAACCTGACTGGTATGCATGGTCAGTACATGTGCTTGTGCTTTTATCTTCATACAGGCAAGGCAGTTTTCCTGGCATGAACCAGAGTGGACTCATGGCTTCCAGCTCTCCCTACAGCCAGCCTATGAACAACAGTTCTGGCCTGATGAACACACAGGGGCCACCTTACAGCATGACACCAGCTATGGTGAACAGCTCAACAGGTAACCTGGCAGCTCTGTCCTGAGGGCTGCCCTGTCTTCCTGTCTCCTCTAGGTTTCCACAGTGACTGTGCCCAAACAGCTCACAAAGGCAGATCTGCTGGTGAAAATGGGAATGTTACTACTTCCCTATTGCTGGGAAACTGTTTGGTCTATTTGAGACTTAAGGATTGTGTTATATTTTATGTAAATTGTTTTATTCCTTCTGTATTTGTATAGCATGTGCATATATTTTGAGTATCACTGGAGAATTTTTTTGCTAGACACAATGTTCTCTTTATCTGTGAGAATTATTAAGAGTATTAGAAGATCCCAAAACAAGAACTCTCCATTTGACAGTTGTAAAGATAAACACATTTCAGAGGAAATGGTTAAAGAATATAAAACAAGGGGAATTTGGAGGGCTTTATTCATTTAGGGAAATACCTTAAAATGTTTATATGAAAGCAATGACTTTATAAGTACTATATGCAAATTATCTCTATAAAAAAACTGTTGTGAATCTTTCATTATGTTTAGTTCTTTAAACCCACTTAATAATCTCTACAGTTGTGTTCTTACAAAAATCACTTCTGATTAGTACATTAGAAGTATTCTGTGAGTTTGTGGGAAACATCAAGAATGTCTGCAAACTGCCCAGTTTCTCATCTCTACGACCCTTGAGCCTGGCAATCAGTGGGTTCCTACCTCAAGTTCCTGAACCTTCCCGAAGATACAACATGCTGGTTCTTTTTTTTTTTTTTTTTTTTTTTTTTTTTTGTACTGGGGATCAGACTTGGGACCTTGTGCTTGCAAGGCAGACAGAGACACCACTGAGCTAAATCCCCAGCTTCTATGTGCTGGTTCTAAAGTAAGTCAGTGCTGTATGTCTTGGCTGAATGGCAGAGATCCTTCTGGGTTTGTTCCTTTAGTTAACACAGAATTTGACATAGCTGCTCTGTGGCCTCCATTGATTTATGACATGTCAGGAAAGCATTGTGGAGAGTTAGAGCCCTGGCTCCTTCAGATTCCTTTTTCCATTACGGCTGCCTTCTGCTGCTGTCCTGGCTTCTGGTCTTGGAGAAGCCACGCTTCTTATTTGAGCTTCTGAGTCACCAGTTTCTAGAGTATCATTTAATAGTGTCATTCCCTTATTATTATTTTAAAGGTTTATGAAAGAGGCAAACATAGCTAATACTGGTAAAATTGTGGGGTGTTTTAAATCAATAAAGTAGTCCTTGCTTAGGTTAAGCAGGCAGTTACTCATTCAGGAAGGTGGGTGTTTTGTATTAGAGATGAAAGTGCAAAGTTCCAGCAGTCTGTTACCAAGGAGCCTCAGCAGCGCTATCCCAGGTGACAGAGGATCGGGGATGTGACAGTCTGTGTTTTGTCTGTCTTCTAGAAATAAAATTACTGCAGATCATTTAAACTCCCCTATAAATGTTTACCCATTAGCATTACTCATTTTTTGTTTGGACCTCACAAAAAAATAACCAACAATAAACATGGCACAGTGCCCTGCCCCAAAAGATTTTTAGTGGGGATTCAGAAAGGGTTTCTTGCAATTATTTTTAGGGTAATTCAGCTATTCCTTATCTTACATGGAGGAAATCTGTTCAATCAAAAGTCATTTATTCTCACCACCTGAGGTAATAGTATTTTTATTGCATTATGCATTTTGAAATACTGAATTTTTATCATTTAAACATCAAATTTTGCTCTACACATTTTTGCGATTTTTTTTAAGCATATTAAGTCAAAAGCTGTCCAGTAGAATGTAATTAGGGAGTATTGACCATTTAGCATTTACTGTGTATCTATTGATAGCTCTGTGTGAATCTGCCATAAATGTGTTATTCTGTGAGGCAACAGGAATGACACAGGGCATTACAGTGTGGCTCTTGATCAGGATTTGGAGGCTAAGGTGTACACTTGGATAGAGATGGTTTAGGAATGACTCACCATCACATCCATCTCTTTGGCTTGAGCCACTGGAGATAAATTACCAGTGGAAACAGTAAAACATTTCTCCATCAAAGTGTACTTTCAGAGAAAGTAGAGATAATACAAATGCTGGCCAGGACTGATAGAATTTTCTGCATCTCAGTTAATAACCTCTTCAACTGACATTCTAGTATTCTCTTCACTGAGTTCAGACAGTTGTGTTACAGACAGTGTAGAGGGCGAAAAAAATCTTCGTATGTAGTGACAAATTGTTATAGGGTTCAGTGAGCAAATAATTATTTAAATGGAGTCAGTGTGAGTATAAATGTGACAACCATTTCTTTACTTAAAATACCAGAGGAAGTTACAGGGTAAGCAGTGGGGATTTTTCCTTCTGAAAGAACTCTTGGTTGTGTTTTAACTATTTAGATTAGAAGCTTAGAACTTTATTTTATAGGCAAAATTACAAGTCATGTTTAACCTTGTTAAATATACTCATATACAATGCCTGTTTTGTTAGTTGGACTGTACTTATTTGTATTCCATTTATAATATTTATTAGCCCTATGTTTATTTGCATATAAATCGTCATCTTAAAGTGGACATCTAAATTTTAAAAAAACAAACCTACCATCTATACTTTTGAGTATGCCTCACCAGAAGACACTCCACTAAATGTAGGACATTTCTACTCACTCTCCTCTGGACAGTAAAGGAGCAGCCATATGCCACTGCAGCCGTGCCTTTCTCTTATGTAGAGATCTATCTGGTCAAATTGTAGTAGTGAGTCTTTCTGTCGCCCAGCATTGCTCAGTCCCACATGCGAAGTGTCCTATTAATGATGCATAGCCTGTATAGAGCATAGTAGTCACAATAGCCCTTTACAAAGAAAACAGCCCATTGCACTGTTATGAAATTATGAACCACCTATTTCAGGATCTCCTGGAATGCTTGTTAAAACTAGATTCCCATCAGAATTTTTGAGGATGAATCCGGAAATCTGCATTCTTCACAAACTTCTCAGAAATTTTCACATTGAAATTCAAGAACTGCAGATTTAGGAGTACAGTGCTACCTTGGTTCATGAATACTTTTGTTTGCAAACAGTTTGGTTCACAAACAAGTGTTTGGCACAATTTTGTTTTTGTTTGCAAATTTTCATCAGCTGACAAACACAACCATGACCATCCTTCCCACGCAAATACAAACATGGCCATCTTTTACAAAATTGTAGAACAGATTAAGTTTATGAACCAAAGTACCACTGTATTTTGCTCTGCTGTCACCTAGCAGAACCACCACCAGCTTTGTGTGATATTAGCTGTTAATCAATTTGCTGATTTGAAATTTAAAAAGATGCACAAAACTACCTAGAATGTAAACTTAGCAGCCAGATAGCTATTTTCTTGGAACTTTGGAGTCTTCCATACTGGAAATTTGGGGCCCTTAAGCACTCTTAATGGGGTTTGATTGTTCAAGAAGTTTGCAAAAGTGTCTGTTGGCTTGCTTTAAGTTAATGATTTTAGGTGAATCCCTTCCTCCCCCGAAAACCAGCTCTTAAAACAGAAATGCATGCTGAAATCTTGCCAAGATGTACTGGTGCACCAGGCCACAGGACTGGGGCTGTTGTTCTGGCCATTCTCCTAGAGCAGCCACATGTAACAGCTTTGCTGGGTTGGCTGCACAAGGGAGCATCACTTGTGCAAATTAGGGGTCACACTCAGCCTCCAACTTCTCACTGTCACTGTCCCCAAGGAGGTTCTCAAATAGGGATTTTTCAAGTTTTTCTCATGGCTTTTCTGACCCAGCAAGAGGGAAGTATATCCCCTGAGCTTTTTCCATATCTCTTATATGTGTCATATTAACAGTGTATTTTATATTTTGCCACATATATAGTCATGAAATCTACAGATATACACACAAAGATGGGCCCTTTGTGCTTTCAAAAACAGTAAATAAAGTACTTTGCAGAATATGGTATATTACCATCAAAAGAAAATAACTGAGTGTGTTTCTGATCCTGTTTTACCATCTTCTGGGAATGACTCTGCAGCCTTACAGGGAGACTAAAAAAAGGCTGGGAAAAATCAGGAATGAATGCTCAAGTTCAGTTTTACTTCTTTCCTATGTTCTTTATGTTCTTTTGAATGTATTAAATCTAGAGCAGAGTAACTGCCTTCGGACCATGACCCAAGCTTTCTTTAAGAACTCATTCTAGCTCTTAAATTTCAGTGGTGTGGCCAGAGGCTGTGTTTGAAATGTATTTACAGCACTCAGGCAGCACTTTCTGCAGCCACAGATTACTTACTGCTCATCCTTGCATCTGAACTTTACATACTAGGTTACTGGTTTCAGTTAGAGAAGAAACAGTGCCTTGGTGTAACATGTCCATAGGGTAGTAGTGCTCTTGTTTGTCTGGGAAACAAGGAAAAACGAATGCCCTTGGAGTACCACTGCCCTAGGAGACATGCAGCTCTTTGAGAATTCTGATAAGAAGCCAAAGAATAAGCATTTCTTCAACAAGAACAGTAAAAGCTATAGTAAGGAAAGACTTTATGATCCATTTGGTAAAATAAAATTTATACTGTCAGGCAAAAGAATAATAAAACTATTACTCTAAATTATATCTTTATCACTCAAGATAATAAAACAATGCAGTTTTTAGTTTTTATAATTGCATATTTAAAGTGTTCCATTCTAAACTATTTGAGGAACTTTAAACCAACATAATGCTATGTAAGTCTAATTTTTAAATCTGTGTAAATATCACTAATTGTTATAAAACATATTAGCCTAGTTCTTTATTATTAAAATTGCTTTTGTTTATTGATTACATAAAATATGGTATTGTTATTTCTATCTTCAAAATAATATTCAGGCATAATTGTAATACTCATAGAAATACAACTGAAAGTTATCACCATTACATGACCTCCCACTTTCTCTGGAATTGTGCTAGCTATGATTTTTGCAAAGCTGTTTTGAGATTTCAAAAAAGGGATGTGTGGAATTTCTTCTTACACTTTGCTGCTTTTTTTATCCTTCTATTCTTCTAAAAAGGATGTTTTTAAATGTACAGGTTTACTAATTCCTGTGTGGTAGACACCAGAGATAAAACTGCACGAAATCAATCCACTACTTTGAACAAGGCGATCTTCTTGGTTGTAATATCTCTCAGCTGCTTTTTTGAGGTTTCACACATTCACAAAAATAACAGCATTTTTAGCTGATCCCAATAGATTTTTTGCTGCAGCTGCATCACTTGAAAAAGCTTTTTGTTCCAGTTCTCAAAGTCTAAGTATTGAAAGTAATTTTAAAAAAAGAAAAACATCCTAATTATGATTTGTGTATGTTGTGATGACTTTAAGGGCTGACTGGGCTGCAAATGGGCTTTGAAACACTAGCCAATGTGCCTGTGGAAAATACAGGATTTCAGAGTGTATTATTGAGGGTGCTGATGTAAACTTACGGGCACGTGGCAGGGTAGGCTTTTTTGGCAGGACCTGTGTCTCAACCTGCAGTAATGCTAATGATATTAGCAAATTAGCACCAGAGAGCTTGCCAGCTAATTCACCAGAGCCTGCTCACTCTCTCACTGCTGTAATTAAAACTAATTATTTTCTAAAACATAGTAATACATGAATATGTGCAATAATCATTTTGTAGTGGGCAATCTGTGGAGCCTTTTTTAATGCTGGTGGGTTTTTGTTTTTTTGGCACACTGTGCTCCATGTGTCCTGCCTGGTTGAGCCAGCACTTGTCTTTGCAGGGTGTGAAATGAGTCCTGCGTATAGACCTCAGGTTCACGTTATTTTTACAGGGAGTGTTTTCCAGCTTTCACTGCTTAATAAAGCTTGTCCTTCTCTCTCTTGTCCCCTAGCGTCCCCGCCTCACTCTGCTCTTCACACATCTGTTTGGTGTCTCCCTCACAGCCCCTCCAGCCCAGGGTTGTGCAGATGGTTTTCACAGTGGGGTTCTATGGAAATTCAGCTGTTAGTCCCTGGATAGCTACACCAATTCCCTACTATAGCCTTGTTCTTCCTTTAAAAAGAAATCAAAACCTGTATTTTTAACTGGAAAGTGTCTCTTAGTATCTGCTATAAATGTGTATGAATCAGTTATTCTCTGGTGAGCCTTTATCTAATGCCTAGAGGAGACAATTGCATTACTGAGTCTAGAGAGAGAGAATGTATTGGCTCTGGACCTACTGTAGGTATGAGATGGTGCTGAGTTGCCAGGAAGGGCTAATGTCTTCAGGGTCCATGCCTGGCTAAGCATCCCAACTCTACTGCAAAGTTATTAGAAATCCTTCCCTTCAAAATTTTATTTCTGAGGATTCTTTTTAAAGCCATCCATATGATTGTGTTCCCTTATTCTAGACTAGACCATGTGCAACAGATAAGATTTTCAAATGAGACAATAAATACTAAATAATTTAACAAACTGTAGATACTTGGATTGAAGAAATTAGGAACAAACTAAGGTAAAATGTATACACACCCAGCATTTATTTTCAATACCTGATGAACAGTTTAAACATTTGGCTTCTTTTCACTTTTTGCTTACTCTGATCAAGAAAGCTATAATAATTTTTAAAAATAAAAGTTGAACTTTTAGTGGTTTGCATCTTAAACCAACCCCCCCCCCGTCTCTCCCTCTCCTTTGACAAAGAAAGGTCACCAGAATGTAGTGCTGTTCAAATTTCGGAAATTCATATACTCCTAGTTATCATTTCTCTAATTCTTTTCTTTCTTCTGGGAAAACTCAGGTTCCCTGTGCTTCAGTAACTCATGTTGGCAGAACAGTCTGACAAATTACATGTATAATCCTGACTCTTTCTCCTGTTTTCGATTAGCATCTATGGGTCTTGCAGATATGATGTCTCCTGGTGAATCCAAACTGCCCATGCCTCTCAAAGCAGATGGCAAAGAAGAAGGCACTCCACAATCTGAGAGCAAGTCAAAGGTACTTCCTCCCCTGCATGCATGTGGGTGCTGCCTGGCCGAAGCTGCCCTGCTGTTACCTCTTCTCTGGTGTTGGCTACATTTTTTTTTCCACTTCTGCATGCCTTCATTTTGTGCAATATATTCATATTCTTTTCTTTCCCCAACCCCTTCATGGTGTGGATCTGAAAGTTACTAGTTCTTATGGCATTAACTCATGTTCGCGGGAGGGGGTGGAGGGACAAGCCCACCTGAGAAAATTGCTTTGGGGGTGGGGTGAAGTAAGGGATCTTGCCTGGTTTTGACACTTGCAGCCATTTTCTCTGCCTTCAGTTTATAGCTTCCTGTTTTGGCCGCCTCAGCAACAACAACATACTTAATATTTTGCTTTCCTGCCTTATTTGAAAAATAAGGTGAACAGCCTTTTTTTTTTTCTTTCTTTCATAAGGGGTAACCCATGCTTAGCATTCCATGTAAGCTTGAAATAAGCATGGTGGCTTTGTGGCCTTATCCAGCATCCAGCAAACTTACCAAATCATATTAATTAAGAATGTTGTTTTATGACCTTTATATATGTGTGTTTGTGTGTGTGTTTGTACATGAGATCGAACTCAGGTCCTTGTGCTTGTGAGGCAGGCAGTAGAACCACTGAGCTAAATCCCTGGCCTGGATTGTGGTTTTTCAGTTGGGATGGAATTGGTAAATACTTCTTTCAGACTTTACTTTTTACCTATAGAATATGTTGTTTGAAAAACAGGGGCTGTGATAGGAGGGTCATTTAAAAAGGACTTCTACAATTGTTGGGAATTTGTGCAGAACCTTAGCTATTCAGCCCCACAATG
>NW_022900926.1:26971952-27004211 GCF_012274545.1 Fukomys damarensis | reverse complement strand
GTCTTTTTTTTTTTTTTATTCCTCTACCACAGGATAGCTACAGCTCTCAGGGTATTTCTCAGCCCCCAACCCCAGGCAACCTGCCAGTCCCTTCCCCAATGTCCCCCAGCTCTGCTAGCATCTCCTCCTTTCATGGAGATGAGAGCGATAGCATTAGCAGCCCAGGCTGGCCAAAGACTCCATCAAGCCCTGTAAGTGGCTCTGGTTGTTTGTTTTTTTACTTTTTTGTTTTTCTGGGGGTTTTTTGGATAATTAATTAATTCTACTTTAATGCTTGCTTGTTAATTTGTTTTATAATACTTTTTCTTCATTATTAATCCATGAAAAGTTTTTCTTTGTAAATAATTGCTTTAGTAACAAAATGAGTACTAGAGTTTGCATTGTAGAAGTTGATTTCTGATAATGACAGCTGCTCTATGATGAAAAACATTTATGTACAAAGATGCATGCCTAATGCTGGGCCCAAATTTCTCCACACAGAGATGTGCATTCATGGAGGGTCCTTCAAACAATTTACTTCTCTGATTACATGGGAACTAATAGTAGTCATGGACTAAATCATGCATCTGTCCCCTGACTTGTTTGTCATGGGCTGTTCCATCCAGAACATCTTATTTTAAACTGCTTGCCTCAAACAAATGTATAAATATTACAAAATCTGGGTATGATTGAGCATACAATCAGCCTGTTTTGTTTTTGAATCATATGTCTGAAATTAACAATGAAGTTGTAGTTGGGGATTTAGCTCAATGGTGCTGCCCACCTGCCTGGTAAACACAAGGTCCTGAGTTCAATTCCCAGTACAAAAAAAAAAAAGTTGTAGAAATATTAGCGCATGTAAATTTTTAGATTGATAGTTCATTGGAGTCAGGTGAAAAAGAAAAATGGTGTTCTGCACAAGATTGCTGGTAATCTTGAAAAAATGTTGATTTCCATATGATATCTAAATAACAGAAATGGTAATATACAAATAACGGAAATCTTAACATTCTTCTGACCTTAAGAGTTGGGCCTTTATTTTCCTACTAAAGAAATTAATTCTGTGCCATTAAAAAAAATGAGTAATGTATTGTTGTAACCTTTATTTTATATTCATATGGGAAACCAAAAGATCTTTAAAAAAATTCAACATGCAATTAGTTGCCAAGGAGGCTTAATTAACACGCTAATTTTTGTAAGATGATGTATTGAAGAGCATAGCTCAGGCAAAGTAAGTTAGAGGGAAGAGGACCCTCACTATGCAAGATCTGGCAATCTAGTCAAATCCAAAAGGAGGCTACTATTAATTATCCATTCACTGGGTTAAACTGAAAGAGCTTGGGGGTTTGAAGAATTGGTTATTGTAGTCAATGTTTGTGAAATTCATATGGAGCGTTGGTGTAACCAGCCCCTTTCGTTTTCAGAGGAAGGAAAGATGCTCTGCGTTCTCACCTTCCCTGTAGATGTATTTCAGCTTTGCCACACTGGGTGAAGAAGATCTAAAGGGAAGGGAGAATCAGGCCCCTTCCTTTGGATTTCTTTGCGTTACTTGCTTTGAGTCTCAGAAGGCAGCCAATATTACTTGAAGTTTTTCCAATAACTCACCCTGACTTTTTGTTTTGTTTTCTTTCTTTTTGTAATAGGAAAGAGCATTTTAAGCAATACTGCTTTTAAGTGAACACGTAGATATCAAATAGCTTTCCAAAAATATTTGTGTATTGGCTGAGGGAGAATTTCAGAGGTGGAAATAGTAATCTTTAAAATACAATATGATAATTAATAATGATTACTTATTAAAAACAAAAACTGCTACTAGATCATATTATATATTTTAAATGTTCATCTTGCTGATCTCAGAATTACAAAGAATCACTGAGATAGGACTGTACTCTTAACTTATTAGTCAGATTGTTTCCACTGAATCCTGTAGGAAATTCTTGTCAGACTCCTACTTTGTACTGAAATATAAAAGAATGGCAAACCAAATTGTTGACCCCATTTTCTGATTATAATACAATTACACTTGAAACTGCATATTAATTTTTAAAGTATCTCTACACAATCACTTCCTGAACCATAAATGTTCTTTATTTGAGATTTTAGAAGCAAATTTAAGGCTCCAGTATTAGATAAGGATAAGAGAAGCTGGGTTTGCCAAAGTGGAAGATGTTAAACTCTTGCTATATGTTGCAGAAGTGGCCACTTTTTCCTTTAATGAGATGGTAATTCAGGAAGGGGACAAAAGGAGAGTGTAATGAAAGACTTAATATCATCTCTGCTATCAGATCACTGAAAATACATGCAATTCAGAAATACTTGTTCTTTTTGAGATAATCCTGCAATTTGTGCTTGAAATCGCTCTTAATAGTGTCCTTAATAAAGCCTTTCTAACAGCAGGCCTGATATGGGCAAAATAAAAAAGGTGCTGTTTTTTTTAACAGTGTGCTATAGACCAATATTGTTTTGTTAGAAAACATTCTAAGATAAAAATAAACGTCTATCCATACACATACGCATGTACATGCACGTATTACTAAGCATATGGTAAAGATTGCAAAAATGTAAATCTGCCTAAAAGGCTTCATAAAATTTATTTTAGGCTTAATTAAAATATATACAAGGAAAACAATTATGGCTTTGTAAGACTGTCTTGCTGAAATTTTTTAGCATTTTCTAGTCCTTTTCTGCCTCCAGAAGAGTGTCAGAATAGTAGGACACAGTTTTTACAACATTGACGCAGCACTAGGTAGTCCAAAGTTACCCAGTCTCTCTGAGGGTTAGTGTGATTGCCTGTTTTTCAATGGGTAAACCTTCATCTAGGTGATCCCAGGCTGCTGTATAAGGACAGTTCAGGGATGTGTTGAGCCCAGACAGTGAGAAGAGTGTTGATGTAGGTGCTCTTTGTCTCCAGAGCCTCTTGTTTCTCCTCATGTTCTTTTTCTCTGTTCAGACAGCTAAGTCCTTACTGGTAATGATTTGACTCCTGAGCACACCTTGGGCCTGGGGCTGAAGGTGTCACGTGCTAATAGAACGCAGACCGTTTCTCAGTCTGCAGTCTTACTGATTGCCTCCACATTCACATCACACCTTGCTCTTCGGCATACTGAACATAAGATTTTTGAACCAGCTGTTGGCTCCTCTTTGAATGCTGTCAGATGAGTCAGTCCTGATTCATCTATTTGGGCATTGGAAGAACAAATATCTGAAGCACCACCAATGCAAGACACCCTGCTAAGGGTGGGCCATTCAGGACAAAGAGGAACTTCAAATCCAGTAGAAAGAGTGAATGTCAGGCAAATAACCACATGTAAAACATGGTTTTACACGCTGTAATAAAGTACTGCAAAGAAAAAAAAAAGTTTAAGACATAGGTCAGGATTTTGCAGGGCTTGAGTAGAAGCCTGACTGCTTCCATTACAGGCATAGGCATTTTCCTACGTTACAGTGATATAAAGAGTGCTCCATGGAAGATATTAAAATTATTCAAAGGAAAACTCTTATCTTCATTTTATTTCTATAATTTTAGGAGAATTGAGATAGCACAAGTTAATAAAGGTGAGAAAAGTTAAAGTATAGACAGACAAGCCAAGTAAATCATTGTCACAGGCCTGTTTCAGTTGTAAGAATTTTCTCCTTTCAAATTCAGTAGCAAACATTTCTTCACCCCATTTCTCTGTTCATGATTAACTATTCATCCAGAACCATTCCCCAGCTTTAGTTTAGAGAGGACCAGGCCAGAAATGATGGATGGATCTTACACTCAATATATTGGAAGAGCTAGTTGGAATAATTTTAAATTGAAATGATTGTTTTACTCCTCTTATCCTTAAATTGAATATCAAACTTGTCTCTTAGTTATTCATAAGTGAAATGAAAAAAGACATTTTTTTGTTTAACTTGTTGTTGAAGATAATATTTTTCCCTTCTGTGCTTATTTCAAATTTTCATGTTTGAAAAACACATGCCCCCTTCTTCCCTTTTTTTAGTGTACCTCCCAAAAAGACAATTGAATCCTAGCACTTACTCTCCTGTTAAAGATGCAATGCTACAATATAGGAATCTGGTGTCAATGTTCAATTTTCTTTGCTACTTAAATTTTCCTTGGATATTAGAGTATGAACAATGACTTTTAAAGGCTTATCATTTGGATATATAATTTTTACACACCCTGAATGTATATATTGTATATAAGCACAGATAGAATTTTTTTACATTTCTAGATGACTTGAAGTTTAACCCTAATACCAAAGTTAGTTTTTTTGTTTGTTTGTTTGTTTGTTTTTGTTTTTGTACTGGGTATCAAGCTCAGGACCTTGTGCTTGCAAGGCAGGCAACAGAACCACTGAGCTAAATTTCCGGCCCCCAAAGTTCGTTCAAAAGATGCTGTTTTTAACATTTCTCATTTTTTATTTATACCAACTGTATCACCCATTTTTTATCTTTTATATACAGATTTTAAGTCTTAATGATTCTAATGCCAAAGATGTAATATTTGGCTTAAGTGGCTTTGGAGCGTGGCATATTAGAGGAAAAGTGGCCACTCCACAAGCTCTGAGATCTGTACCTTCAGGTGTCCTTTCTTAGGGCCTTTAACTAGTGGTCACTGTGAAACAATGTAACATCTAACTTCAAAGGCCATAATGTTACTGAACACTCTATTTTAAACTATATAGGTTTAAACTATATCATGCTAAATGAAGAAAAATCAAGGGGAAAACTTAACAAGAGCTCTGTTTAAAATAATGGCTCTGTATTGCCAGTGACAACCTAGAAAATACACATGAAAAAAATGAAATAAACTTGTTTTGGAGAAATCTTTATTGAGAATTTAGCAAGGATTTTGTACAGTAACCTTGGTATTGCAAATATTAGAAATACATACATAATATTACAAAGATAGAGATATAAAAGATGGAGAAGAAATACAATTGGGCTATTTAGAGCTGTAAGCGTTACCTGTGGAGATGACATAATCCAGAGGGTAGGCTCAGGCGATATTTTAGTGTCAAGTATAATCATATACTAAAAGACCAAGAATTAGAGTATAAGCCACAGGAGTGCAGCAACACATATGCATAAAAATATATGTATATATTTATACATCAGTGTGCTGAGGATGTGGTTATTAAATGATTTGAGCATGAATTCTTAAGTAATATGTTAAGAAGTCTATTACAATAATTATCTAACAGTACTTTACTCTGACAGAAAAGTGTAGGAAATTATAAGTAATGACAGCTAGTTATCAATTGCCAAAGCTTTGGCCAGCCATTTATTTATATAGCTGGAGAGCAAGCTTAGAGCCATACCACAGTTGCTGTGCGTTGCAACCCACTTGATATTTTTCACCAAGCACTATATGTTTGCTCCTTCGTATAATTTTAGAGTTTTCCTGAAGACACACATTAACTATTCTTGTTTTGACAAGGAAAATTAGGAATGCATTTCATTTAGGAACTCTATGACATTACATGTGAAGTTTTTAATTCACTTTGACCATTCTCTGAGATTAGCACCCTTTTCTTTTTAAAAATTACACAAGAATTAATTGGAATCTTGCCTTCTGGGATTCAATGCTTATATCAAAGTTAAAAATGGCTTTATTGTGGTTTAGTTTTTTCAGTGTTTAAAAGGGGAGTTTGGACCCTTTTATTTAAAAAGTCAAAAGTAAATTCTTAATTAAGTAAATGTATAGTTTGTGCCTGAACTAGTAGCCTTCATTCCTAATTGTTGTGTGATAGCAGTAGTTTTGTAATCTTCTTGTATTTGTCAGTTGATTGCTTTTTCTCACCTTCTTCCCTTCCCCCTGCCCTTCACCCCTATCGTCATATATTCCTTCTGGCACCAGAAGTCCAGCTCATCCACCACCACAGGGGAGAAGATCACAAAGGTGTATGAGCTGGGAAATGAGCCAGAGAGGAAACTGTGGGTCGACCGATATCTGACTTTTATGGAAGAGAGGGGTTCCCCTGTGTCCAGTCTGCCAGCAGTGGGCAAAAAGCCTCTGGATCTATTCCGACTCTATGTTTGCGTCAAAGAAATTGGAGGTTTGGCACAGGTAAGCATGAGTGAGTAAAGAAGGAAGCATTACAGACAGGCCCTTAGAGCAGATTTGGTTTGGTTTGTTAATATATGGAATTAGTTTTTTTTCTCACAAAGGAAAAGCAAAGCCTGTGGAAAGTTACCTTCCTGGGACTTAAATGTATGTGCTAGAAGGAGAAAGACTTTGGGACCCTGACTCTAACACCAACTCCAATGTTACCTCAATAGGTCATTTATTTGGACCTCAGTTTCCTTACCTGAAAAATTATATAGACTAGATTTTTCTTTAGGTTCCCTGGAAGCTCTTGAATTCTGTGGAATCTGCTATGAGTTCATAGCAGAAATATTTTGCAAGTGAATAAATTAATTATTGGGATCATATGTAAGTCATATTCACTATTTCCTTCTATGCGGAGCACTGTACTAAAGAAATTAAATCATACTAGTAAAGATAGGTTCACAATCTGAGCAGTGAGAAGACCCATTCTCTTATTTTCAGTAAGGTTAGGCCCAGAGTCAGAGTGGCAGGAGTGGCAGGAGAGGCATCCACATACAGAATTCAAGGAGCTGCTCATTAAGGGTTGTACATGTGCCCACTGGTACTTGCATAGCTTTCAGAGTGAGTATCCCCCAAATCTCATGCCCTAGGCATGCCACTCTGCTCATCCTAACCCCACCATTTTTTAGTAAGAAGTGTAGTTGGTATGGATGTGTCTTATCATAGAAACAGATAAGGGAACCACCAGTGCACTGCACCTTACTGTGGTCTTTACTTTTTGTATACCTACAAGGTACCTAAAGAATAGATCGGGATATTCTTGATGAAGTACAATAGTGTAGTAGGCTAGGGGCACTCTATAGCTAGACCAGGTTTTTCTGAATCCAAAATGTATTCTGTTCCCATCTCGCAGGAGTTCTCCGTACTGGCTGTGTGTAAGAGTCACTTGGGCAGCTTTTAAGCTTTCGACCTGGCTTTCGACCTATATTAAAGAAATAAAGCAGTATGGGTCCCTAGTTGTTTAATAGGCAGAATTAGATACCTAGTACCCCACCAAGGTTACAGGGGTCACTGACTAGTCCTCTCACGCACAGATGTTACTGAGGGCCTACCATATCTCAGTACTGTGCTTCTGGGGCTTACAGGGGGGATTTTGAGCCCTTTACTTAGGCACTAACCATTCCGTGGGAAAGCTGTGGCCTTAATCTTCAGTGCCTGAATAATCAGATGTGAACTTTTGTGACACGGACCACATGTAAGTGATTGTCAGCAAACGATATGACCCAGACACCCCTTTCAACCCATACCTGGACCTCACACCTCCTCCCTTTGCCCTTATACTCCCCTGAACATACATTTGTAACAGAGACTTTAAAATCAACAAGACTGTAACATAGTTAGATGCCATTCATCAGTCCAGTGTAGTGTAGCTGTAATCTGGCTACCTTACTTGACTGCCCCGGCAGTGTATGTCATCAAGTCAAATCTGCAGATAAAAATGTGGCAGGAGACAGTGTCCCTGCCCTATTTCACATTCTACCAAAGGGGCATTAGATGTACTTGGAAACAGATGCTGTACCCGTATACAGATGTGTTCAAAGACTTGCTTCTCAGGGTGTACCAAGCAGCATGCTTACCATTTCTGAGTCAAGCACCAGGCATACTCTTCGCAGCTTTGTAATAAGAGCCAAAAGAGATATGTCCCTGAGCATTCCATGATTTGTTTTAATATGCACCATTTGGCCTAAGTCAATGAGGTTAAAGAGCTTTGTGAGAAAGTTTGAATCCAGAATGTCAATATTTCATGAAAAATCATCGTCCCTTTAACTATTGCCATGTTATGCAATAGAACAGACATCAAAAGGCCCAGCCTTCTCCAAGTTATTTGCAAGTTTTCATGTTTCATTTAGGTGTTTAACCTCTCAATCTGTTCCTAAGTAGGAAGCTGAAATAATGTCCCAAATCTTTATGTAGCATTTCTGGATCTCTGTCACCCTTTTACTTCCTCTCCTTTACATTGGTGTTGTCTCCAGCCTAAATGAAATCAGACACTGGATAGTCCTTCACAACACACACAAAATAAAAATGTGGCCCTGCCCTGGCTGCTAAGCTGATGGAGAAATAGCCCCTGCAGGGGGTGATGGCACTGTGTTGGCATTTTAAGTTGGTGGCATTTGGTGAAGAAGCCTCATCTACCTTTGCCCCAGTGCCAATTTTGCCCATGCCGCAAGAAGCCTCTAGAGCAGTGATGGCAAACATTTTAGAGCTTTCAGTGATACAAATAGTCTGCTGTGGCACCGTGTGCCATAGGTTCACCACTACTGCTCTAGGGAGAGGATGACAGAAGGACAAAGCCAGTGTTATAGGCCACTTGGGAGCTGGTGGGAGGAACTGTTATTTTTATATATCAGTGCTCAAACACTTAAACTGCAAAACAGTGCAGTCATTGCTCTTTAAATTAGTTTTAGACATTCTTTTTTTCTTGGCGGTAAGGGATGAATGTGAGCAGGAGCATCCATTTGCTCAAGGAGTAGCTCAGGAAGAGCCTGTGTGAGGCACTAGGAAACGCAGCCGGCACTGACTGGATAGTGTGCCTTTCTGTAGTGATCAGCAGGTTCCTTAATGACTTTATAACTGTGAATGCTGTCTGCGCACTACTAAGTGGGAGTAAAGAACATTAGTTAAGAGAGGCAAATGAAAAATAGTAAACCAAGACATTAAGTGCTTTTTTTTGTCTCCTGGCTTTAAACAAGCCACTTTGCGGCAAACCAATGATCCTGCCTTTTTTTTTTTTTTTTCTTTTCTAGGTTAATAAAAACAAGAAGTGGCGTGAGCTGGCAACCAACCTAAATGTTGGCACTTCAAGCAGTGCAGCAAGCTCCCTGAAAAAGCAGTATATTCAGTACCTATTTGCCTTTGAGTGCAAGATTGAAAGAGGGGAGGAGCCCCCACCAGAAGTCTTCAGCACAGGGGACACAAAGAAGCAGCCCAAGCTTCAGCCGCCATCTCCTGGTAAGTGGCAGTGCTACAGCTGGGCCGAGGAAAGCCAAAGGCACCGCATACATGATGGGAGCTGCAGTCTGGACATCTGTGCCGGGAGGGCAGAGACATAAAGCTGAGAGAGGATTCTGGATTTTCCAGGGTGAATGGGGTCTCATTTCATTATTTGATTGGACCTCCTCCCCCTTACTAGTGCTTTGAGGAAGAGAAAATAAAATTGGGGATGTTACCATTTGCAGTCAGCATTTTGAAGGCACTATTCTTTTGCTTTACCTTATTTCATCAAATTAGACTTTGGATTCTGAGCTATGTGACTTTATTTCTTTAAAGAATTTTTAAATCTTCTATGTAACTGGACAGTGCCACCGTGCAGGCTTAACAAATCGCTTGTGCCAGCTCTTCCTCGACCCAGGATACTTAGATTTATACTTTAGTAAAACAAAATTTGGACTTAGTTTTCTGTGTCCCCTGCTGAGCAAGTTTTCACTGAGGAAACTCTGAACTGCCATGGCAAAGATCTCTATGGCCTGTTTCTAAAATGCAGCAGGCCAATCAGCTGTGGTCTAGGCCAGAGGCAGAACAATGTATGAGGTCACAGCTCCACATCCACAGGCACAGCCAGTGTCTCCCAGGCTCTCTACCTTGACATTGCAGACCTGTCATTCCTGTGGCTCTCCTGCTGGCCTTTGCTCTTTCTATTAGGGATTCAAATTAGAAATTACCAAGTCATATATCCTTAAAACTGTGATACTAGTGGCAGGAATTAATTGGCCTCATCCTTAGTTTGTCATGGTGAGTTAATGCCGGTAAATCGCTCCATTCTCTGTCTTTTTGGCCACTAGACCTGTAGGAAAATGCCTTTATGATAGATGAAGTGTTTATGCCTAGAAGCCAGGAAAAGAAGTAATTTCCCTTTTAATAGTTTCCTCCAGCTGCTCTCTCAGGCACTATGCTCCCCTTGCCAATCAGAGGTGCTCATGTAAATATATTTATGCCCAAAGTGTACTTGCAGTGAATATACTTAACTTTAAATCTGTAAATTCCAAGTTCTGGGAGGTATCCTCCAAACTAACCCCACCCTTCAGGAACCTAAGTCTTTGCCACTTAGGATGTACCTGAAAAACTGAGAAATGTAATTTTTAAAATCACACATTATATTCAGTTCACAGAGTGAAAGAAACTGCCTGTGAACAGCTCTGAAACTATTTTTCCAAAATAAAAACCCAGTGGGGTGCAGGGACCAAAGTGGTGATGTCTGCAAAGATCTAAGGGTGTATTTTATTTGCCGGGAAAGAACTTGTGTCCCTGAATGGTCTGCAGTTGTGCATGGAGAATAGCTCTCACAGCGTGCCTCAGCCTTGGTACAGGAAACCCTGTGGAGGCACAGATCTTCCAGAAAGCAGAGGCCTTGTTATCCTAATAGCGGGCTCTTTCCTTTCCCCTTTTTCTAAACTGCTGCCTTTATGGCAGGATTATCATTGTAATGGCCCAAAAGAGATTGGATTGCTTATGCGCTTCTTGCTCCAGATGGAGCCATGGTCCTTCTGGTGAAATAGGAGGTAGGAGAAGGAAATCTCCTGACTTGACTATGAAGTCAGCGCCCACCGTGGAAAGCCCCCTTCAACATGCTTCAGACCTCACAGAGGCCAGAAAGTGAGTAGTAAACATCAGTGGTCCCACAGTCCAAAGCCAGCCCTTTCACCCCTTGTACACATCAGGTAGTTTCTGTTCTTGGACCATCATTGAAGAAAGTTTCACCAAAACATTTTTATTGTCAAAAAAGGAAAATAAATTATTCCTGTTTTCCATGTCAGAGAATCATTTATTACATAATCTTTTTAAACTAATTCTCATAAAAAATATGTTTTTTGAAGTCATTTTCTCCTAAGAATATAATTACAGTTTATTCCTTACCAGCAATTCAGGCAAATTAAAAAGACATAAGAAACATTCTGAATGTTTTTCAGTGGTTTCTGAACCAACTGAAATCCTAAACTACTTGGCTATATTCTAAGAGCATCACAAGCCAAGTCTCTTGTCTGATTTTGATTTGGTGTGACTCGTATGGATCCAGACTTAATGTGGTTGATCACTGGAGACATGACATCCTTCACCTTTGGGGCCACATTGCAGAGGCACACTGGACCTCCAGGTGCATCAAAGGAACTGAGGCCTTGGGGCACAATCTGCATCTCTAAGGCACCTATAAGATCTTCTCACACTGAACCTACAGGAGTTGTGGAGCAGTTCCAGTCTAGGAATCACCAACCCAGGTATCCCTGCAGGATAAAGGCAGGAGGGAGTTCAAAGGCCACCTGGGAGGAATGGGGCAGTGAGGGACAAGGAAGCTCAACTTTTTTTTGGGGGGGTGATGAGACAGGGTCTCACTATGTAGTTGAGACTGACCTCTTTATGTAGCCCAGGGTGGTCTTGAACTCACAGTGATCCTCCTGCCTCAGCCTCCTGAGTGCTGGGATTACAGGTGTGCGCCACCAGCCCAGCTAAGGAAGCTCCACTTTGAGTTAGTCTGTAACCAAAAACCCATCCATTTTGCTGGCAGATGGCTGACTGAATTTCTACTATTAGCTGACAGATGATGTTACAAAACCTGTCATGAATCCAACTAGGGAATCCTCAGTGGAAGATAATTGAGAAAGAGAGTAAGGTATAAACAAAGGTGCCCTCTGGTTGACCTCCAGTCACTAGAGCTGGGACACATCAGCTGTTCCCCCCACCCTACTCCCCATACCCCTACCCGGCAGAACTAGGGCACCAGGTTCATGCTGTGTAAATTATCTTCCCAGCTAGGAGCCTGGCTGTTCCATCTGAAGTGTGTGAATGTGCTTAACCTTAAGTAACCTTTCCATTGTTTACTTTAGAGTATACATTTGTAGCTTCTGGCAAAATGTAGGGATATCCTAGAGAGTGTGCCAGCCTTCTCTATTAATGGAGTTGCAAGAGGTTGCTTTCTTTTTTTTTTTTTTTTTTTTTTTTTTTTTTTTCTGAACGGAAAAGAAAAACATTGGCAAGAGAAAATTTTTTTTATTTATTTTTATTAGCTGATAATGTGAATACTTATAAATAAGATTCATTCTGAAAATACAGCCTCATAAACCATGTTTCCAGGGAAGCGGTCCACGCTGGCGTAGAATCTGTGCCTGATTTAAGAAGCAAATAGTTTCATATTTGCAGCACAGTGTGAGCAGTCATGTCTGGATTATCTTACAAAATTCTCTTAGGTACTCTTCTCATTGCTGACACAAAATACCCAACTCCCAAAATTAAAGGAGGAAAGATTTATTTAACTCACGGTTTGTACAGGTTTTGGTCTGTCATCAGCTGGTTCCAAGGCAGTGTGGCATGGCAGACTGAGATTGCAAAGAAGAAACAAACAGTTCATGGCAGGCACAAGGTAGCAAAAGCAACAAGGGACCTTAACAGCATCTTTCTGCCCCTTTTACCTTATCCTGACTACTTAGGGTGGGTAGCACTCACACCTTTAATCCTAGTACCCTTGAGCCTAACATTGACCATTAATCAATTCCAGCATCACACATAGTCTAGATCCAGATACCTCTGAAAAAGCCCTTTATGACTGTATGAAGCTTTGGGGACCATCTAGACACAAGCTATAACAATACAACAGACTACCTTATTCTTTTTTAAATTCATTAAGTTTATTGGTACTTTATTGTATTTTAGGTATACAATATGATGACATTCATCATTGGTTATTCTTTTATTATAGTTACCTTTTTTATTTGCATTTCTGGTGTTTCACCAAAGTTTAATCTGTAAGAAGCATCAGCTTTTCTTCTGAAATACTTGCATTAGTGGATAGTCTTTCCCACATATCTGAGAATTTCCCTCGGTGTCTAAGTCTCAGTTGTCACACCTGGGGCCAGATGCTAATAGCCTTAATCTGGCTAGAAATATATGTGCCTGGTTGAGGCTTTCTGAGAAGATGTGGTTTTGTTTTGTTTTGTTTTGTTTTTTTCCATTTCTGACTCCACAGTTTACTGTGTAATCTAGGACTTCTTTAACCTCCACTTCCTCTGAGGTAAAATGTGAACAGTGGTAATTGTAGTGAGGCTTGGGCACTTCAGAGGAAAGGAAGTATAACCAGTAGCATTAAAATGTTAGTTAGTTTTGTTAGTAGTAATTCTGTGTTAGTTACAGTTCTAAATGTTTTGATTGTGTTCTCCTTGAGGGCAGGGGCTCTTGTCTTGTCAGTTTGCTAAACCTGCATATCTAAAAATTAGAAAGGAGCCTAAAACACAGTAGGCACATTATTCATTCAGTATGTATTTGTTTAATCTGTAAAACAAACCAGTAAGTGTTGTATATCTAACCTGCTAAGGACTATGATAGATGATAAAGCTGGAGACCACAAAATACTTTGTTTTTCCTATAAGGCAAAGTTAATTAATTTTTCAAGAATCCCACTTGAGTTTTGAAAAAACTACTCAAAGAGCTGTGTTATTATAATGTAATTTGAGTTAAAACAGAATGTTAGAACCCAACAGCAACATTAAAAAACTCAAACCCAGTATGACTTGTGATTTCATAGCTCAAAAAGCAAGTGTTAGGGCTCTTGATATAGCTCATTGGTAGAACACTTCCCTGACATGCACAAAAGAAGCTGGGATCGATCCCTGGTAGTGCAGTGGAGGGAGGAGGGAAAGGGAGGGAGAGAGGATGAGAGAGAGGAAGAGGAAGTAGGAAGGAGGGAGGAGGAGAGAGACACAAAGAGCAGAGACAGTACACATCCAAGTTTTGGATGGTATTAAAATAACATAAGGCACAGTATTAATTTGTTTTATTGCTTTTCAACTTAAATATTTCTCATTGCCCAAGACTAGGAGCTAAATTTTCTAAATTTTTTCTGCAACACCACAATAGTCCATTAATTTAAGTACCAAAAATTTAATCCTGTTTCTTTATTTACATTGAATATCTCTAGTGTCGTCTGAAATAAACATTTTATTGCCTAAAGCTTTCTTTTTATTTCTTGGGATTAAACACCTAGAAAAACAATTATCAAAAGATTTAACTGTTTTATGGTTTTCAGATAAAACTTATTTCCAAATATTTTACTTAAAAAAACTTACTAGGGGCTGAGGTTCAGTAGTAGAGCCCTCGCCTAACATGCATGTGGTCCTAGTTCAATGCCCTGCCCACCCATATGCGTGCGCGCACACACACACACACACACACACACTCATACTAATTTTCACAATAAATAACATAATAGCATTTACTACATTGCTATGCACAATGAACATTAGTATTTCTAGTAGATGGTGCCTTATTTTAAATTCTCTCTTTGACATACGTACTATACAGTGAGCTTCCTTGATAACCTAGTTTCTCTCCCTCCCCTTTCACTTAATCATGTCAGCTAACTCAGGATCCTTGCAAGGCCCACAGACACCACAGTCAACAGGCAGCAACTCCATGGCAGAGGTTCCAGGTGATCTGAAGCCACCTACCCCAGCCTCCACTCCTCATGGACAGATTGCTCCAATGCAAGGTGGTGGAAGGTATGTTTAGAGAACTCCATGAGCCATACAGTATCAGATTTGTTTTGTCTTTTGATTTTTTTGGAGCAAACTGCATAGAAAATAAAAGTGATTTCCCCTAGTGTTCAATACTAGTTTTACTCATTTAAAGATTTCAAGAT
The DNA here is from genome assembly GCF_012274545.1 of Fukomys damarensis. Lineage (NCBI taxonomy): Eukaryota > Metazoa > Chordata > Mammalia > Rodentia > Bathyergidae > Fukomys > Fukomys damarensis. Next base: position 26,989,509 of record NW_022900926.1, on the reverse strand, counting down.
TGGTTTGTTTTCTAGTATCTTTGGAGGTAACTCCTGCTATATAATTAAGGTTTCTTTTTTTTAATCTCTTCAGAAGCAGTACAATCAGTGTGCATGACCCATTCTCAGATGTGACTGATTCATCTTTCCCAAAAAGGAATTCCATGACTCCAAATGCCCCATACCAGCAGGGCATGAGCATGCCAGACATGATGAGCAGGATGCCCTATGAACCCAACAAGGACCCATTTGGTGGAATGAGAAAAGGTATGGTCTAGGGTGTCAACCTCTGCTGCTCTATACCAGTGTACCTGTTCATTCAGAGCATCTTGAGATACCCGCCACCTGTGTGTAACAGCTTCCACCTTCCTACCCTAATTCTGTGACCTTGGAAAAAGTATTTAGTATCTCTGTGCCTTACTTTCCTCATCCCAGAAATTGGAAAAATAACAAGACTTGCTTCAAAGGTATTATGAAGATTAGTTAAACCCATGCACATGCAGACTGTGAAAGAGTGGTGAGCAACCACTGGTGAAAGTATGCATTTGTGTAATCTGGCATCACCAGCATTGTCATCATGTCAGCGTGAGCCAGAGTAGGGCTGGATTCTAGATAGCATAGTAGTAAATCATATGTAGTCCCTATTTTCAACTAGCAGAGTCTTGGGAAGAAAAAAAATATCCAAATATAACTTCACCACAAATGTGTTATTAAAGATCATGGTTGGTGGGAGAAAGGGTATAGGTCACAGGGTGCTCTGTGTAGCATTGGAAGGCCAGGAAGCTAGGAGATCAGCTGGTTGGAAGGGAGGGTTCTAAGGAGATGGCAGTTATCTAATGTGACCTGACGAGTGAGGATGAGGATAAGCAGAGAGGGCAGGAGCCCTGGCAGGAAGTACAGGTACCTGGAGCACAGTGAGCATGGGGTACACAGACTGAGGGTATTGGCTGTTTGGGCCGGGGTCTTTCGGCCTTCATAGCAGATTGATGAGTCTGGTTTTTTTTTAACCAGGTGGGAGATGTTATCTGGAGAAGTAAGATGATTGGATTTTTGGGAAAATAAGTAAATAACTGGCCAGTATGGAACATGTATTGAAAGGGGTGAGGGTGGATTGAGGGGGGTGGATATGCAGTAATTTAGGGAGAGAGAGAAAACACATTGGGATTAGAGACCAGCAGTGGAGAAAGGACCACTGTTACATGTTTTGAAGGTACCAATATATTGGACATTTGGGCTGCAGAGCTCAGTGACAGTGATGAAAAGACATATCTGGTTGCAATGAGGACAGTTAGGAAAGGAGCGGGATCAAGTTACTGGGTAGTGCCCTGCATGTCTAGAAGCTGGGTAGAGGTTGGAATTAGTTGTAATTTTGGACCATGGAACATAGAAATAGTGTATGTTACTGTGGCATTCATAACTTCATTGAGGAAGAAAGTGTAGGAAAGTTCCTTAGTGATATTACTAAGATAAGCTATTCCTTTATGCTTGCTAACCCCAAGTATGAATCTCCACTGAGATTGTGACTGAGCCATTGCTTACTCTCTTAGCTCCTCCCTAGGCAGATCAGGTCCATTTGGAAACCTGGTTGTTTACTTTTTGGCGTTCTTCCAGATACAAATGTGTCTTGTGAAATTGAGGCATGATGTGAGTATTATTGGGGGAAAAATACAGAAAAAATTGTGGATAGTAATTTTATGCAAGTATTTATTCTGGGATCCCTTAAATAATGGTACCTCTGTGGTATTTGTGGAGTACATAAATTCTTGTTATATTACCTGAGTGAAGAGAAGCATAATGCCCAAAGCCTTGGCTTTCACAAATACGGGCTTATGAGAAATGAAAATGAAGAATCTCAAAAATTTTACTGTTGGGCATATACCACTGAACAACTGAGATTTATAATTATTTTGTATATAAATCAGATAATTTACATAAAGCAAAATAATCTATAATTTTTTCCTTTCAAGTTTTCAGTGCTCCTTATTCTAAGTAAAGATTTTACAGAATATGCAATAAACATATAAGCTAAGACAGTCAAAAGCTTTGCCAACATTAGAGGTAGCTATTTTTCTTAGTAGTTCTAGATGCTAGGTAATTTTATTCGTGCTTCTTGTGTCTATATATTTCTAGACTGAAATTATTACAATAACAAAAAATTGTAAGATTTGGAATCTGGCCTCAAAATCTGTTGTGAGCCATTTCAGTGTCCTGCCTTTATGCAGTAGTAGACAACTAAACTTATATTTCTCTGTGTCCTGATGCCTGTAATTTCTCTTAAAAAATGAATTTGGGGGTGGGAAATGATTGTGGGGATACCTTAGTAGGCATGCTCATGGATATATAATGTGTTTTCATCGACCATGTAAGTGATAAGGTGACTAATATCATCTCTAGTATATTTCAGTTTACTTGCTACCTTACAATATTAATGTATTTACTACCAAATTAAACCTATAAACACAAAAATCTATAAGAAATGGATTTTCTTACACTTAAATCCCTATTGTGATAAAGTCTTCCATTGGTTAACTTGCCTTTTGCTGTTAGTGAACTTGGCAGGGCCAAGATTAGGCCATCAGTGGAAAACATGCTCTTTGTTGTTTCTGCCATTGAGGAGATGGCTGTTGTTGGTGTCCCTGCCCTGTGCTGTGGTAGCATAGTGAGTCTGACAGTCAGCAGCCAGCTCTGCCTGTTCACCTACCTGCAGCACCCTGCTCATTTCTTTACCTCACTGAGGCACTGCTGGTGGATGGTGTATAAGTGAACATATTTATATATCATTTAATATATTTTCATATCTTTTAATATGTGTACCTTTTTAATTGAATACCTACATCCAAAGACTCTAGTACTAATATTTTGTCATTCTAAACAGAAATGCAGCGATTGTTGAAGTAACACTGGAAGCTATTCCTGTGAAATAGAATAGAAATGGGATTGTTCAGTCAAATGATAGGAATTTTTTTTTCCTTTTACTAGGTATCTCAGTAATCTGATAAAACAAACTACCTCAACATTTCGTGGCTCTAAACAGCAACGCTTAACTCAGTTGTTTGTGACGGTTCTTCACTCCGAGTGCTGTTGGCCAGGACCCTGAGGCTGCTGGGGTGTCTCTTTGACTTGCCATGTTAGCAGATGCTTCTCCTGAGGACTCTGCTGGCAGTTTTGGTAGGGACCTCCCCCACGGAGCCTTTCCACATAGCTTCCTGGCTGCCCATGGAAGCCTCCAAGGGAACGTGCCCCAGTTGCAGGCTCTTTTGCAGCTTGGCTTTTACCCATTTGCCAGAGCTCTCTTGGTCAGCGTTAGTCACATGAACCTGCCTAGAGTCATTGTGGGAAAGGGCTTCCCAGGCTATAAATTTTGGGGGTTGTGAAAGACAGCCTCCCATGTCGAGTACTTGTAAAGGTTGTACCAGTTTAATTCTCTCAGTAAGAGTGCATAAGTTTTCATTCTCTTACTAAGAAGGAGTATTAGCAATCATTTTATATCTGCCATTTAGGTTGACCAAGAAAAAAAAGCCCTCATAATTGTTTTAACAAGGATTTCTTTATTAATGAGCTCACAAGCCTTTTCATGTGTTGAGTGGCCATTTAGTTTTCTTTTTCTGTGAATGGGTTTGCCCATTTTAATTTGTCTTTTTTATTCCTATTGATTTTAAAGAACTCTTTATGTTTAGGGAACTAAGCTGCTTAATTTTGGTTTTGACACTTGATTTTTCATCTGTTTTCATTATCTATAAAATAGAAAGGCATTTCAAAACTGGTTCTACCACAGGCTGCCATGGGATCACAGGGTAAAGTGGATGGAAGCACACTGCCCAGTGACGTGCTCTGTTACGGGGTCAGTCTTCAGCATTTGCCTCATTGCCGGCCTAACAGAATTCATTGGGGCACAGTATTTTAATCATCTTTTACCTCACATGCCATAGAATGAAGAGAGGTAGTAGTATCAACTGGCTGTATATTTAAATGTTCACTTTGCCTGCGGACTAGTTTCTGGAACTGACCCACTTTCCTTCAGGCTCTGAGCTGATGCTAATTTGCACATAGATCTACATCAACAGTCTTTCCTCTTTTAAAAATAGTCATATCTCATCCCACCTTAAGGTATATTTAGCTCTTATAATTTTTTAGCCTGATTTTGAAGTATATCCATGCATGAGTATTTATTTGTTTAAGGTTTTCGGGTTTTTTCCTATAAGGAAAGGGAACTAACTTTGTGTATATAGTCTCATGTCTTGACACAATCGCTTCATGAGATGCTATGACTGACCTCATTCTATATACAAGTAAACTTAGAAGTTAGTGACTTATCTAAGTGGTAATAGATCTGGGCCTGTATAAGTTTCCATACTGCTGCATAACAGGTGCCCACAGACTCAGCAGCTGGAGACAGCAGAGATATAATCTCTCAGCATCTGGGTCAGGAGTCCCCCAGCATGGCTGAGACCTCTCTTCAGAACCCACATGCTAAGGAAGGAAGGAAGGAAGAAAGGAAAGGAAGGAAGGAAGGAAGGAAGGAAGGAAGGAAGGAAGGAAGGAAGGAAGGAAGGAAGGAAGGGTCGGTCGGTCTTGGCCAAGACCAAGAGCTCCTCTGAGGCTCCAAGTCTCTTTGGATTCATTCGAGTTGTTAGTGAATTGTTTATAGGCCAGGGTAGCTATTTTTTATTGACTACCCTCTCCCCACCCTTCCTAATGTAGCCTTCTCCACAGCAAGGGCTGCTGCTTCTTCAAAAACAGTAGAAAAAGCCCTGGAACTAGCCCCATCTCTCACCTGTAAACCCAAATGAAAGGGCTCTCTGGGTACATTACACTCCCTTTCCTTAAATCACAGTCAGCTGATTAGTAACTTTATTTCTGTGAAACCTCTCTTGCAACATTAACAGTCCATAATCATGAGGCCAAGAGCCCATCATGTTCTTAGGGTCTCCCCATACTCAAGGTGTGGGCTCATGCAAGATAGGCACTGCTATAGGCAGTGTCTTTGGGGCTACCTTAGGATTCTGCTCCTATAAGACTTATCTGACTCCAGGACTTACACTTTCTCGTTGGAGGAATGACCTTTGACCTTTGGAAAATAATTAATTTTGTGCCCCATTTTTTGAAATACTGCAGTGCCTGGAAGTAGTGAGCCCTTTATGACACAAGGACAAATGCCCAACAGCAGCATGCAGGACATGTATAACCAAAGTCCTTCAGGAGCAATGTCCAATCTGGGCATGGGACAGCGGCAGCAGTTTCCTTATGGGGCCAGTTATGACCGAAGGTGAGTATTTTTTGAGAGAAAGGTAAGATGATTCGCTATAAAGTGTGCTTTCCTCACACACACACACACACACATCTCTGAGCCCTATCAGCTGAACCACCAGTGGCAACATGGTAGATAGCCTTTCCTTCCAGAGTTGCTACTGATCTGATGAGTTAGGTTGCTTCCTTCAGTGAATGCCTCAGCCTCCTAGAGTACTGGGATTGCATCACCACACCCAGTGGCGTGTGTTTTTATATGCTAGTGCTCTGAAACATAAATTAGGTACTCAGGACTGGCCTGATCAAGAACCAGGTCTGCCCCACAGCACCCCACACTACTGCAACCAGTACCCACTAACTTCTGTGAGGCAGCCACTGTCAGCACAATGAGGTGGCTAAGCTACAGCCAGATGTGACTCCTGTGGGAGCTACCAGATTCCCTGCATCCTATAGCAATGTCTGTGATGGTAGTCACACTCCACTCTCATCTTTCTAGAAAGGACTTCAGGGGCTGTGTTTTCAGATATTACCATTCTTCCTGTTAGAGAACAGTACACTCTTGATAAGCATCTTTGAGAAGGCCCACCATGCGGTTGCAAAAACCTCTCCAAAGGAATCAATCTTGACTTGTAGGTGACAGAGCAGCCACAGGACTAACCAGACTGTTTCTAGTTAGATAGGAAACAGGAGGACCTTTGAGATATTGAGGAAAATTCATCAGAAGCCAAGTCTTGCACTGGTGGCATGGGTTAGACTTCGTTTGTGAAGAGACCCCTCACCTATGCCCCTGGTTTAATACTCACTGTCACAGAAGCCCTTCCTATCTATGTTGTATATTCTCTGCCTCCTTAGTAAGGGAAATGCTCAAAGCAAGATTTGAATATAACATTTGTGATTTTTTAAAGGAAGAAAATGCAGGCATAGGAGAATGCCCTTTTCCTCACTATGGCCACATTGACATGCAGATAGGGACAAATCTGGCTTTTGGGTTTCTATCTCCAGGATCTGGGTGGTTCCATTTGGTTCTGAGGATCCAGGAAATACTACTGTATTTTTGTTGCTGTTTGCTAATGAGATAGGAAAATAGCTGTATTGGGACATGTATTCTTAAAGGATCTCAATTAAATCTACTTGTCTGTTCCTTCTAGAATTCTTCCTGAAGCACTGCATGGCCCAGGTTTAAAATCTATTTTGCTTCTACCACATTAGAAAGAGATTTACCTCATTAAGTTTTGTCTTCTGAGAAATACTACTTCAGCTTAAAATTTACTCATGTCAATTATACTGTATTTTTTTCTTTCCTCCAAACTACAAACTTCCTTCTGAGTAATGATGGTAGTTAGCAAAAATTTCCCTGTGTCTGACTTACATATAATTTTCTAAAACTTCTTTTTTTTTTTCTTATTACTTGGTCAGATTATGAATATATTTAATCCAATTATTCTATCTTAAAAGATTCAGTATTACTAAGTTAACCAATTTATTTTTCACAATTCCCAATCTGTTGTCCTTGAAATCATGCTTCTGTGTGTGTGTGTGTGTGTGTGTGTGTGTGTGCGCACACACACGTGCACACGCACAGTGCCAGAAATCCAACCCTGTGCTTCACAAATACTAGGCAGGTGCTCTACCACTGAACTACATCCCCAGCCCAAAATGTGGTAGTTTGGATACTATTTATACTTTCTCAGTATAGTAGTAGTTGGAAAAAAATAGTTGTATTGTTCATTTCTTTTCTTTTTTATTGTTTTTTGAGACAGTCTTACTATGTCATTCAAGGTGACCTTGAATGCACTACGTACCCCATGCTGGCCTCAAATTCATAGTACTCCTGCCTCAGCTTCCCAAAGGCTCATATTATAGGCATGCACTACCATGCCCAACTTTTTGTGTGTATGTGAGTCTTCCTATGTTAAAATTTAATAGGAGCATAGTTAAATCATTGCTCCTATTCTATTCTGTATCCTTTTTAGTCATAGAACCTTGAATTTTGTGAATACTTATGCATATATAGTTATTAGCTGGCTCTGCATCATTGGAATTCATTTTGAAGCATGCCTTTAAAAACTTAAACATTTTAGGGCAGGGGATTTAGCTCACTGCTCCTACCTTGCAAGTGCAAGGTCTTGAGTTCGATCCCTGGTACCAAAAACAAAAACTTAAACATTGTATAATCATAATGAGAATTTGAAAAGCAGAAATATTTTCCATGTTCTGGTACTCTTAGAAATACTCCTTTTGGCTGGGGATTTAGCTTAGTGGCACTGCACCTGCCTAGCAAGTGCAAGGTCCTGAGTTTGTTCCCCAGTACAAGGGAAAAAAAATTAGTACTGCTTTTGAGTCCTAAATTCTTTTTGCTTCTTGCTTTCATCAGCGCCTCACCTGACAGCATTGTGTGGCACTTGGTACAGTAAACTTCAGTGGATAGGTGGGGCTTCTGCCTCAAAGGCTCAGACAAGTGCTCACAGGGTGCCTGCCTGTTCAACCAGTATTCCTCTGACACCCTTTAACCAACAGCCCAACCCAGAAGTTTGGCACCACTCCCAGAGGGTGTTCCCATCCCTTTCGCTAGGACTTCCATTGCAGCTGCCACTCAGGGAGCGCCTGTCAGGAGCCACATATGGTGAAGAAAAGACAAAGCCGTTGCGGGTAGAGTTTCCAAAAATGGATTGTTCATGTTCCTGGTTACCTGGAGTCCTCTGAAAATTAAGGTTTTTTTTGATTGCCTTGTTCTAGGCATGAACCTTATGGGCAGCAGTATCCAGGCCAGGGTCCTCCCACAGGACAGCCACCGTATGGAGCGCACCAGCCTGGCCTGTATCCACAGCAGCCGGTGAGTGGGCAAGTGGGTGTGGGTCTCTGCATTGTTTGTTTCTCTCCTAGAAGCTAAAACTCAAATTTATGCTATCCCAGAAGAAGGTATTATTTTAGAAACTACTACAAAAATGATTAGATTTTTTTGAACATTCAGGCTATTTTAGTTCTAGAAAATACTCATGGAATTTTGAAGTCAGCCCATGAAAAACAGTTTGTTTTTTTGTTTTGGTACCAGAAGTCGAACTCAGTGCAGGCAGCAGAACCACTGAGCTAAATCCCCAGCCTGAAAAACAGCTCTTGACATATTTTATTCTGAAATATATAACATTTTGTAGGAACTTAAATACATGCATTCTTGTGAATAATGTCTAGCCCAAGTTAAAGTGAAGTGTGTTTTAAGGATGTTGTGTCTGTTATGCAGTCAGCCTTCTGTATCCACAAGTTTCACATCTGTGGGTTCAACCAACCACAGATCAAATGTATTTGAAAATGTTTTTTAAACATACTGCATCTGTACAGAATATGGATGTACTTTTGCCTTGTCATTATTCCCTAAATCATATAGATACGAACTGCTTACATAGTATTCATCCATACTGCATTATGTTTAGAAGTAATCTAGAAATGAATTAAAGTCATGTGGGAGGATGTGAGTGTTGCATGTAAAGTCTGCACCATTTTCCGTAGGGACTTGAGCATCCTTGGATTTGGTATGGGCATCTTACTGCCTCCCATCAGGAGAATCCCACCCACCCTGACTAACCCTGGTACCCAGAGAGTCCCTTAAAGGAGAGCTGAATGCCAAGGGCTGCTATGGCAGGAACAGCAGGGCTTTCTTGAACAGTCTGGCTAAACAAGCTGGACATCAGAACAGGAGCCGAAGGATGAATATCAGGTGACATGGCCCAACCTGAGGAGCTGAATCCTGCTGGGAGGCTTTTCTATAAAGTGAGACCTAAGATACCCTTTTAACCTAGGAGCCACTCAGACTGGCCCTGGAGCCCTCATTGTACTCCTGTGAGGCTGATCCTTCTGGCCTGGGGTCGTCTTAGTTTAGTTCCAAGCCCCTGCATAGTATCTGCCTGTGCAGCAGTAATCAGCATTGCACTGTCCCAGTGTTGCAGCCATAGGAGAGGATGATTTTTTTTCCCAAAAAAAGATTCAAACATATAGCAGTAACACTCAGGAGTCCTCTTCAGAGCATGTGGCAGGGCATTATATAATACTGAGATACATCCTTAAATGGTTAGTTCTTCTGGTTGTAAAGGAGCTTCCCATACTTGTTTTGAAGTGAACATTCCACCAGGTAATGACTATTTTTGAGTGTGTTTGATTATACTTGTAAGAGCACATCCATTTGATTTGTCTTTATGTGAATTTCAGAATTATAAACGCCATATGGATGGCATGTATGGGCCTCCAGCCAAGCGCCATGAAGGAGACATGTACAACATGCAGTATGGCAACCAGCAACAAGAGATGTATAACCAGTATGGAACCTCTTACTCTGGCCCAGACCGGAGGCCCATGCAGGGACAGTACCCATATTCCTACAACAGGGAGAGGATGCAGGGACCAGGCCAGATGCAGCCCCATGGAATCCCACCTCAGATGATGGGAGGCCCAATGCAGTCATCTTCCAGTGAAGGGCCTCAGCAGAATATGTGGGCAGCACGCAATGATATGCCTTATCCCTACCAGAACAGGCAGGGTCCAGGTGGCCCTGCACAGGCACCCCCTTATCCAGGCATGAGCCGCACAGATGATATGATGGTACCTGATCAGAGGATAAATCACGAGAGCCAATGGCCTTCTCATGTCAGCCAACGCCAGCCTTACATGTCATCTTCGGCCTCCATGCAGCCCATCACACGCCCACCTCAGTCCTCCTACCAGACGCCGCCATCACTGCCAAACCACATCTCCAGGGCACCCAGCCCAGCTTCCTTCCAGCGCTCCCTGGAGAACCGCATGTCTCCAAGCAAGTCTCCCTTTCTGCCCACCATGAAGATGCAGAAGGTCATGCCTACTGTCCCCACATCCCAGGTCACTGGACCACCCCCTCAGCCACCTCCCATCAGAAGGGAAATTACCTTTCCTCCTGGCTCAGTGGAAGCATCGCAGCCAGTCCTGAAACAAAGGCGAAAGATTACCTCAAAAGATATTGGTAAGAATTCTAAAGTTTGTTCTAGGGATTAATTTCAGTTGCAATCTAGTGTTTTAATTTGAGTTTTAATGTAGTTCCTTTTAGTATTTTTAATAGGGTGATATTCTAATATGATTGCAAATTATCAGGATTTTTTTTATATATAGGAGCAATAGTTGGAAACCACTGGTTTCTTAATCAAAATTTAAAAAACAGTGCCAGAGAATTAAAATGGTCATGCTAGGTGTGAAAATTACTTATATGAGAGATTAGAGCGCCAGATGAGTGATCAAGGAATCCTCAGTGATTATGTACTATGTTTGGCTTTAAAGATCTGACCTTGACCAAGCCACTTATCTCTTACTCTGAATATGTGCTAAAAAAATACATTGTGAAGCTAAGGATGACCTGGGAAAATTTGAAGGCAAGCCACTCTGACTTGGTAACAACATGCAATGAATTTTCATGGAAAATGAAAGTGAAACATGGCTATGAGATATAAATAAATAAATATGTGTGTTAGTCAACTTTCTGTTGCTGTGACAAAATACCTGAGAAAATCGCCTTAAAGGGAGGAGCTTTATTTTGGCTCACGGTTTCAGAGGTTTCAGCCTATGTTTGGTTGGTTCCATTGCTGTGGGCCATAGGTGAGGCAGAGCAGCACAGTGGCAGGACATGGTCAAAGAACCTGCTTACCTTAAGGCAGCTGGAAGCAGAAAATAAGAGGCAAAGTGCCAAATATAATCAAGGTCACACATCCATGACCCACTCCTTCAGTTATGTATTCTCTCCTGCATTCTCTTCACCTCCCAGTAAAACCATCAGAATATGACTCCATCAGTGGGGTAATGCACAGGAGGGACAATTCTCCCCAGGAGGAGCCCAATTTGGGCAGTTTAACAAAAGGGTTGGGGATGTAATTGCACGCAAAAGCCCTAGTTTCAATCCCCAGTACCACCAAAAATAGAAGACCAGAATTACTTGACATGAAATCACTTGTAGTGATTAGAAAATTAAAGGTACTAAATTAGTGAGACAAAAGATATTTTTATTTGTTGGACATTCAATATGTATATATAGAGAGAAAATATTGGGCATTTTGGTATCTTAGGGTTGCAGGGGGAGAGAATGAGATACAGACACTGAGCACCAGTTTTATACAAAATGAATATAGTGTACATTTGTGTTTATGTGTATATTATAAAGGTTTTTAAAATGTCTTAGTGAGTATTATACAAGTGATTGTCTTCAACCTAGAGAAATTTATGTTCCTTATTTTTAAAAGAAACTTTAACATTTTTTCATTAGAAAATTGGTATGTGCCTATCTTAGAAAACTTGAAAAACGGATTCAGTTGAAATATAGAAGGCTTCCTCCCTGACAGATCACTGTGAGCACCCAGGGAGTGTTCTGTTCACCTAGTGGTGGCCAGGAGAGTCTGGGTGAAGCAGGTCCTCCATACCATCTGGTGCTCATGCTCCTGAGCAGCTATTGCTGAAAACTCAGATATGTGAGGAGTCTGTTCTCTAGCTTCATTATGTGCAAGTCTTATAACTTTTTATCCAATTGGTCTTCGATGACAGGAATACAGAAAACAAGAAGAAAAAAAAGCCTATTTTTCAGTCATTGTTTCAGACCATGCTCTTGAAAAATTTACCCACTGGGGCCAGGAATTTAGCTCAGTCGTTCTGCACCTGCCTCGCAAGCACACGGTCCTGAGTTCAATCCCCAGTACCAAAAAACAAAATCTAACCATCAAAGTGCTGGCATTTCCTTATTAACAGCATGTTCTAAGGATAGGAGCACAGAAGTAGGAGAAACCCTCATGTAAAAATCAAGACTTTACCTGAGGATGTAAGGATTTGTTTTTATATGCTACATACTTATCAGCCTTCCAAAAACATCACCTTGAGAAGAAACTTATGACTGAAGAAGGCAGAGGCGGTAGAGACCTTTCTTAGGCTAGCACAATTATTAAAAGCAAGAACAGAAATGCCCCTAAAATGAGAAGGATTGCTTGCACTTAACCTTACCTGTTGCATCTAGAAGCACTTTGGCTTATGTTTAACTAGCAAAGCAAAAAGATCTTAAACAACAAAAGCTGCTTAGTACAACTTATCACCTCCATGTAAAATCAGAAGATCATGTGTGACTATCTCTCTACTTCTTTTTCCTTGTTCTTTTGTTATTCTCTATTCTTTCAAGCACAAAGTTAATATTATGGCCATCCTTATTCGTTGTCATTTTTAGTTACTCCTGAGGCATGGCGTGTGATGATGTCCCTTAAATCAGGTCTTCTGGCTGAAAGTACTTGGGCTTTGGACACTATCAACATTCTTCTCTATGATGACAGCACTGTTGCTACTTTCAATCTCTCTCAGGTGAGCCTGTGCCAATCTGATGACTGATCCAATTAGAATATTAGAAAATTAAGTAGTGTGTAACCTTGAACTAATGCCTAAGTTAATTGGCAGTGACTAGCTAACATTTTTTGTCATAGTAGCTGTTATAAACCAACACTAATCATAATATAGCTGTTTGAAAATTTAGCCTACTCATTTCAGTCAATAGTATATATACACACACCTTTGTTTTTTGTAAGGAAAGAATAACCATGTACATATGTATAACAGATAATAACAAAGTTAAATTGTCATATAAAATAAATGTGAATTAATCTAAATGTAATAGAGTTATGATTTTATATGTATTGGAAGCAGTTGCAGATAATACATTGCATCTTTCTTTTAATTAATAAGAAGTGGTATAACATAGAAAAATGTATAATGTATATAGAAGTAGAGAGGCATTTAATGACTCCCTCCCTACACACACACAGATCCTCAACATCCAGCTGAAAGAGCTATGGACTCATGGCCAGATCTGTTTGTAGGTCTGTTCCATGTCTGCCCCTCTCTTTCTCCCTCTTCCTCTCCCCCCATCCCCGTGTCTCATCTATATTAAGTATATACAATTTAGGTATATAATACGGTTACATTCATCATTGGGATCTTGCACCTTTACATGACTTATCTTGATTCTTATTTTTCCCGATTCCCCAGCCCTCCCTTCACCCGCTCCACCCTTCCCTGTTTACAAAGACATTGTTTCCATGTTTTTCTTTTTCACATATTTTTTCCCTTTTTACCTTTCCCCTACCCCTCCCACTTCCTCTACTCTTTTAGACATTTTCTTCATTTACACAATATCAATTATACATTTTGATTCTTATTTACACTTTTAGTTTTTCACACCAGAGAAACTATTCAGTATTTACACGTGTGACTTACTGATTTTACTTAAGAATATGGCCTTAATGTGCATCCACTTAGCTATAAATATCTCTAGTTTCTCATTCTTTATAGCTGTATAGTACTCCATTTTATTAAAAGACTCACATGCACATCTTTATCCAGTCTCCAGTTGGTGGGCAATTGGGCTGTTTCCAAATTTTAGCTATTACAAACTATGCCACTATAACCAGGGGTGAGCATATATCACTGGTATGTTTCTTTTAATTCTTTTGGGAAGATACACAGCAGAGGAATAGCTGGGTCAAATGGGACTTCTAATCCTAGTTGTTTGAAATATCTCCATGTTGATTTCTACAGTGGTTGCACCGGTCTGCACTCCCACCAGCAATGGAGAAGGGGCCTGTCTGCCTCTCTTAGCTATTTGAAGCAGTCTCATAATGAGTTTACCATCCCCCTTCATTCAGAGTTGAGGTTAAAGTAGCTTCTAGCATAAGGGCTGAAATAGGGAGAAATGAGATTACCACTGAGAGTGAGCTGGACTCTAGGCTCTTTCTGGTACTTCGGAGACTGAAGTAGGAGGATCATCATGAGTTTGAGGCTAAGCTAGGCTTCACAGTGAGTTCAAGGACAGCCTGTACTTCAGCAAGACCCTGTCTCAAAAACAGACAAGATAAAGAAATATTTAGAGATAAAAATATGAAAAAGCTGTTCTCCCCACACACAACTCTGCTTTCTATTTTTAAAAAGCTAGCACATCTAATTTCCTTGTTTCATTTGAAATTTGAAATAAGTCCAGAATCTTTCATTTCTTTTCTTCTCTCATTTAAGTCCTCAGAGTAGCCCAGTAAAGCAATTTTCAATTGATAGAAAGCAAGTGAGTAAGGTTATAAATATCATGCATGATATAACACAAAGTAAACTTTTTTTTTTTTTTTTTTGTACTGGGGATCGAACTCGGGTCCTTGTGCTTGCGAGGCAGGCGGCAAAGTAAACATTTTTAAATTTTAGCTGGCCTTCACTAGGGTAATTAACTTTCATTTTTATAATAGATGGACTGTTGCTGGTCACCTATTTTCATATCAAGAGTTGCTTTATTAATTTTCCCATTTCCCCTGGAAAAAAGTGAAATTAAATGGAGAGGGAAAATCTTACACATAGAAAGCTATATGTTTAGGGCCTAAACAAAAACACTTGGAAAAAGTTTGGTGCTCAGGTCCTCTAACTTCTCAACAATCACTGCAAAGTCCTTCAAGAAACTAGCAGTAAATAATGGCAGCATGACTGATTTCCATAACATTAGCATAAAGGTATTCTTTTCATTACCTGCTTATTTTCTAGATTCCCTAAATGTGGCAGGAGGTGGTGCACTAGGCCACAAAGCCATAGAGTTTCCTGTTTTTCCCTTGACACAAATATTTGCTCAGAGGAAACAGCTCAATCTCATAGGCAGTGACTTTCTCCTCATACCTTTTGTGTTTCAGCTAGAGCTGTGAATAACTGAAATGGAAAATTGCATTTTATGAAATATGCTAATTCACTTATCAGGAACTAAATTGATTTGTTTCTAATTTTCAATGTTTATGAGCTACTACAGTGCTGAAAATATCTTCTCCAAAAGATATAGAGAGAATGTAAATTAGAGTAACCTGTGGCACCTGAGACAAAAATAACCATAAAATCCTAAGAATAAAACATGTAAAAATGCCAAAAACAAGTCTCAGATAAATACTGTATTAGAAGAGAACAGAGTCACTTTGGGTGACTATAAAATGGACATTCTTGCTCTTTCTAATAATGAGTGTATTATAGCTAAATCAGGAAAGAAATGGGAGAACAGCAAATCACTACCTCATTGATAGTATTAGAAATGTGGAAAGGAGAAGTTGGTTTTCATATTGGCAAAGTAAGAGATTGAGCATGCTCCATGTTGTTTAGTTGATGGCGTAAGTTCTGGAGTTTAGTTCTCTCACATACATAGTTTGCCTCTCATGATTTGGTTAGAAAGGAATGAAAATGAATATGAAAGTAATTAAAAAATGTCCTGATAGTTTTCCAAATTTTTAGCCCTCGTAGTCATAGCTGATGTCATGACCTTGTACCTGTTCTTTCTTGTTCTCCTCCTCCTATTTTCTCTAGTTATCTGGATTTCTTGAACTTTTAGTAGAGTACTATAGAAAATGCCTGATTGACATTTTTGGAATTCTTATGGAGTATGAAGTGGGAGACCCCAGCCAAAAAGCACTTGATCACAATGCAGTGAAGAAGGAAGATAGCCAGTCCTTGGCCGACGATTCTGGGAAGGAAGAAGACCCTGAGTGTCTTGAGGAGGAAGAGGAGGACGAGGAGGAGGATGACAGTGAGAAGACAGAAGCTGATTCCAAGGGCAGTGCTGTCCTCACCACTGTGGATGCCACTGCAGACCTCAAGGAGAAGCCCAAGCAGGCCAGTAAGTTTGACAAATTACCAATAAAGATTGTCAAAAAGAACAACCTATTTGTCATCGACCGGTCGGACAAGCTGGGCCGAGTGCAAGAATTCAATAGCGGGCTTCTACACTGGCAGCTTGGGGGTGGTGACACCACTGAGCACATCCAGACGCACTTTGAGAGCAAGATGGAAATCCCCCCTCGCAGGCGTCCAGCGCCCCCTTCAAGCTCCACGGGTAGAAAGAAAGAATCAGGAGGCAAAGGTGATTCTGAAGAGCAGCCAGAGAAAAGCATCATAGCCACCATTGACGATGTCCTGTCTGCTCGGCCAGGGGCCTTGCCTGAAGATGCAAACCCTGGGCCCCAGACAGAAAGCAGCAAGTTCCCCTTTGGTATCCAGCAAGCCAGAAGTCACCGGAACATTAAGCTGCTAGAGGACGAGCCTCGGAGCCGAGATGAGACGCCCCTGTGCACCATTGCACACTGGCAGGACTCACTGGCTAAGCGCTGCATCTGTGTGTCCAACATCGTGCGGAGCTTATCTTTTGTGCCTGGCAATGATGCTGAGATGTCCAAACATCCAGGCTTGGTGCTGATCCTGGGGAAGCTGATCCTTCTTCACCATGAGCATCCAGAGAGGAAACGAGCACCGCAGACCTATGAGAAAGAGGAAGATGAGGACAAGGGGGTGGCCTGCAGCAAAGATGAATGGTGGTGGGACTGCCTCGAGGTCTTGCGGGATAACACACTGGTCACGTTGGCCAACATCTCCGGGCAGCTAGACTTGTCTGCCTACACAGAAAGCATCTGCTTGCCAATTCTGGATGGCTTGCTGCACTGGATGGTGTGCCCATCTGCGGAGGCGCAAGACCCGTTTCCCACCGTGGGACCCAACTCAGTCCTGTCACCTCAGAGACTCGTGCTGGAGACCCTCTGTAAACTCAGTATCCAGGACAATAATGTGGACCTGATCTTGGCCACACCTCCGTTTAGTCGTCAGGAGAAATTCTATGCTACGTTAGTTAGGTACGTTGGGGATCGCAAAAACCCAGTCTGTCGAGAAATGTCCATGGCGCTTTTATCGAACCTTGCCCAGGGGGATGCATTAGCAGCCAGGGCAATAGCTGTGCAGAAGGGAAGCATTGGAAACTTGATAAGCTTCCTAGAGGATGGGGTCACAATGGCGCAATACCAGCAGAGCCAGCATAACCTCATGCACATGCAGCCCCCACCTCTGGAACCACCTAGTGTAGACATGATGTGCAGGGCTGCCAAGGCTTTGCTGGCCATGGCCAGAGTGGACGAAAACCACTCGGAATTCCTTTTGCACGAGGGCCGGTTGCTGGATATCTCGATATCAGCTGTCCTGAACTCTCTGGTTGCATCTGTCATCTGTGATGTACTATTTCAGATTGGGCAGTTATGACATAAGTGAGAAGGCAAGCATGTGTGAGTGAAGATTAGAGGGTCACATATAACTGGCTGTTTTCTGTTCTTGTTTATCCAGCGTAGGAAGAAGGAAAAGAGAATCTTTGCTCCTCTGCCCCATTCACTATTTACCAATTGGGAATTAAAGAAATAATTAATTTGAACAGTTATGAAATTAATATTTGCTGTCTGTGTGTATAAGTACATCCTTTTGGAGTTTTTCTATTTCTTTTTTTTTTTTTTTTTTTTTTTTTTTTTTT
>NW_022900926.1:26929775-26971661 GCF_012274545.1 Fukomys damarensis | reverse complement strand
TTTTTTTTTTTTTTTTTTTTTTTTTTGCCAAAGTTGCTGTCTAGTGCATTCAAGGGTCACTTTTTGTTTTCATGGATTTTCTTTTTAATATTATTTCTCCATGTTGTATTGCATTTTGGGAAGCGAATTGACATAAAAGAAAAAAATTTGGCAAAAGATGCTAAGATGAGAAAATTTCACCACACTGAGGCAAAAGGTGAAAAGTTACCAATTTTCTATGCTTTTTATTCTTCAGCGAATGAAAAAACTGAATCCCATCACTCAGAGTTCTGTGCAATAGAAACTTCTAGAGCGATAGGGGCTCAAGGAGGTGTGTCAGTCAATAATCAGAACTATGAATGATACTGGTTTCTTCACAGGAAAATGATCACATTAGGCTAGGAGCAAAACAATGTTTTTCAAGTTAGGATTGAAAGTACATCCCTGACAGCGATCAACAGAAACTGCTTCCTCATCACTACCGCCATGTCTGCTGTCTGTCCTTTGGCCTCCACATGACAGTTCTTCACAATTCCTTTAATCATTTTTTAAATATTTTTTTTACTGCCTATGGGCTGTGATGTATATAGAAGTTGTACATTAAACATACCCTCATTTTTTTCTTCTTTTTTTTTTTAGTACAAAGTTTTTAGTTTCTTTTTCATGATGTGGTAACTACGAAGTGATAGTAGATTTAAATAATTTTTTATTTTTATTTTATATATTTTTTCATTAGGGCCATATCTCCCAAAAAAGAAAGAAAAAATAACAAAAAACAAAAACAAAAAAACAAAAAAAAACAAAAAAAAGAGGGTAATGTACAAGTTTCTGTATGTATAAAGTCATGCTCTATTTCGAGAGAGCAGCTGATCACAATTTGCTTCATGAATCAAGGTGTGGAAATGGTTGCATATGGATTGATTTAGAAAATGGTTACTAGTACAGACAAAAAAGAAAAAATACAGCTAAAAGGAAGAAACACAACTTCAAAGATTTTTCAGTAATGAGAATCCACATTTGTATTTCAAGATAATGTAGTTTAAAAAAAAAAAGAAAAAAACTTGATGTAAATTCCTCCTTTTCCTCTGGCTTAATGAATATCATTTATTCAGTATAAAATCTTTATATGTTCCACATGTTAAGAATAAATGTACATTAAATCTTGTTAAGCACTGTGATGGGTGTTCTTGAATACTGTTCTAGTTTCCTTAAAGTGGTCTTCATAGTAACCAAGTTATTTACAAGAAATAGGGGAAATACAGCAGCATCCTCACATTATAAAACCCTAAGGTCAGAAATGACTTCTCAGGGTTACCTACTTTGGAGTGGGGAGCAACAGTTTGATTTTCTCAAATTATTTAGCTAATTAGTCTTTCTTTGAAGCAATTAACTCTAAGGACATTGAGGTATGATAATTTCCAATAAAAATGGGAAGTGGCTGAACCCACTTGAGGTGAGATCTCCAAAGCCTACTGGCCTGAAAATGTAACATTCTGCCTTTTACTAACTTCATATGAATTCTAATCAAAGATCAATCTATCCATGTTTCTTCTGTGTGCCTCAAGGTTATTTTGCATTTAGTTTACTCCACCGTGTATAATATTTATATTGTGCAATGTTTAAAAAAAAAAGAGTTGTTATATTGTATGTGGTGTACATAGTGCAAAGTGATTATTTCTATTTCAGGACATATTATTCTCATATTCCTTCCTACCTGGTGCACAGTAGGTTTTTAAATACTCGTCAGTTCTAACTTAAACTTTCTCTTCCTGAGTCATTGACTGTTATTGTGTAACAATCAGTTTCTTTGAAATTGCTGCATAATTATGCTGTTAGTGGACCCCCTTCTTATTCTGACTCTACCTCTCTCACCCCTCTTCCAATCTCAGTGTACTCAACAATTCCCAGCCCTTTGCCACACCTGCTATCTTGGTTCACATTGCTCACAGTAATATGTGGAAGAGCTAAACAGGGACACAACAGTTATAATCAGTATAAGATGTGACTTTAGTGTCACAAGAAAAAAATTTTTCCTGCAAGCAGTTTTATCATCTATCAGCTCCCATAGTGCTTAATTACTCTTCTTAGGTAACAATGGCAGCCAAATAGATGTTGTATTAAAAACCCATTTATAATTACACTTTAAATACATCTGCTTGCTAAGAACAGATTTTAGTGCTCCAAGCTTAAAATATGGAGATTTGTAAGAGGGATTCTATATTATTCTGATTTCTCTCTTACACAATATGAATAAAAGGTGTACACAAACTCTGAAGTTATATAATATCCCAACTCTTTTGTCAACCAGAAGAGTAAAGTCCTCATGAAAGACTGTTGTCATGCTTTGAGCTGTAGCCTATGCCCAGAGTCTGCCCACTGGGCAGCACATGGGCACATGCTGACACAGCACAGTCTCTAGGCTCCTCCAGGAAGATGCTAGCATCCTTTCTCCACTCTCACTCCAGCATCAAGACTTACAGAAGCCCATGAAGAATTTACAGTCTGCTTGAGATCATCTTGCCTATAAATTGAGTTATTGCTTTGTCCTAAAAATTAGTTGTTTTTCTTTTCTATGAGGCTTTTCAGAAATTTACAGGATGCCCATACTTTAAATGTGTACCCCCCAAAAAAGATAAAAATAAAGGTGCAAAGAAAGTTTAGTATTTTGGAATGGTGCTATAAAATTGAATCTGTTGGTATTTGAGTGAATTTTTTTAATGTTATATAAGAAATATTGGGTGGCATCTGCTCAGAAATATATTTTCAATGTTTCAATGAAGGGTGAAAAATAAGTTCTTACTGATGAATACGACCTGTTCAAAGACCAGTTAACTTGTTTTTTTAAAGTTATAGTAGAAAAAAAATTTTTAAGTGTGCATCAGCTTCACCTTATACCTTGTAAGCTCTTATCTGCCTTTTATAAAAGCAGACAGCCTTTGCCCTGAAATCCATTCATTACAAAACTGTTGGCAGTCTTTCATTTCCTAGCAGACCACACATACCAGTTCCCCTATCTGTTCGTCTCCAAGGAAGTAAAGAAAATATCATAAATGATCCACATTTGCCAAATCATATTTGCTCGTGGTTGGGTTGTGGTTGCTTCTTTATCTGGAGAGCCCAGCCCAGTGCCCCTAGCACACCAGGAGAATTTGGAACTAAACTTTTAACTTCAGTCAGGCAAGTCTTTAAAACTCTAATAGAGCTGGGGGTTTAGCTCATTGGTGCCGCCACCTGTCTTGCAGGTACAAGGACACAAGTTCAATCTTCGGTACAATAAAAACCTCTAATAAATATTTCTGGTAACAGTATATGATCTGCCAAGGTAGCACATTATCCTAGCAGAGATGTACTGAACACAAACAGTGTGCCAAGCTCTGTCTAGGCTGTTAAGGGTCATTGATGAGCAATGGCACGTGTTCAGGCTTTAATGTCAAAGAGTTGTAGAACTCATTATTTACGTATTGAAGACACTCATTTTTGTTAAGGAAGATGCAGTGTGATTCTAATTGTTGTACCCACAGTGTGGCCTGTAGACTCAACTGTGTACCATGCAGATGCTCTAAGGCCCCTGTTCCTAAAAGCATCTGGCTCCTCCCAGTCTTATGTGAGGGTGTGTTTGCCTGGTCCTAGCCACCCCCCAGGCCACATGGACTGCCCAGGAAATGCAAGACCTGACTGAAGTCCCCCAGGGTCTCCACTGAGCTGGATCCCAGCTGTCGAGTGCGCCCCTGCTGTCTCTAGGCCCTGCTTCATGCCTCCACTCAGAGATTGCCAATCTGGCTGTTTTATGATGATCCAGCCATGCAGTCTTCTAAAATGCCAGAGTCTGGATTTCTCAGTTAACTCACCTTGGAACTTAAAAATATAAAACTTGGGAAGTTTGGGGTGGAGGAGATCAAGTATATGAAAAGCATAAGACTTACTTGTCTTCCCCAATCTGACTTCAGGGACTTACGGTTTTACCCCAGCTTTTCCCAAAGTATATTCAGAGAAGACATCTGAAAAAAATTTCCTTACAGTCTCCTCATAACAATCTTTGATGTATATAACCATAGTAAAGTTCTACAGAAAAGAAGCCTGTTTATCTCAAGCACTTCCTTACCTAATTAGCCTAGAGCCTTTATTTTTTCCACTATTTTCTAAAAACATGGTGCAGAGTTTGGGGGAATAACCTACTAGTCAAAGATCATCCTGACTTTGCCTAAAAGTCTATTTTCCTGTCCTCTGGTTTCTTCAACTGAAATTGAGATGCCTTTGTTAAGGAGATGTCACCTCAGTTTCCCCCACCTATGATAGGGACATACCACCCACATTATAGGATTCATAAGGACTAAATTAATGTTCATAATCAATACAGTCCTACATGTATATACATATACTTCCTTTGGTACTCTGAAGCATGTTCTGTTTCTTAAAAGAGATGCCCTAAAATATTTTCCTGTTTTCACAACCCATCACACAGTTTGTGTGACTTTGTCATTTAGGGTTTTTAGTAAAAGCTGTAAGGCCTTAGGCTGCTGCTCATCTGTATTTAGTTCCAAGGGTGATTCTGTATGATTTCACTCTTGAATGTCACTTGGATGTCATATCCTGGGGTATTGGAAGATCTGATCTATTCTACAGACCTGGGGGAAGCGAATCTGGAACACAGTCATATGATAAGTTTGTGCTGCCTGACCACCACACATTTCAAAGTGCAGAATGGCAGGTAACCCATCACAATGTCTATTCCCTTGTATCTGGTACACAGCAGAGTACCCATCCACCTGTGTGTGGGCCCACTCCACTCCATCTTCCCACTTAGCTGAGTGGGCCATAGTCTTAGGACTGTACAAGTGGGGTTCAGGATCATCTTTCTATGCAGCATATGATTATGTAAATGAATGAAGCTTGAGCTTTGCACTTTTACATAAGTTTGGCATTTACTAAGCTCAAGATCCATGTACTCTACAAAGTAGATTTTCCTAAAGCATCAAGGATCCTACCCATGAATGCAGCTTCTTGGAGATAATCTCACCAAACGAGCAATCTCTTCAGGTGAGGATTGTGCAGCATTGCCTACAGTTTTCTGGTAAGTAAGTGGTGGTTACTTAATATTCGGATATGTTTGGCACTTGAAGGAACCTCATAGCTCCTAGTTGTCCTTTGTAGAAGCCTTGGAATCTAACATCCCATCCACTCTGAAAAGAATGAAGCTGACACCTTGTAATGTGCTGAACTGGAACCAAGCCAGGACTTAGAATGAGTATATGTCCAAGACTTTCCAGCTTTACATGAATTCCAGACTAGACTAGGGATGTTTGAAACAGAAGCCATGATGGACCACAAAGCTAAAGCCAAGAGAAATCTTTTACTACTTCAACACAGATATAATGTCACCTGCTCATTTGAGAAATAAACTCAGGACTTCAACATGGCAGACAAGCACTCTGCCACTGAGCTACACCTCTACCCAACATGTTCACTGTATCTGTGCATCTGTTGAAAATGGCACTTTTAAAACCAGGATTGCCTAAGCAATCCTGCATCTTTCCATTGGTCTCCCTCTTGCTATCCTCTCCATAATCCTCTGGTGCTTCATCTGTTTTGTGTTGAGAAGGAAACAGTTCTCCCCTTCTCAGTGCCAGCAGCTTACAGTGGTGGCCTCCGGTCCACACCACCCCTTTGGCTGCCCTCTCCCTCTCAGACCCATGGTTCATATGAACTTCTGGGAACAACGTGGGTCCAAATCCCTGGAGGGTACAAGCCTGCTATGGAGGACCAAGATTTCCAGGGCACATGAGATAACCTGTGTTATCACCTGGAGCTGAAAATATGCCACTCAACCATTATTTGCAATTTACATTTCTTCCAAAAGTACCTTGGCCCCATGAGCTTCCCAAATGAAACTCTGAGAAACTTAAGAGTTTGGCATTAACCAGATCCCAGTTGCCTTTTGCGGTTGAAGTCCATGGTAGTCCAGAAGAGGAACCACCCTGTAGGAACTGGCGTAACAATGGTCACCATGTTACTTCAGTTCTGGAAGTTCCACCAACCTGGCACTGCTGAAATGTTCTACTTAGTAAATACCCATGGGTGTGTGCCTGTTGGACAGTATTTATGGTCTTGTTTTCATAGCATTTTTCTTCAACTTTTCATCCACCCACTGTGACTTAGAAGACCGCCAAGGAACAAATGATAGAAGACATAAGGAGAGGGCACCAAGTTGCTTGTTTGGCTCATGGCTTCAAAAATACTGGTCCCAGGTTATTGTTCTTGTGGGGGGGAGTGACAGTATATTTTACATATTTAGAGGGAATGCTCTTAGCATGATAAAAAAAAAATGCCCATAAGTGCAATGCTTGTGTTGTTGGTTCCATGTGTTTTTCCCCAAATGGTGTGAACATATGGCCAGAACTTCGCTTGGCCATGCAAACTGAGGGAAGAAAGCACAGAATGGCAAAGAGCCATTGTGATTTATTGAGATGAATTTCATTTCCAAAGGGGAGCTCACAGTGAAGGCCTCTCTCAGCCAACTTTTTATGTGCAATCCCCTCTCCCCACATTTAACATTTGATGGTGGTAACAGGAGATTAAACTACATCTGGGAAAAAAATCAAGTTTTGTTTATTAGTAGAAGTTCATCTTGATAGGCCCTATTTTCAAAAATCAAATTTGATGTATTTGAGGCTCAGTTCTAAGCAATCAAATCTTGGTATGAACTGGCATCTCTTCCCACCCACCCAGAATCTGTCTTCAGTGGCTGTTAATGGTGAAATTTCAAGTGCCTGTAAATTATTTTTGCAATGTGGTACTTGCATGGGGAATTGGACCTATGTTTTTGGAGAACACTCCATCAGAGTCTAGCCTGGCTTCCTTTATGGAGCTAGATATAACGCGTCTTGTTTTCTATTTTTTCAAAGGCATATTTGAAGCCAGGTTTTGGTGGGGCCCTACTTGGCTTCCATCCTATCCTGTCGTACAGGTCTTCCATCCTTGTGAGAGAAGCGTGCATTTCCCAACTTGGTAGCAGATGAGCTCCCCAGGTCCACTCTGGGCTTTCCTGGCCTCGAGGACAGAATGATCCTATCCACCCAGCTAGGCAAGGACACACCAAGTGGGAGTCGGGTTAGCATGACCTCTGGAGCTGCCATTCGGGAAGGAAACCTACCTATGTCTGCCAGGAGGGAGGGGTTTCTTTGTGTGCTCCTATGACCCAAACAAAGATCCCTGATTCCAACTTTGCTCACTTCCATGCCTTCACATCATTCTGCTCAGCATAACTGGGCGAAGCCTGAGCACACAGTATAAACATAATACTTAATAAACTCCTACTTTTTCATCCTGAAAACAGCACTATCTCTTGCCTTGTGGGAACAGTGCACACAAGGTGAGCACTATCCCATTAGACAGTCTTGCAGAGATGTGCACAGGGCACTGTGAGAAGATGCAGGAGAGGAGTCCAGCTCTGCTGGGAGGGAAGCCTGGGAAGGCTTCCTGGAGGGGATTGGCCTGTGGAGGAACCTACTGTCTTGCTTAGGCATCATGCTAATCACATGGGAAGAGTTTCCATAGATACCCAGGCATCCTGGAATCTAAAGCCCCATAGAGTTCGCTTACATGTTTGAAACATGGCAGGTGTATACATAGGGCAAGGATGGAGAGGTGAGCAGGTGCAGGTCCACAGCACCTTGGTCCCTCCTGAGAGCTGGCGTTGGTGAGAGATTTCAATTTTAGCTCTGGAGCTACAATTTAGGTCCCCACTAAGCCTGGGCTCAAAGAAGTAGAGTGGTCTCACAGGGCTCATGGAAAGAGTATCCCAGAAAAGATGACAGGATGTCAGGGAGGTGGGATTTAGAGGTCAGTGCCATCAGCAACAAAAGGGAAAGATCCCAGTGTGATTTGCACATACAGTCACGTCCAGTCATGGGGCAGATCCAAGGAGAGTGGAGCCTAGTGGGCCAGACGGAGCCACATCCCACAGAGGTGTCCAGAACCTTTGCACATGCTTACATGAAGCAAGGAAAATTAAAGTAGCTAGTGGGCAGTCCTTAGGATGAGATTTTGTTGCCCATTGTCCAGGTGGACCCAGGGTAATCTCAGGGCCCTAGAAAGCAGAAGAGGGCCACCAAGAGTATATCATGTTACTACAGGAAGCAGGTGCA
Source organism: Fukomys damarensis (assembly GCF_012274545.1). Lineage (NCBI taxonomy): Eukaryota > Metazoa > Chordata > Mammalia > Rodentia > Bathyergidae > Fukomys > Fukomys damarensis. The sequence continues at coordinate 26,963,538 of NW_022900926.1, read as the reverse complement.
GTGATGGTGTGAGTTTGGGGCCATGGAGCTCCCTAGGCAGCTGGTCAGTGGGTGCTTGATACAAGAATCAGATTCAGTGCCTCAGAGGTGGCCCAAGAGGTCTGGTGTCATCTATGTAGAGTAGTTAGCAGGGTCCCCCCAGGGGACAACATCCTGAAGGCTGTGAACCAATTCAGATTGAGGACAGTAAAGGAGAAGGCAGAAGAGAACAGGAGCTACAAAGAAAAAGGGAAAAAGGACCAGCAGGAGCCAAGGGCTGGCAAACTTTAGCAGAGGCAGGGCACAAGGCTCCGGCAAGTGTCTGTAGTGGCCCTCAATTCAACAACCAGGAGCCCCCAGAGAGGGCAGTTCCAGTGATGGAGAGGGGACTCTTACCACTTTCAATACTGGGCTGGGGACCTTCCCTTGAGCTCAGAAAAGCTGTTTTAAGGTCCCCTGTCCGGCATAGGGATCCCCAATGCACACAGCTTATTAGTGATTCCGAGGAGTCCCATGTAACCAGTGTTCTCTCAAGCCTGAAAATGTAATTTTGCTTTGCTCTTCAGAAGTTGTTGAATCAAGGAGATGACATTCAACACTCTCAGTGGTGTCTCCTCCTAACCTTGGAAGCTGTTCTCTGACAGTGTTTTTCTGTACTGGAGGATGTGATATCAGCTGCCTGGGGAACTGGATGTGGGTTTGAGGCTGAAGCCAAGCATCTCAAAGAACCCCAGCTAGTACAAGAGGATTGCAACACCCCAGTTTACACAGTGTTCATGCCTCGAGATGGAAGCAACCTTTGTCAAGTTTGTCACCATAGGATAAACCTAGAAATTGTAGCATCCACAGTGGCCTTTATCCTAATCTGCCCAGCAGCTTGGGCCCCGGGTCTAGACCTGGACCTAGCCTATGTTACATAATGCTGGCACACTGCCAGTCCCCATATACTTAGGCTCCTAACTGAGGCTGGAATTCCCAGGTGACCAAGGGTGACATAAACCTGCATATCCCCTTGACTACAGCCTCTTTGCTGGCTCTGTTTCTCCTGCTCTCCAGGCCATCAGTGCCTTGATTAGCTTTTCCAACTTACCAGAACATTCCAAGGTAACATGTAGGTTTATGGTGCCCCTCAACTCCCCATGCAAGCACACTGGAGGGGTAGTTCATGGTCTGCAGAGTTTTCTCAAATAAGCTGAGGCAGGTGCTGCGTGTGGCCTGTCAGCCTCCTGAACACCTGTCTCCAAAGAGCCTCTGCAGCAGCCCGGGGAGGGAACCACAGCTGTCATCCACCCTGGTTCCCTTCTGAGGCCTTGCGATCGGGGGTTTGTCTCACTAGTTCATAAGGAGATGGATGAAACAAACATTTTCTTTTCTGAATCTACTCCCCATGCCAAAAGAAGGAGATGCTGTGTGTCCCCATGAAACCCAAGCCCTGTGGTGGCATCCCCTTCTAAGCCACCCTAGCCACTCCTCCTCACCAGAGCCTCACTATGAAGCTCTTCCTCTTCTGCCGTGAGTGAAGCATGTACACTTTGCACCCTCTCCGCCTGCCTTACCATAGATCTGTCCCCTCCAGAAAACCACCCCCCAGGATAACTCATTCTGCTGGCTGCTGAATCATGAATGTCTGAGCTTACCCTTTCTTTGACTTCTGTCCATTTTATTTTATTCTTTGTTTTCCTCTTTCTTTACTAGAATGCTTATTTTCATTTCTGTTAATTCTGTACAACATATTCAAATATTCAATTCCTTCTCAGGAAACTCCTTCGGCCATGCTAATTTACAGATTCTGTGATGCAGCTTCTTTTCTCTTAGACCCAGGAATTACTTTGCAGATTCTTTTGGTCTGGAAGTGGTTTTACTTTTTGCCCATTCTTTGTTCTTGGTACTTAGTTTTATGGCACTGTAATTTCTGTGTTTGACCATTTGTCTTTTCTTATTTTTTTTATCATTACTTCTCTATTCCATTATTTCCTATTGGAACCCTTTTCTCCAAATCTCCCAAGCAGGTACTCTGTTCTCTCCTCTTTCATGTCTTCCTTGTTATTTACAATTTCGCTTATTTTTTTTTTTGAGTGTTCCAAGAATTTCTTGAGTAATTAGTTTAGTTTTCTATAATATCCAATGTGCTATTTACTGCTTCTATTGAGCTATAAATAGGAATGAGTAATTAATGTCTTACTTCTAAAAATACTTTATAAACATTTCAAATTTCTCCTAGATTTCTTTGAGAATATAAATGTTTTTCCTGTTTCTTGGGATAAAGTCAACCTCAAAGAAAATCTTTGCTGTAATTCCTGAAGTAAGCCCCTTATTTTTAAGATGTTTGAATATTTTTATTTGTCCAATTATTTTTCTCCTTAATCTATTGGATTTGAGTTGGATTTTGTTGAAGATTATATTGAAATATTTCAATCTCATACAAAGGAAAAAAGGAAACTACACTGTCTATATTTTAATTTTGTTTCACTAGCATCAGTGAGCCATGAAGTCACTGTAGAAACAGCACAGCAACAAAGCCCTCTGCTCTGCTGATAGGGTACTTTGTGAGGCCTCACACAGAGAGCCATCCTTGGCCACAGACCTCAGGCCTGCCCTCCCATATGCTCAGGTGGCATTTTTCCCCAAAGAATACACAGGGGGTTTCATAAAAGTGCTAAGCAGGATTGCAGGCGGTGGAGGCAGGTTGGGAGGGGAGGGTATCTATGAGGGGTGTGAGGGTGAGTAGAGGGGGGTGCTTTGGGATGTGGGGGCATTGGGGCAGGTATGTGGAAATGAGAGGGTGGGCTCTCTGGCAGACTGTAGGTGCTGGCTCATGCTGTGTCTGCCCTGGCAACCATGCAGACTGCAGCTTCTAAAACCCTTCCCTGACTGGCGTAGCCCCCTTCGCTGGGGCCGTTGCGGAACTGTCCCACTTTGCTAATCATGCTGCCTCTCAAATTCAGCCTGAGGATGATGCCAGCATGGGGCCTTGGGTCAGTGGGCAGGGCTAGAACATCCTAGGTCCCTTCCATGGGTCCTGTGCTGCCCCTGGCCAGCTTCTGGACAAGAGGCAGCTCCAGCCTCCCACCTGTGATGGAAGAGATAATCCTCTTTTTGTTTTTTAATATGTTGGCATTTTCTGTCATGACCTAGGACATGGCCAGGTTTTTATATGAAAATATTTATCCAACATCTTTTTAAAACATTTTCTTTTAAAATAATTACAGATCTGCAAGAGGTAAGTTGCACAAATAGCACAGAGAGGCCATGACCTTTGCCTATTGTCCTAAAATTTGAGCCTTACATAACTACAGCGCAGTATTGAAACCAGGAGACTGACATCAGTACAATATGTATGTATGCTATGTTTATAAAAATAGATGCTCCTCATTTAACAACCTCTCTTTAACAACTGTTCAGACTTAGGATCCCGGTGCACTCCTCAAACTTAAGACCTGTCTTTTTATATACATATATATATAGTTCTGTACATCTTGTTTATACAGCCTTGATGTCTTTTTTTTGTACAGAACACTTTGTTTATACAGTACTATAATTTTTGCTGATTATACTGTACAGTGCAGTACTGTTGTTTTAAGTTGTTATACATTACAGTAATGCATGTAAGTTATGCAAATAAAAGCAAAGCCATCAAGTTGGAGTTTTCTTTGACCATTTCTTTGTTCTGAATATTGTAAAGTACATGCTATACACAACTCCTCATTTAACAACCAGTTCACATAGCAACCTGGCCACAGGAGCAGAACTCGTTTGTTAACCAAGGAGTGTCTGAATTCACATCTAATGAAAACCTCTGTCTCTCCAGGTCTCTCTCTTTTAGTGTGCAGGAGCTGACTCAGGCGAGGCACTCTGGTTGCCCTCAGATCACTGCCATCAAGGGGACACCACTCACCCTCAAGCTTGAGGCCTTCTCCATCTGCGCTGTGAGCATGTGCGCCAGGGCCTGGGTCCCTGTCCTCATCTACTTCATGTCTACCTCACGGCTGCACCCTAACCCACTCACACTCACAGTGTCTCTCACCATCACACACACACACACACACACACACACACACGGGCCTGGCCTTGTGGCTGGGGCCAGATGTCCCAGTGCCTAGACTCCCAGCCAGCCCAGGGCATCTGTCCTTACTCTCCCTGCCCCACATGCCAGTCTCAGGAGGTCTGTAAGGTCTTTCTTCACAAGTGACCTCAGCCCCTGAGAGGAGCTGAAGGAATAAAAGGGGCCATGAGGCCCTAGGCTACTCTGCCCAGCAGCTTCTTGCCCCAGGCTCGATAGTATATGTGTGAAGCTGTTGCTTTGTCAAGCTGGGACAAGAGTTCTGGGTGCACTGGCCTCCAGATAGGGTGACCAACTAATTCCAGATTACTAGAGATTTCCCTGTTATCAGTGCTGAAAACTTCACATCCCTGGACCCCTTTGGGTCCTGGAAAGACTAGGATAATTAGACACCATAGCCCAAAGCCAAGGGTACTTTCTTGCTTCACTCCTGCAAAAGAGAAAGAGGCCATTTGTGTGTCTTCCCCAGGACAAGGCTCTACTCCAAACTCATTTACTATCCTTTTTTAGAAGAATCTATTGGCAACTTTAAATGGCAGCTTCTCATTCTTTTTTTCTTTTTTTTTTTTTTTTTTTTTTTCCAGGAACTAATAGCTCTGCCTCCCAGAGATGGTTCTGTCTTGTGTAATCATGGGGCTGGCTGTGTGTATGCTGTGGGCTGGCTGGCAGGGGTGTCATCTAGTATAGTTTCCTGGAAGACCTCTTGGGAACCACTGTCAAGAAGGGAAGGTGCCATACTTATTCAGAGTAATTATCAGCTCCAGAGTCCTGATGGGAATACCACCACTCTTTTCAGAAATTAAACCGCTCCAGGGTTCCTTCATTTTTGCAGGAGGAGGCATCAGTACCTCCTTGGAACCCTTTCCCTGTTTTACTCTCCCTTTTGTCTTTATTTTATGTGTGATTACAATGGTCTGACCACTGGAGTGGAACTTGTCATGGTTCATTCAAGAGGCCGTGGGCACTGAGGAACCGAGAGTTTTGGAGTAGCTCATTTCCAAGATCTCAGTGACCCTGGCTTGCAGCCTATTAGATTGCTATGCCATCAGTAGCTAGCTTTCTTTCTTCTAGTACCAGGAACTGAACTCAGGACCTTGAGCTTGTGAGGCAGGCGGCAAAACCACTGAGCTAAATCCCTGGTGCAACTGCTCATTCTTAAATAGAAAATTAGGGCCAGGGATCTGGCTCAATGGTTCCCCTGCCTGCCTCACAAGCACAAGGTGAGTTCAATCCCCAGTACCAAAAAAAAAGAAAGAAAAGAAAAGAAAAGAAAATCCCTTCATTGGGAGCCCTGTTAGCTTGCTCACTTGCAGTTTAAGGGTCTCAAGACCCTTTAGGGACTCCCCCACCCACCCAAGGCAGTGTGTTGGGGCTCAGGTCAAGCCATCAGCTCATTTGCTCATCCTGCAGGCTTGCAGCTCTGGAAACAAAGCCAAGCGAGGTGACTGAGCTTCGTCCTGTACTGCCCATTTCTTACTGCCATTACACATAACTCTACTTTAGCTGGCTTTGAGGTGTGGTTTGAAGTCCCTTCCCTTGTCTTCATCTCACCCAAGTTCTGCTGCAGCATCTCCTGCCTCAGGTGATATATCTTCTCGCCTGCATGTAAGTCATTGCAACCTACTCAGTGGTGCCCCTCACAGAACTGAGTGTGAGGCCTGGCATGGCTTTCTCTGGAGCCCACACTGGCAACTGGGTAGCTTTCTGCTGCACCACTTATTTGCTCTGGACCCTGCACTCTCTTGTTGCTTTCTCAGTACAAAAGACTGGAGAATTAGATGCTGGGTCTGTGTGTAACACAGCCAGGTCCTTAGCAGCAACTGGGAACAATGCTGCCTGTAGTCCCAGTGCCCAGCAGAGAAATGGGCATGCTTGCCTACACCTCAGAAAGCAGAGATACAGTTGGTGGAAACATGAAGATACTCCAAAGAAGTGGTCCTCATAAAGACTATAGTTAAAAGATTAGAAAACTACCAACTCAGAGCTGTCCGATGTTTTTTACTAGCTTATTGCTCACTGATTTTATTGCTAAAGAGCAAAAAACAGCAATCGCTTCCTTCAATGGCATTGTGTGGCTGTAAGCTGTGGCTGTCCTTTCTTCCCCAGATCCAAGACCATACCTTCCAGCCCCTCAAAGTGAGCAGGACCTATCTGCTGGCAGAGCATTGTTCTCTGGGCTCTGCTACCCAAGTGTTGTGGCCCGGTGCAGGGTTGGGACTATGGGATATGATACAGTGAGGGCAGAGAGAAACTCCAAGGAATCCAGGGTAGACTCCATGGAGGATAATGGTGAGAAAGGAGGGCATCTGGGGTGACGATGAGTCACACTCACAGAGATGTCACCTTTGTACAGGGAGTGAGGAGAATCCCACTGGCATTCTGTGACTCTGGGGTCTTCAGAAACCCAGACAACCAGAAATGTCAACAGTACCTGCTAGCAGGAAACCTACATCAGTCCATCTGGAATGAAGACATCTTCCCCAGAGCTGCAGAGAGCAGAGCGTGGGGTGGCAGGGACACCTCTTGACTTCTAAACCCAGCCGCCCAGAGTACCACATACTCCCCACCAGCCAAGAATGCTTCAAGAGCCCTGAAGCCACAGAAACCCTGTGCATTCGTTTAGGAATAAAGGGGATAGATTCAGAGGCCAACAGTAAACTATGACTCAAGAGAAAGAAAACATCTCAGAAGATAGGCCAGGACCAAGGCAGGTGGCAACTGGGATGTGACCCCTCCTCAGCCACAGTTTGCCAGGATGGCAATGGACGATGAACACCATGTGCCTCTCTGTTACTCTCTGCACCCCTCAAGGTCCCAAGGTACTCACTGTCCATGGAGATCGCAGTGTTCAGCAGTGATGCTTTGAACCTGCTGGGCAGGGCAGATCCCAGGCCTATTGGTAGGTCAGGTAGCTCCTCCTGTTAAGCTCCTGAGAACATTGACACCTCCCTGGGGACTGCAGAGTGTGGGTTAGCTTTTGTCCTGGCAGTGCAGTGGCCCTGAGTGCTCCTGGATGGAACTTTAGGACCCTCAAATAGGGTTAAGAGTAACTGGGCAACAAAAAATGGAGGGCTCTTACTTAGGGGATGAAGCAAGACATGGGCCCCTAAAGAATAGTAAAGCTGCATTGGTGACAGTGAGTGAAGACATTATCCTGAAGGTAGCTGGAGCACACAGGTGCCAGAATGCTGTGTAGGGATGAGAACGTTATTTTTGACAAAATGAAGGGAAACATTCAGGTAGTCATTAGAGAAGCTGGTAATGGCTTGTCACTTGTGCTCAGTGACAGCTTTACCAGCTTCTAATTTCTTCTGCAACTCAAATTACCCTTCAGGAACAACTTTGTCCTTACGGTCAAACCTTTTCAGCCGGAAGAAGCAAGTAAGGAAATAAGATCTATGTATCTTCAATGTGCCTCTCAGAGAGAAGATTGATAAAAGCAATTAGAAGTTTCCGGAATTGCCTAAAGAAGAGCAGGCCAGCTGGGGCCAAAGAGAAGGAAAGAGGGGGCACGAGTTAATAATGGCTGTGGGTCACGGAGGGGGATGCTGAGTCCACAGCCGGGTTCTGTGCCACTTCAGCCGAGAGGGACAAGGAAGGAAAGACCACAATTTCCAAGGTAAGGACTTGGGCTGGGTGTGAGGAAGCCTTCAGATCCAGGCTTCCTGGGAAGCTGGCTGTTACTCAGCCAAGTGCAGGTGGCCCTAGTACTTCCCCAGAGCCCAGCAGGGTTCTCGAGCACTGTGTGGTCACTGAAGGTTGAGGAGACATCCTCACCACTACCTGGGTCCTGTGAGCCCTTTGGGCCTCTGGAGCCTTAACTATAGCAGTTTCGGGGATTTTCATCCCTGGGCTCAGAGCGTCTCTGGCACCAGAACAGCCACCAGGGAGAGTGAGTAGTGAGTGGTGGAGAGACTCAGCACGTTGCTTAATGACCCCTGCAGTGGCACAAGTTAGGAACACACTGTTAACAGCCTAGAGGTTTTTATTTCTGCTTGTCTTTACCATGATTTAGGCTTATGGAGAACTGGGCAGTTGGTGCTGTATGTCAGACTCACCAACCACAGCCACTAGCCTCATCTCTGAATTTCCTTCTCTAATTCTCTTCAGCGTGGTCTCTATGCACCTCTTAGGGATGGAATCTGACAGAGTAAGAGGAAATGCCAGCACTGGCCAGGGGTCAGGCTTGTGCTTGTGCCTCACTGTGACTGTGTCTTTGCCTTGCTGCAGTGCCAGATGAAGGAGGCTCTGTCTCCACTGTCTAGTGGGACTGTCCCAGTTACCGTGACCCATCTGGGAGGTTGGTGCCCAGTTTTCCTTGCTGCCTGGTGTTTAGCCAACTTTCTATTACTGTAACAAAATACCTGAGATAATTGGCTTAAAAGGGGGAGAGGTTTATTTTTGGCTCACAATTTTGCAGGTTTCTGCCCATGATCCATGGTCCTTTTGCTTCTGGTCTGGTAAAACAGAACATCACAACTTCTTAAGAGAGAAATAGCCTGCTGGAAATGAGAGAGAAGAAAGAATGAGATCCCAGTATGCCCTTCATGGTCAGCCCCTACTGATCTAACTTCCTCCCCCTAAAACCCATCTTTTAAAGTTTCCACCACTTCCCAATAGTGCCACAGCCTGGGGACCAAACTTCAAGTGTTGGGGCAACATTTGTTATGGTTCATATCTAGATATCTTCCCATATGCTTAGGGGTGGGGCTTTTGGAAGGTGATTGGATTATGGGGCCACTCACTGTGCTCATCAGTGGATTAGTTCACTGATGAGTTCATAGCTAAATGTTAGGAGGTGGGGCCTGTTTGGGAAAGGTGGGACATTTGGAGCACGGCCTGGAAGGGTATATCTTTTTCTCCAGTTCCTCCCTTCACTCTCTGCTTCTTGGTTATCATGTTTAGAGCAGTTCTCCTCCGTGCCCCTCTGCCATGCATTCCTGCCTTGGAGCTGGCCAACTATAGATGGTAACTGTGAATCAAAATAAACCTCTCCTCCTTCAAATTGTGAGTATTAAATGTTGTGTCCCTGTGACAAGAAAGTACCAGAGTACCGAGATTTGAGTACCAGAGAAATGTGGTCATTGCTGTGACTGTTGCCTGATTATGTGGCTCATAAGTCTTCAGAACTGAAGGCTCACAGAAGGAGTTTGGAAAGATTTTGGAGATGCCTACTACAAAAGCCCTAGGTTGTTGTAAACTGCTTAATGTGAGATTCTGGTCAGAGCTCACAAATCCAGAATGCAGATAAAAAAGCAGATGGTAAAAAACAGGATCAGGAGGTTTTAGTTGCATACAAGAACTCCATTGGCAGTTGGACTCTAGGCCTTGTGTGTTTTGCTCTGGCAGAAAATTTGTCTACATTTTGCCTGTGTCCTGAGACTTTGTGGAACATTATGATTAAGGGCAACTGCCTAATTTATGTGGTGGAAAAAATTTCAAGGCAGCCAAATTTTGGGATTGCTGCATCAATACTGTTGGGGCTTCTAGCCAGATTTATACTTAAAAGCAAGAACAAAAATCCCATTGAAAAAGTTTTCAGTTTTGCCAGGAAGAAAGTATCTGGAAAGATGGAACAAGAGAGAGCATGGCTGCTGAAAAGATTAGCATTAAAAAGAAGACAAGTACTTTGTACTGGGACAATGGGAATGATGGCTTGAGGGTAACATGGAAACCAGAAAAGACCCACCCTTCCTAGGCTCACAGTTGTAGAATTGAAAGACTTTGCTTTGAGAGCACACTGAGAAAGGCTGTCCAGGAAAATGATTTCCCAAAACTCAGTTCACAATGATCAGCCATCTAGGCACTCAGAGGCTTCTGCAGCCATGATGCAAAAGGGCCTGGCTGCTGGTGGAGCTGGTGTTGGTTTTACATGCATGTAGCATGCAAGAGGTCAGGAAAGATTCCACCCAGATTGCAAAAGAAGGCTTGGAAGGCCAGACAGTGTGGCCCGGAGAGAACAGTGTACGAAGCTATGGAGTAAAGCCAAAAGTGCAGTGGGGACTTTAGAAAGTTGGAGAAGCCAGGAATTTGGAAAGTCTAAGAAAAGCCTCAAGATGTGAGCAAAACCAGCCCAAAAGAGAAGCCATAAGACCTACAACCATCAGCAATGCTGTAGGGGCAGGACCATACCATCTCAAGTTTGTACTTCGCCACAGCTTGCCCCAGATGAAGAAGCTACAGGATTTTAATGTTTGCCCTATTGGATTTGAGTTTTGCTTTGGTCCCATTAGTTTCTATCCCCTTATTCTCCTCTCTTGGAATGGGAATGTTTACCCTTTGCCATTGTCAGCAGTTTTAACTTTTTTTTTTTTTTTTTAACTTTTGCAGGGGCTTAGAGGTAAGAGTTTGATATGAGTCTCAGAGAAGACTTTGGACTTGGACTTTATGTTAATGTGGGAATTGTTAGGACTTCAGTAACTTAGAGATGGACTAAATGCATTTTGCTTAAAAAGATGACCATGTGCCTTTTGGGGGCCAGGGGTAGAATGTTATATTTATACCTAGATATCCTTTTAAAGCCTCATTCACTTAGGGGCGGGGTTTTTGGCAAGCGATTTGATGATGGGGACATTTGCTTGTTTATAGCTAAATGTATTGTTAGGAGGTGAGGCCTGGTCAGAAAAAACAAGCCATTGGAGGCATGGCCTGGAAGGGTACATCTTCTCCTCAGCTCCTCCCTTCCCTCTGCTTTTCGGCTGCCATGCTGAGAGCAGCTGTCCTCCTCCAGGCTCCTGTGCCATGTTGTCCTGTCTTGGAGCTAGCCAACAATGGATTACAGCTGTGAGTCAAAAGTAAAGCTTTCCTCCTTTTAAGGTGTACGTGTTAGACATTGTATCTCAACAATAAGAAAGTAAGATAACATTCGAGATCCAAATTATAGCACTTGGGTGCTGATGTCTTTGGTGTGTCAGCGTCTATCTGGAAGTGTTTGACCACAGGACTCTCTGGTGCCTTTTGCCTTTTCTATCACCCTTTTGCTCTGTGCCCCAACTTGTGTGTTTTGATTAGTCAGCTCTGAATCCAGTGCCATCTTTACCCTCCTTGGTCCTTCCTTAGTGTTCCTGCTCTTAACTTTGCTCTACAGTGGAAAGTTGATCATCTAGGGTCAGGACAGAACCATAAATCTTACCTGCAGTAGCAAGAGAAACTACCCTCAGGCTATGTGAAGCCAGCAGAGCCAACAACTTGATCTTCTGGGATAATGGAAAACCAAATTCCACAGACCAAGGGACATGGGAATCTTGAGACATGGCAGAGGAAGAGGGTACCAAAGACTATGGTACCCAAATCCACTGTGTCTGCCTGCTTAGAACCTGAACAAGGACAGACTAGTAGCCTGCAGGCTTCCTTGGCCCGGGACACATAGTCTCCCTGCAGGACCCACCAACAGGGTGAACTCTCAGACTTTGTTGTTGTTGTTGTTGTTACTGTAACTAAGTGGTTCCAGATAGGTTCAAGGGCTGGGGAAGTAGCTCAGTAGCAGACAGTGTACTTGGCATATATGGGGCTCTGGGTTCAATACCTAGCAAAGGGAAGGAAGGAAGGAAGGGAGGGAGGGAGGAAAGAAGAAAGAGGGAAAGGAAGGAGGGAGAGAGGAAAAATATCCATTGTAGGAATTTTCAAAAGTATAGCAGCATAAAGATAAACACTGAAAATAGGAACTACCTATACTTCGGTCCAGGAATATCTACTTTAATAGAGTATTCATAGGTAAACTTTCAAATTTACATCATGAACATGTCATTAATTTTTCCAGAATTTGAGCCATAGTCACTGCCTAGGGTTCCATTTATTTCATCGATCCCCATTTGTTGGACATTTATGTCTTTTACACATTTTCACCATCATAAAAAATGCTGCAGTGACCACCCTGAAGATCAATCTTTGTGACTATAATTAATTCATTAAAAGAAAGTCCTAGGAGTAAAAACAATGTATCAGATGGTATGATTGTCTTAAAATATATTTGAACATGTATGCCCAAGTTACATTCATTAAAGTTTTTTTGTTATTTTTTTTGTTTTGTTTTGTCATGGTGAGGATAGAACCCACGTGAGCTGAGTGAGTACTCTACCACTGAGCTACAGCCCCAGCCCCAAGTTACACTCTTGGAAACTTCATGTCAGTAAAAATCCCAATAGAAGCATAAGACAGAATCCCACTCCTTGATCTCTTCAGCATCAGGCATCTTTCTCAAAATTAGATGGACAAAACCAGATACTTGTTTTCATTTCTTTGTCTGCAACTTGGAACTTTTCTGGTATTTCTTAACCTCTCTGTATTTTGGAAATTTTCTATTTGTATCTTTTGTTGATTTTTCTACCGGAATATAAATCTTTTATATAAAAATTGATCCTGTTTGAGCAATATTCATAAAAACACCGTTACTTTTTTTTTTTATTCTCCACCCCCTCAGTTTTGTGTTTCAGACCTCAATCTCTTTATCCAAAAAATGAAATATTGGACCAGATGACCTCTTTACTCCAAGGTCATTTCAAAAATCTAGACTCTGATGGGTTCTCTGCTAAAAGGTGCCCTAATCTACAGCCTCCTTGGCTTTCTCGGCCATTAGCATAGGGAGAACTTGTAAGTTGGTTCAGTTTCACACTTGAAGCCAAGTGAGTCTGCTAATCAGGCTAGTAGATCTGAATAGGTGCTGGCACCTCCCAAGGAAAGGCCAGGACCAGGGTTTGTTTCCCCGCAGGAACCTCCCCAGGCTGGGCAAGGCCTGGGCAGGGGCAATTCTACAGCTGTAGAAATGCATGATGGGTCCAACCTCCTCCCTCTTATTGGCTGAGGAAATGATGACGTATTCATACAATGGGCTTAGGTGTACCTTTTGTGACACGGAAGAAATTATCTTTAAAGGAGAAAAGTCGATACCAGAAGAATGGAAGCCCCTTCCTACACACACAAGCACACATACCCATAGTGAATATCCTGCAAAGTGCTCACAGTTTATACCATCAGCAGTTATTCTATTTATTTTTATTCTACAGTACTGGGGATTGGACCCAGGGCCTTGGCACTGAGCTACACCCCCAGCTGTTATTTTTTATTTTGAGACAGGGTCACAGTATGTCGCTAAGTTGCCTAGGACTCAGTGATGTGAAACCTCGAGAGTTTTTGATAACAGGCAACTGTGTCCTGTATTCCATAGGTTCAGCACCATTCGGCCTAAGTCAAGCTGAAACCTGAGGTCTGCCATCCTTCTACCGCAGCCTCCCAGAATACTGGGATTTTGCTGTCGTCAATGAGTGCTTTTCTGTAACAAATGTGAACAACTGTTGAATAAACAACACCACTCCTCTCTGCCCCTCCTTCTTCTCCCAAGATGCTGCCTCCGTGTGGCCTGCCCTGTGGTGGTCACTTGCAGAGCTCGTGTCCACTTTGGCCACACCAGCCTTGGCTAGCTTCAGGTAGCTCTGGTTGTGACCTCATTTCACTCCCCAAGTCCTGCCCAGCCTAGTCAGCCCTAGAAATCTGGTGCACAGAATCAAATGGGACTTCTGCAGGAAGAATTTTCTCCTACTGCCCATTTTGTGAACAAATGGGCTGGGGACACCAACTCTTAAAATGGATATTCAGAGGCACCGGGAAAGAATTCACAGCCCTGCTCTCTCAGAATTCCTATCTCAAAGTCTCCAGGGCCAGCAGAAAGTACAGCCCAGGAAAACTGAACACTTACTGCCCCTGACGCACACCCCCATGCATACATGTGTGCGTAGCCCACTCTCTGGTCCAGCTCCCAGGCCTGGTCATCCCTTGCTGACTCCTGAGCCATAGTGTTTTCTGAGGACGGGAGAGAGCCATTTGGTTGTGAAAGATGGCGTCAAGGCTGCAGCTGGGCTGGGGTCAGGGTGGAGAAGCTCATGAGAGAGTAGAAGCCACATTCATGCAGAGCTGTTATTAGAAACTAAACTGTGTGCCTCTTTGTCGCTCTGGGCCTCCCTGAAACAGGGTCGGTATCCCAGAGGTCAGGCTTAGGGACAGGGCAGACAAAATCCTCCTTCTGGATGCCAAAGCCAGTTCCTGAATTTCAGATTCTGTGGGCAAAGGAGCTCCTCCTGTGAGCGCTCAGGGTGGCTCCTTCCTGAGTGATGACTGGTTTTATACCCACATGCTATTATCAGGATTCAGAACTGCCAACACCCAGGACTCGTAAAGTCCCGGGCACATTTCCATTTCACAATTATTAGAATATAAGAAAACCCAGTTATCTTGTTTTACCTCAGGGGTATTGGGGTATTAGTGTATGGGAGGAGCTTTGGAGTAAAAAAGACCTCAAACAAATGACCTCAAAAAACAAAAAGGCTTAACAACCTTTTCCTGCCAGTTTTTTCACTTATAAATGAGAATCATATTATGTGTTGGTCTCCCACTAAACCCGGAAAAGCTGTGGGGTTTTGGCACAGTGTCTGGAACTGTGGGTGCTTAATAAACACTGTGACACCTTGAAGCATTCATGAACCAGAGCCAGGAGGAAAGAGGGGTGGGAAGCCCAGTGGGTCAGCAGTAGCTGGCCCCGAGTAGTGCATACAGATAGCAGACCTGGGTGCCGTGGCTTGGCTATGGTCTGAGTGGGTCCCCGAGGCTTCATGTGTGAATTTCATCCCCACGTGAGGCACTAACTGGGTGGAAGCTTCATCCGACTATGTCATTTAGAGGTGGTGACTAAGACTGGATAAGTTCACCGGGGGAGCCCATGACTGAGTCCTGGTGTCTCATAAGAAAGAAGAGGGCGAGACTAGGGGAGACACACACACGTGCACACACTGTCATGTTCCCAGTCTCTCATGCGATGCCCACTGACTCCCATTTGCTGCCAGTGTTATGGTTTAGGTCTAGATAAACCACAGAAGCTTCCTATGCTCACAGGCAGGGATTTGGGGAGGTGACGGATTATAAACTGTTACAGCTAATTTGCTGTCAGGAGGTGGGGCCTGGTGGGAAGAGGTGGGTCACTGGGGGCACAGCCTGGAAGGGTGTATCTCCCTCTATAGCTCCCCCGTCTCCCTCTGCTTCCAGGTCACCATGCCATAAGCACCTCTCCTCCACCCAGGGCCTTCTCATCGTGCCTTCCTGCCTTGGAGCCAGCCGACAATACACTAAAGATGTGAGCCAGAATGAACTTCTTCTCCTTTGAATTGTGGGCATTGGATATTTTCAACTAGAAAAGTAACCAAGAGAGCCCACAAGAAGGCCATCAGATGTGGGCCTTTGACCACAGACCCCCAGAACCGTGAGCCCAAACCAACTTTTTTTCTTCAAAAGTATCCTGCCTCAAGTATTCCGTTATAGTAACAACAAACTGCTTAATACACTGGTTTCATGTTTAGTAAGAAACAGGGTAATGGATTCGATCATGATAATTATGACAAAATATGTTTATGGGCTCATAGGCAAAGTGATACACAAGGAGTCCAAGGAAGGACAGACAACTTAACTGTTTATGTACTTATAATATATGTTATGTGTATGATATTATGTACAAAAGATGAGAGCTAGGGAGAGAGTACGAGATCTGCTCTGTACTGGGAGCTCTGTATACAACATCAACAAACCACCTTGGATGCTGCCTTCAGGCACCTCAGAGAAGTGGGGGATGGGGGCGGGCAAGGAACAACAGCCTCACGAGGAACAGGGGGCACATGTATCACAAAGAAAAAATGGAGGCGACACAATAGCAGATAAGAGAGTTATTCCCAGACAGATGTATCAGGGAGGAGTTCTCTGAGGGAAGCTAGGCCCAGCGAGGGTCGGTGAGGGAGCCTGAGGGCGGGGCCTGGTGGTTTTGGAAGAGAAGGAAGTCAGAGAAGGGCAGCAAGCCAGGAGGTGGTGGTGAAGTCGGTTTGTGCTTGATTGGACCAAGGAGCGAGCTCTGTGGGGGATGTGGCGTTCTGGACCAGGTGAAAGGACAAATATTTCACTGGGCAGAGGCACAGGCAACCCCGAAGAGCAGGCAGCACAGGGCGCACGTGGGGAGCGCAGGAGGAACCTGCTAGAAGGGACCCGAGGGTGGCGGCTGCGAGGGGGCTGGGGTGGAGCTGCAGCAGCTGCCGCAGTTGCAGAAGGGGGGACGGGGGACCAGGGGCCTTCGTGGTGCCCAAATGGGGGGAGAATGCACTCCTTGAGGGGCCGCTGTGCACTGTGGGACACAACAGCTCTTGAGGGTCTTTGTCTTCCTGAAACCTCCCCGAATGCCTCCCACCTCCAGGGGCGGCCCAGCCTCCCAGCCCCTAGGCACACCTTGTCTCCCCTCCGCGTGCTTCTGTACCAAGCGTGCCCAGGCTCCCCCGAGCGCCCGCTTTGTTCCCGCCTCCCTGGCCGCCTGGCCCATTTGCCCGGTCTCCATGGTGACGAGCCCCTCTAACGGATGCGCCTTCCCGTGGGGTCATGCCGCTGCCTCTTGGAGAGCTGTCACTTTCCGGCCTGCCTCCCTGCCCACTACATCCCTGTGTCACAGCCTCCTCTCCCCCAAATCAGCCGCACACACTGAAGGTCTGGCTTCACCTTCTCAGTTTGGTTCCCCTCTATTCTGTTTTCTGCTCAATTTCAAACGTCTCCAAAATGGCTTACTGGAAACTGTGCTGATCTGCTGTGGACTCAGTCTTTTGACAATGGGGAAGAGGATGACCTGGGTGCTGATGCACTGTTGAGGGTGCTGGGACACAGTGGCCCGGCTGGTGACGGCTCTGCTCTGTGTGGCATCTGGAAGAGGCACAGGCTGTGGTTCTAGCTAGGCCAGGTGGAATGTGTGTGAGCTGTGTTTGGTGATGACCTCTGAACACCCACTGTGACGGGCACCGAGAACTCTCTGTGGGAACAGATAGTCTCCTTCTACCTGCAGCCTTTGGGCTCACGGGGACAGGACCATCACATTTAGCAAAATTAGTGTCAGATGCCTGGTTACGTCTGAATTTCGGCTACAGAGTGTTTTTTGTTAAAGTGTAAGTATCAATAGTGTATTTGTTCTTTATCAGAAATTCAGATTAACTGGGTATCCTGTATTTTGTCTGTCTAAAAAAAAAAGGGAAAAAAAAGAAAACAAAACAGTAAACACAAAAGCAACATAATGGCCTATAATCCCAGCACTTGAGAGGCTGAGACAGGAGAATTGCCATGAGTTTGAGGCCAGCCTGGGCTAGATAGTGAGTTCAAAGCCAGCTTGAACTATATAGCAAGACTCTGTCTCAAAAATAAAAAACAAAACAAAACAAAAAAAAACCTAATTCCAAGACTATAGGTTATAGAAAAGAAATGCTCTGTGAGAGCATCCCAGGGGGCCTATTGGACAGCTAGGGAAGGCCTCCTGGAACCCTGGAGCACAGGGAGGAACTTATATATACATAGCATGGAGGAGGGCAATCCAGACATAGATAGCATGTGCAAAGGCCCTGAGGCAGGACAGAACTTACATGGTAACCAGCCAAACAGGCCAGTGTGATTTGAGTGTTTGGCAGGCAGATGTGTGCATACTTGAACTGATGACACACATACTCAACCTGACTACGATGAGTAGGTGCTCAAGAAATTGTAGCTGTTTGTATATTATTATTAATAGTTATATGAGATGTGATAAAAATATTGTTTAAATTTTAAAAATTTATTATAGAAAAAAACATTGCCATTAATTCTCAAAATATTCCCCTTCACTTCAAACCAGCTGAACCCATCATTCTTGCCACTTTCTGGGGCAGTTCTGGAAGTCCTTTTGTCAGGTCTTTAGTTGAGCTATCATGGCTGCCATGATGTCCTGAATCGATTCAAAATGTTCACCTTTCGTGGCCATTTGACTCTGGGGAAGAGTCAGAAGTTGCAAGGTACAAAACTTGGTAAGGAAGATGAGGACACTGTAATTTTTAAAGTCAATTTTATTTTATCCCATTCCCCCCCTCACACCCCACACTGTGATGTTTGTACAAACCTGCCTTTCTGTCGGATGGCACTCAGCAGCTGCATTCACCGTGTTTTTTATCATACTTTGTAAAAACACTCACAAAAGAGGACTTTCAGAACTGCTTTCAAGCTAGGCGTGGTGGCTCACACCTGTAATCCCAGCACTCGAGAGGCTGAGACAGGAGGATCGCTGTGAGTTCGAGACCAGCCTGGGCAACATAGTGAGTTCCAGGTCAGTCTCAACTACATAGTGAGAACCTGTCTCAAAAAAACAAAAAAAAACAAAAGTAAAAACAGAACTCTGCTTCCAGAAATTGACAAGAGCCGTGAAATAAGTGTGTTTGAAATGGGGGAGGAGGCAGTATTTTGAGGGTGATTAATGCAGTGTGTCTTCTAATGTAATACATTTTTAACTTCAAACATGCACTATAGTTTTGATCATTCCTTATAATTTTAAAAGTTCAAGCAAATATGAATTCCAGATATTTTGTGGAGTGCTTGCTCAGTGTACTAAACTATCTATGCGTGTGCGTGCACGTACTAGAGATTGAACCCAGGGCCTTCACACTGAACCACATTCCCAGCATTTTTTTTTTTTTTTAGCCTTATTAAATTGCCCAGGCTGGGCCTGAACCTTTGACCCTCCTTCCTCTACTGCCCAGAGTGCTGGGATTCCAGGTGTGCACCAACACCCCAACTAAGCTGAAACCTTTTATGTTAACTTTCTAAAAGAGGCGATCTCTGCGCACGCCGTGCTGAGTATCATTCAGCCAAGCACAACATATTCTGCCTGTACATTTGAAGTTGTCAGCCAGGCACAGTGCCTCCGCACTGTAATTTCAGCACTTTCGTAGTTTGAAGCAGAAAGACTGAAAATACAAGTCCCACCTGGGCAACTTGGCAAGACCCTGTTCAAAAGAAAGACTATTTTTAAAAAAGGACTGGGGATATAGCTCAGTTTAAAGGTCCCAAGTTCAATCTCCAGTACACACACACAAAAGAAATCTCTTTTAAAATTAAGGTGCAGAAGATTTTCTGAAATACCTACCTGAAAAATCTATTTTCTATCATAAGAAGTTAAAAAATGAAGACCCTTCACTCCATGCACGAAAAATGAGAAAAGCTATAACACACAATAGCAGATCACCAGAGAATACTTATTTCGGACCACAGGAACCTTGGACTTCCCACTCACCCCTTTGGTTGTGCTCCCTGTCCCTCCACATATGGGTGTGATTTGGCACCCGTCACCTGATTTCTCTGAGAACTGGGCTTCCTGTGTGTGAAATACACATGACAACACCACCTTCATCGTGGTGGTCCAGGCCAACCATGCCTGCCAAAGTGCTCCGAGGAGAATAGAGAGGAGCGGTGGTATACGGCCTGTTCCTCAGAATCACCATCGTGCTTCATTTTCCTGCAGTTTGCTGGGGCAAGAATAGAAGAGTCACAGAACTGCCCATGAGCACTGAAATGAAATTTAGTGCAGCCGCCTGTCTAATGGAGTTGACCTTCAGAAGGTCAACAGTGGGCTACGTGGGAAAGAATGGAGCCGCACCCTCCTCTCTGTTTCTTCCTTGTCAACTCCTTGCTGAGCCCAGGCTGACCCTTGGTTAACCTGTCACAACACCTGGACCACCGCAGGGTTTGGGGGATTGACTCCAGCGGAGCTAGCTCCTGGGGGCCTGGTTTTAATCTCTACCCCACAACTCTCAGCCCTATGAGCCTTAGTTTCCTCTTCCACTTAGGGGTTTGCAATCAGCACATCTACCTGGAGGACCCTGTTAAAATTCAGTGGGATGGTGCAGTGCCAGGACTATCAGGCACATCCCATGGTGCCCAGCGGGGTCAGTGCCAACTCTGAGGTGTCTGGAAGGTCCCAGTCACCGGTGGGCCTGTGGCTGGGTGTGCGCATGGACAGATGATAGGCACTGCCACCCCACAGCGGAGCCACCCAGTGGTAGCTCAGAGGAAAGACACCTGCGCTTTGGTCCCTTCCGTCTTAGTTAACTGAGGCCTCGGAGTCCATGGCAGTGGCTCGGGTCCTCAGCATGGATGTCTGCTCCTTGCATTGTCACTCTGAGCCCAGGTGGAGCACAGCCAGGTCCTGGGGAACTTAGCTTCCACCTTATTGTTTTTGCCGCATCTCAAAAGAAAAGTTTCCATTTTAAATTAACAGCATGCCCGCTGCCAATATTTGTGGTTACTACCTGTAACGTAAATCTCTTTTAGAGATGGGTGAGAGCAGCATACATAATGAAACAGCAACATGAAACTTGATTTAAAGTGCCTCTTCATTAATATAACAAATGAAGTGTACCCAAATCTGAAAGTATATTCCTTTGGGCCTAATTAAAATACTGAACAAAATACATGTGTATGTATATTTTAAATGAAGACATTCAGTAGCTAGAATTAGCTACAAAAATTAATTCAAATTGAAAAGTGCATTATGAGTGCATTGTTATTATTAATACAGCCAGTATGCTTCCTCTGAGGTCCCGCCAGTAATGTGCACCTGATTTAGAGCCAGTGCGATGTGACAGGCTGGCTTTGTTTGAAAAATACTGCACACCCTGCACCGTTGGCCCATGTAGACCTCGTGGCTACTTTAACTCTGTTGCCTTTGGGTCTGTAGGGAATTTCTGGGGCCTGAGGATGGAGTCAGAGCTGGGATGTTCTTCCTGGGTGCAGATCTGGTCCTCAGCCCAACTTCTGGCCTGCAAGGCACTGGCTAGAGTGTAGGAACAGATCAGGGCCAGGCCTGGAACACTTGACCTGGCATCCAGCAACTGGTCCCTGAGGCTAGCAAGAAGACACACAGAAAACACTAGGAGACAGGGATGGGACAGCAGGAACCAACATGAAAGATAGTGACCTCTGTAGAAACACAGTTTGTCTCAGCTGCTAAACTGAGGGCAGGGAGTTAGTGATGCATTTGCCAGGACACTCGCCCAGGCCCTTCAGAGCTGCCACACTGGGAGTACACCAAACCACCCCCCACCCGTGACCCAGGGAAAGATGCTAGAAGCTCACAGTCCACAGGCTGGGAGTGTGGTCCATGGAGGAAGATACCAGAAAGCCCCTCAACCACTGAGATCACGCCTTTGTTTCTAGGCTCTGGAGCAGGATACTTCTTACCATGACCCAGGGGGACATAAATCAGGCATAGATCAACCTCTCCACTGGGCAGGAAATGGACTCAAGGAGCAGAGGAGGTGACATGACATGGAGAAGTGTGTGTGACCTGAGAAGGGCCTGGCATATGTTCTTTAGGGATTGCTAGTGTGCAGGTACAGCTGTGACAAAAAGGTGGACTCTCTCCAGCAAGGACATTTGTGTTTAGGACAGGCAACCTTGAACTCCTCATCAGCAATACTTCTCACCCTCCAGTCTTCATCTGGAAATGGAGATCCCAGCCCTTTTTATTCTCTGGGCATCAATGGGAGGATGAAATTAAATATTTCATGTGAGGTATTGTTCCTCCGAGTGGTAAGTACTGCATAATTGTTAATCATTATTCTGTAAGTTACTGGCTCTTATTCCAGCCCCTGGGGACTGTTGGAAAGTCAAGGACCTTAATAGTAATTGACATTTGTATAGTGCTTTATAATTCACAAGTCATTCTCCTGTGTCTGATCTCTTCTGGCTAGGTGACAATGTAGGCCACACATTGCTGTTACCCTTCTTCGCCAAGGAAACAGGTTCAGAGGGCATGTGACCTGCCCAGTCTTCTGTAGCTCCTAACAGCTAGAGTGCAAGTTTCAACCTGAATCTCTTATTCTTCCTTTTCCACCAGGAGGGGGAGGGAATCCCCCGGGAGACCCCAGAGAAAGCTTTATAGAACTGTGGCCTTTATATCACAGGGCTGGTGCACACTGACAAGGGTTAGCCTGACCAGGAAGTATGTCCCCCAGAATACACTGATCTGGTCAGCAACTGGCTTTACTTCCATGCAGTTGCCGTCCATTTCCGTGGTGATGGGAAGACCCAAGGTCCAAGGTAAAATCTCTCCATTTCCTGTGACTTGTTGGAAGGCTAGTGGCTGCTACTAAAATCTAGTTGGAAACTATTAACAAGAAAATAATAAAGAATTTGGGGCTTGTGGGAATTCTTAGATCTCAGGTGGTTTTAATGTGGCCTTTTACATCTGAAGATTGTAGGAAATAGGGAAAGGAGACATTACCAGAACCCCTTCAGCGGGTCCTGATCTCCTGTGATCCAGGACAACACAAGGCAGATAAAAGAATAAAAACAGGAAATGAGAATTAGAGTGGAGCCTGGGTTCTGGGCCTGTTCGGTGCTGCTCTGGGCAGCAAAGAGGAAGGCACCCCTGAGCCTGCCACACAGGGAGTAACAGAGGGCTCAGAGGGTGGTGATAACCCTAAATTGACAAGAATCTTATAAACGGAGGAAGTGTCCGTTGTATTGGAGCGTGGCAATAGTCCTATGACCATGAGGATCTTGTGCTGCTGAGGATCTAAGGTCGATGAGAAGCTTATGTTGATTAGGATGGTGAGCTGAGCAAGGTGTTCTTACAACAGTAGGTGAGATGAGTTAAGCTGATGAGGAATCTGTCCCTCTCCAGGTGAAACCTTTTTCTTACTACTCGGTTCTTGAGGAAACAGGGTGCCTTCAGCTGTTGTAATCTTCCCCTTGAGTGTCACAGCATCATGGGAATGTTGAGGTCTCAGCTGTGACCACAATAAAAAATGGAGTTAGGCTTCAGCATGTCACCAGCCTGCAGGCAAGAAGAGAGAAGGTCTAATCATAATTTAACTGTGAAATGACTTTTCGCCAAAATTATGCAGAACGTCTCCTGACAGAAAATGCTGTGCTATTTCTCATGACCACAAGCCAAGATGAGAAAACACCACCCACGTAGGCCTTACCTGGGCTGATTCCAATCAGGGTCCTTGCATGGCAGTATTCCTAAATACAGTGGGGCTGCTATGGTTTTAGAAAGCTAATGTAGGTGTCCTCCATGAAAAGACCAAGAGAGCCTCTCTTCCTGGCCAGTGTCCCACACCCCAGCTCAGCCACACTAAAGTGACAGCATGCTGTTATGTTACTCCATGAACAAGATCTCCATAGACTGGGTTCAAAATCAGGTCCAGACAGACAAGGGTGAGAGACACCAAAACAGAAAAGGTTGGTAGGGCCTCTTTGGTGGCGAAAGGCAGTCGCCTGGTCTCAATTTTCTAAGGTCAAGAGGGCTGCAGGCTCGTTTACCATGGGGGAAAACAGTTGCATGAGTGGTAGTGGAGTTTGTTTAGGTGTGTGCACAGGAAGTCCTGCCCACATTTGGGCGATGGATTCCGGAAACTCATTGTTCCCTGGAGAAGTGATGGCGACAGAGAACATCACTGGACTTCAAGGGCTCGTGGGTAGAATTAAAAGCTAGTCAAAGCAGTTTTGAAAGATAAAGAGGTCGAAGGGGTGTTAGCCACCAGACTTGTGAGACACAGCCACAGGGCTCCACGAGGCCCCCAAACCCCTGGCTTTTCCCCACATTGGGTGCCTCCGCTGCCCCAGTTTTGTACAGATCCTCTTCCTGGAATGCCCATCCTCTCTCTCTGCCTCCAAGGCTCAGCCTGTTTGACCATCGTGCAGATTTGAGAGGATTGGTAGGATTTGGATCAGATTGGATTTGATATTAAGAAAAGCAAAGAAGAGAAAGATGTCTGAAATAGGTCAGGTAATAGAAATAAACTATTTGTAAATAGGGAAGGGAGGAGGTGAAGGGAGGGCAAGGGGAAGGGGAAAAAATGAGAACCAAGACCTGTCATGTAGAGGTACGAGATCCCAATGATGAATGTAACTGTACTGTGTACCTAAAATGTACCAGTAACCTCAATGAGGAAAAGAAATAGGTCAGGTGGTACTTGGATTGGAGTACTTGGGGCTGTGGTACAGTTGTTCCTCTTATGCGTGGAGAGCATGTTCCAAGACCTCAGGGATGCCTCAGACCATGGATACTACTAAATCTTATATATATAAATATATACAGTAAGTCCCTGACTTATGAATGTTTGAGTTGCCACCTTTCACAGGTGCACTGTATAAGATTCATCTTGTCAGCTTGTGAATGAATCTGACTTATGAACAATGCTCCCAGAACAGAACTCATTTATAAACTGGAGACTTACTGTGCATGTTTTTCCTATACATGCATATCTATGATGATGCTTACTTTACAAATTAGACAAGTAAGACATTAACAACAACAGTGAAATAGAATAATTATAACAGTATATTCTAATACCAGTTATGTGACTATGTGGTTTCTCTGCTTGAAAAGAGACAAGACAAATATTAATGCTCTCAGACCACAGTTGGCTGTAGAAGGTAGCAAATGGCAGAAATGAAGCCCCGAATAAGACAAGACTACTGTCTACAAGCAGTGGGGAAACTGGCGAGAGGGACTCTCTTCTTCCTTCTGACAGGGTAGTTCTCCCCTCACTGAAGATGGATGAGGGCCCAGGCATGGTGAGGAACCCGGAGGTTACTAGTTGTTGGTGGTCAGAGCTGGGTGAGAGCGGGAGACTCGGGACAAAGGGGACGGCTAGGGGCCAGGCGGCCTCTGTCCTGGCAATTTTGACTTAGCTCTTTTAACTTGACTTTCTTTACAGCTCTGGAATGGAACTCTAAGCTCTAAGCTTTTTTTAAATAAGCATTCTAACTATGGAGCTCCTCAGCTGATGGCTTTGAGGGAAGTTGAGGAGGTGGCTGGGATGGCCAGACTGTGCCGCATGCATGAGCAGCTGCTGAGGAGGGTAAAGGCTACGTCCCTGGCCTTTACCTATAAGAAGAAACTGGGGCTGCTAAGAACCCAGAGAAAGATGCTAGACGGACCCCAGTGCGGCCCTGTCCGTGGTTGGTGCAGTGTGCACTCCAAGCAAAAAATCTCTTAGGCACAATCACTGGGCCTGGAATGGCGGCAGCTTCCCAGGCCGGTACTGGGCAGCAGAGAAGGTCCAGGACGTGGGTGTAAACAGGACAGGCTCCGGTGCTGTTGAGAACCAGAGGCTGCAGGAGGGCACTCGGGCAGCCGGGAGAGCGGGCGCCCCGGGGGTCGGGAGATATCTGGCAAGTGCTGGAGCTCAGCTCCCGGGCGGGTGTGGCAGAAGTGCGGGGTGGAGAAGGGTCCTAGAGCCACTGCCTCGCTGGGGACGCGGGGAGGACGACCCAGGACTGGGACAGAGGCAGAGGAGGACCACGGGAATCACCCGGGAGCCTGCGCGCATGTGTGCATATGTGTGTGAGTACAGGGGGGCGCCTCCGGACGAGCTCAGACACCCGCATTTCCAACCGGGCCGACCTTGAAATTTGGCGAGATTCTCTCGTAGGCTCAGGCTTTCCTCCGCGCTTGTGTGTGAGTGAGGAAAAGGTGTTCCCTGAGGACCACACTCCTCGCCCCGTCTGGTGGCCGGCGACCCCGCAGCCCTGGGGCACGTGCCCTAGTCGTCCTAGCCTCAGTGACCTCAGTCAGGCTGTGCTTCCCTTGTTGGCCACCAAGGTGCAAGCAAAGGTGTGAGGGTCCGCGGCAGCCTGAGGTCTAATTGGAAGTGAGAGCTAAAGATGAGAAATTTAGTTTTGTAAAGTGAAATGCCAGGAATTTAGTCTCAAAACCACCCCTGGCCCTTTGGTATTTGTCTATCTTTATCCTTGGCAGTGTGTGTGTGATTTCTGTGTTTCAAAGGAAGAACTTTAAAGGTTCAAAAAGCTCCAAAGATTTCATGTAGCTCATTTAAAAGCACTTTGATGGTTTAAATGCAGACGCATGATATCTCTTAAATTACACGGGGTTTTAACTCCAAGGGGAAATGTCTTTGGCAAATGGACTGGGATTTAGTCTTGTATGGGTTGCGGGTTTTTTCCTTAGGAGCATGTATCATATTGAGATTGATGGGAGGAGAACAAGGAGGGAACAGAGGCACCAGCTGAAGGACACAAGGCTTCCTGCCCCCTGGCCTCATGAGGCTCTCAGAGGAGAGAAAGGACAGAACTGGGCTCGGCCAGCTCCTCCTGGGCAGGGGTGGCAAGGTGGTCACAGTTGAGCCCTGAAGAGTCATGGCTAAGCCCCTGTAGGGAGGGGCTGTGTGTTAGCTTTCTGTCCTGCTATAAAATTCCTGAGAGAAACAACTTAAAGGTGGGATTTATTTTGGCTCATGGTTTCAGAAGTTTCAGTACACGGTCACTTGGCTCTGTTGCTTCTGACCCCTGGAGAGGCCAAACCTGGTGGCAGAGAACATGGGGTGGAGGAAAGTGGCTCACCTCACGACAGACAGGAGGGAAGGGGCAGGAGACCCAATGCCTCTTCCATAGCACATCCCAGTGGCCACTTCCTCCAACTGGACACCACCTCCCAGTAACACCACCTGCTGAGGACTAAACTTTTCACACAGGAGACTTCAGAGGCTATTTCAGATCCAAACCATAGCACCGAACTTCAGTGCCCTCATCTATGAAGTGGGACCATGGTGGTGCCTCAAGCTCCAGGTTATTATGAGAATTAATCTAGAGCCCTGCCAAGTGCTTGGCAAAGAGCCCGGCCCAGGGCACTTTGGGGAATATGTGTCGATGGTGACGATGGTAAAAGGGGTGGTGATGGTGGTGATGGTACTAGTGTGGGTGGTAAGGGTGAGGGTCGCCCCATAAACTCTCAGCACTGGGTCCTAGTGTTATCACCAGTCTCTTACACTGTGATACGTCTGTGCCATGTGTTGCTGGTGCATGGCATGTCACCCCCCAGCACAGGTGTCCTGACCTTCCCTTGTGGTCAGCTTTATGGACAAGAAACCAACCCTCAATCCAACAGCTCTCGCAGCTGGTAGTTTTTCAGGGTCATGTGCTCCTGGCATGAGAGTTACCTTTGGTGAAGGGCACATGAGGTATCAACCTCTCCTGCCTGGTTTAGGCATAGCAGGCTTTGCTGGGCATTTCTAGAGCTGCCAGAGTGTTGGGACAGTGTTGGCCTTGTGTATGCGCCAGAGATGGAATAAAAGAACAGTTCTCTAAACTATTTCTTAGAACAATGAACTTGGAAATGAGATTTCCAGGAAGAGAGGAGTTTTGGAAGATAGCTTTAAGGGGTTGTGGTCCCTTCCAGCAAGGCTGAAAATGGGGTAACAGGCCATGTGGATGGGCTGAGTCCAGTCCCACAGCCCCCCACCTCCTAGTCTTCCCTGGAGCCCTTTGTATACACAGCAAAGATTTCTTGCTTATGAGCCATCCCACCCCAAGGGATCTCCACGCTCTCCCCTGCCCCTGAGTTGACACAATTTCAGCTCTGCTTTTTGTTTGTTTGTTTATTTTTGGCTACACATTTCCTATGCCCAGTTCCAGTTGGGATTGCAAGGTAAGGCTCTAGAGTGCAAGTCCCCACAAGGCTTCCTCAAAGGTCTCACAGAGCACTTCACAGACAGCAGGGGTGGGGGCACATTCAGCCCCTCCCATGCCTTTGCACATGCTGAGTGTTGGTGAGTCTCCAGAGTAGACAAAGGACCAGTGATGGGGAAGGGTGGCCACCATCTTTCCAGGGCACGCTCTGCCCTTGTCCTTCCCAGTTCAGTTGGCTCCAGTTGTCCTGTGCTTAGGACAATAGTTATACTCCAGGCAGAAGCAGTGGAGCAGCACATTGGGAGGTGCCTCTGGAGGGGAGCCACCTGCTGCTGGAAACATGCTCCTCCCTCAAATGTTAATGGAGCCCAAGAGCCCCTGGGAACCTGCCTCCTCCTTCACACTTGCAAGTCTTTGTGATTTTAAGCAATCAATATGATTAGCCTTTTAAAAAACTAATTCCTCATCCAGTTGGCTTTCATTCCAGACTCAGAAATGCCTCAGAAGGAGAAACCACCCCCACTGGATGCCTGTTGAAAAGTGCAAAGCCTTGATTTTCCTGTATGATTCACTGTGGGGCTGGGGGCTGGTGGAGGTGGGGACAGAGTGGGAAGAACTCAGTGAGACACTGCCGTCATCCTAATCTCTATTACTGAAATGGATGGCGAGGTGGGGATTACTGCAGCTAGAAATCAGCTTTGTGTTTTGGATAATCTAATACATTTTTCAAGTGTTGTTCTCACTGTTTGGCATGCACAGAACTGCTCAGTTGGCCCAAAGTTTGCAATCAATCTCTCTCTCTCTCTCTCTCTCTCTCTCTCTCTCTTTCCTGTACACTCCCCACCCGGCCTTGCCACCCCCTCAGAACCTTCCTGATATTTTATACATAAACCAGTTTGGATTCACAGGGCATTCCAGCTAGTAAATGCTCTGAAGATTCATCTTTATGGACTAGCAGCCCAGCCTTGTAGGCGTCCTGGCTTCTTAAGATTAAAAGGAATTTCATTTGGTGTGTTGTGCTATGGGGGAGTCCATGCTGACGGGGTTGCTAGGTTCCCTTGTTATTATGTGTGCTCTTCTCCAGGGAGACAGGAGACAAGCTAGAGAGAAGGCCTCAGGGTGGGGCCCTCAGAAAAATGATCTTTTTTTATTTCCTCTCTTATCCTGAGCCCTTTGAAGCTCCCAAGACCCAAGGGAACAACAGCAGTGAATTTCAGTGGCCAGTATGCCTGTCTGTTAGTTACTGTGGCCCAGGACGCCAGGAAAGGGCCCAGGGATCAAACAGATGAAGACAGCTGTTGGGGGAGGGGCCCAGCCCTACCCTAGGAAAGGAAAACAGTTGCCATTTCATTTGCTTTAAAGTACAGCCCTTGTAATAAATGCTCTCTGAAAATGTGCTGAGCAAACACCTCCATGTTCATCAATATGTGGGGCTGTTTATTGCCTCATAAACTTGGAAGCAAGTGATACTGTCTCCTAAATCAATGGCTGCATGGACAGCCTTGGCACTACAGGAGAACACTACATCCAGGCCGAGGCAGCGCTGAAATTAACGGCTGGAGCAATGACTGAAAGGTGCTTAGTCACTGCAGAGGGAAACTGGAGCTGTTCCAGAGGGCAGGTGGCCTTGGGACCCAGCGGGGCCAGAATGACTGACAGGGCATCCTCACTGGCATGCTTGCTATCATGGGGAAGCGTGGACGGGAGCTGGTGACCCGACCCTGGGCAGGGAAAGGGAGCGTTGTCTGAGGGCCTGGCTGGGTGTCCCTGCTCTGCATCCCCAGCACCTTGTAGCAGGCCACTCAAGGCAATGCTGGAGAAAAAGGTGGAGGGAAGGAACCAGGCAGCCAGGTTTCAGTGTGACCTCAGGAAGTGTGAATAGGGGTGGAGACTGCAACCCCACAGTGCCCCACCTCTTCTGGGACCTGCAGCTTCTAGGATGGACACCGGTAAGGACACTTGTCACTGAGGATGCTGTGTGTTTAGGAAGGAGCAGCCATGAGAGTCAGGGAAGACCACGGTGAAGGGCTAGAGAAGGAGGCACCTGCGAAATGAGCTTGGCTGCCTCCTGTACTCACTCAGGTGTGTTGAATGGTGGCTTCCAAAGGATATGTCCACATCCTAATCCCCGGAGCCTTAGATGTGACTTTATTGGGGGAGAATCTTCACCGATGTACTTAAGGATCTTGAGAGGGCATCATGGATTATGTAGGTGAGCCCTCAAGCCAGTGACAAGTGTTCTTATGAAAGAGAGAGAGAGAGAGAGGGAGGGAGAGAGAGAGAGTCAAGAGAAAAAAGAAGGCATAGAGGAGAGGAGGAGGTCATGTTAGGGTGGAGGGAAGGAATGCAGTGATGTGACTACAAGCCAAGAACCTGATTCTGGGCTTCTGTCCTCCAAACACAGAGAATGAATTTGTTTTTTAAGCCATGAGGGGGCTGGTGATGTAGCTCAGTGCCTGGGTTTGAATCTTGGTACCAAAAAACAAAACATAACAAAACCCACCTGGGGTATGATCAATTGGTAGCATCAGCCACAGGAGACCAATGTACATGAAGTGTGAGTGGAAAACACCATTTGCATTTATATTTTTAAAACTTATTACAGTAAAGGGTATATTTCTATTAGTCCCCCCAAATACTCCCTCTCAATTTGAATACACTTACCTCCCATTTTTGCCACTTTGTGAAGCAATTCTGCAAGTGCACTGTCATGGCTGCCTTGATGTCCTGAGTCAACTTAAAAGTTTTACCTTTCATGGTCATTTTGACTTTGGGGAAGAGCCAGAAGTCACATGGTGCCAGATATGGTAAATAAGGTAAATAAGGCCACATGGTAATGTTTACGAGTCTGCCTTTCCGTTGGATGGCGCTCAGGAGCAGAATTCATTGTATTTCGTATCACACTTCATAACAGCATTCATGAAAGAGGACTTCCAGAAGTGCTTCAGAAAGGGCAAGGAAAATGGGATAAGTGTGTTTAAAGTGTGAAGGATGTTTTGAGGGAGTAGTTTAATGCCAATGTCTTTTACCATCATTTAAAAAGATTTTAGTCATCACTGCATATTTCAATCACCCCGTAGGTTTCTTTTCCCTAACCTGGGCTCACACAGAGTCTTCTAGCAGCTGCTCCTACATTCTTGTGGGACAACTGCTTCGCAAAGCACTGCCCTGGCACAAGGCTGGAGAACTCTGCGTCTCTGCTCGCTCTTTCAGCCTCAGCAGGGGCCCTCAGAACAGTGCCAAAGTGCATCTGGTGGCCTTTATGCCTCGATTTGGTAACCCACTCTGGCACACCAGGACTTCTGCAGGCTAAAAGTGTCAATCAAAGCAGTAGTCGCCAGTAGGAGATCCCGAGGCCAACCCTGAGCCACGGGGCAAACGAAGGAAAGTTGTGATGCTCACGTGCAGTTTGCATCCCAATTGCGTTTGCTGTGCTTCTTGTCTAGATCCCAGTTCTTTCACACTAATCCCCTGTCCCAGGGAAGTGTATCCCTAGTTCTCACTTGTTTTCAAAGCTCACCCATCCCCTCGGCCTAGGGCAGAGGATGGGCAGTGCCTGAGCCGGGGCAAAGTCACAGGGCAGCCATTTTCCAAGTGGGCAAGCGAGCTGACCACCCCACGGGGGAGGTACACAGGGGCTGAGTCCTCTGGTGGACTAAGGAGCCTGCCGTTGGGGAAATGTCTGCCTTGCTCTTAAGAACTTCACTGTGCCTTGTGAATTTTGAGTGTGGTTCAAATTCAGGTTCTGCTTACAGGATCAGAAATCCAAACCATTCTCTCCCAGAGATAGAGGATTTCCTCTCATAGAGAGCTTATGGCAGAATGTTGTGGCTCCAGGACAACAATTTATTGACCAATAGTGAGAAATATGTAGGCTCATCTGTGCAAAATGGCCAATATTTGAATGCTTTCAACCTACAAAAGTGGCAATTTCATATGGTTCAAAATTAACCTCACCACAGGGATCTGGACTGCGCAGATCTGCATGGCCACAGTTTCCCCCACAGGCCCCATATGTGGAAGCCTGGTTATAATCAAAGACGGACTTGATGAGAGATGAACCGAAGTGAGGATTCTGGGAAACAAAAATGTGGCTGGGAGACAGCTGTCAGCTGGGATCGGTCTGGCATTCAGCATAGCTGTGACATTTGCCTGTTGAACAAACATAATTTCACCGAACACCAGTTTCAAACAAGGTCACTCTGTGACCAGGATGGAAAGAGACAAGAACAAGGGCACTCCATAATTACATTTGAATACAGACAAAAACAAGCACACTGTTCAAACTACAAAAGTGATCACACAAGCTGACATATGCCTGTAATCCCAGCACCTGGGGGAAGCTGAGGCAGGAAGATTTCAAGTTCAAGCCCAGCCTGATAACTTATTACCTTCATGACGCCCTATCTCAAAATAAAAAAGGATTGGGCATGTAGCTCAGTACCTCAAAAACAAAATAAAACAATAAAATACATCCCTTTCTCTCAACCAGCCATAGCCTATCACCATCACTTTGTGACCTAGATAAAAATTAATGATACCCAATCTTACCTGATTTCAATGTGCCAATACCCAGTCAGACCCAACTTTAATGTTCTAATACTGAGTCCAGAGCGACTGTTCTCCAAATCACCTAAAATCCCAAATCCTATCCTATAACAAGTTCTTCTCCAGTGTGCAGACAGACCCTCTGCACTAGTTCACATCTGACTCTGTGGGTGGCCACTGGAAGCCAGTCTTGTAAGTTCTTACATATTTGTGTGTGTGTGTGTGTGTGTTGTATTATGTCTGTTTCTCTAGTAAGCACTAACTGATTGGGCCAGCTATGTAGCTCAGTGGCACACCACCTACCTGCCAAGCATGAGGACCTGAGTTCGATTCCTGGTACCCCCCCCGAAAAAAACCACTGACTGATACAACCACTATCACTACCACAGTCATCACCACTACTATCACCCTGCTAAGAAGATATATATATATCTATATATCTATATATCTTATTCTCCTTCAACTCTGCAAATAATGTACTACCGTCTTCATTTTCCCAATGAAGCTACTGTGGTTCAGAGGTGTTACAGACAGTATGTTTCTGTCCCCCCAAAATTCCCATGTTTACATGCCAGCCCCAACCTATCACCACTACAATCTCTTC
Organism: Fukomys damarensis; assembly: GCF_012274545.1. Classification (NCBI taxonomy): domain Eukaryota; kingdom Metazoa; phylum Chordata; class Mammalia; order Rodentia; family Bathyergidae; genus Fukomys; species Fukomys damarensis. The sequence continues at coordinate 26,931,103 of NW_022900926.1, read as the reverse complement.
CACTTTGCTGTGACTACCACCATCACAATAATCACTCACACCATTTTTGAGACCATCACCATCATTACCCCCATAGTTACTAACATCAATGCTGCCACCATGATGACTGTGGGGGTTATGGTGATGGTAGTACTGGTAGTGTTAAGAAATGATTAGGCCCTAAGGGTGGAGCCCTCATGAATAGGATTAGTGCCCTTATAAAAGAGCTCTCTTGCCCTTTCCACTATGTGAGGACACAACAAGGAGGTAGCTATCTACAACCTACCAGATGGCTCTCATCAGAACCCAACCCTTCTGGTACCCTGATGTCAGACTGCCAGCATCCAGAACTGTGGTTAAATCTCTATAGTATGCAAGCCACTCAGACTATGGTGATTTTTTTAATGGCAGCTCCAATGGAGGTTAAGTAATTGGCTTAGATCACACAGCTAGAAACTGGCTGAAATGGATCTGGATCCCCACTCAGCTAGGGACAAGCTGCTGCTTTTCACCTGGCGGAATACCCCCTTGCTTAGCCCACAGTTGCCCCCCCACCCTCTGCCCCCAACCCCCTTCCCTAGCAGGTGGTTCTGTGACTCGGGTGCAGCCCTGGCTGACCCATCTGACTTGGTGTTTCTGCGGTGTGGTTCCGCGTGTTCACTCGAGTCTCGTGTGTGGTTTTTACAGTGTAGCTAGAACAGGATGACCTTATTCCCTGCATATCCAACTTCTCAGTCTCTTTCCCTGCATGTGCCAAAGGCAGTGAACACATAAATTCTATCCAGAGCCAAGAATAGAAACCAAGATTTATGAGTCTCCATCTATTACTGTAACCGGCAAGATCACTTACTCCCCATATCCTTTATTGCATGACCATATTTTTCTTCATAAATGGCACCTTTTAAAGATACTACATAAAGGGGCCCCATTCAAAGTCTTAAATTCAAATTATTTGGGCTCTTTAAGAACATACGAAGCATCTGAACTATGGGTGGAAAATATCCTTTTTACATGCTTGAGTAAGCCCAAAACAGCTTAAAGGATTTTCTTCAAGTTTTCAAAATATATATATAATTCACTTCTGGACTGTGGCAAGAAATATGATAAATTTTGACACAAAAGCAAAGCCTCTAGAGAAAAATAGCTTATGTGACTGTGCGAAGCTGAGGGTCTGTAGCAGACATGGCCCACGAGCACAGTTGCCACAGGATCACCATGCAGATGTGCGGGCAGGTCCCAGAGGACCGGGCTCATGGGGGCTGAGAGGGCATCTGGATCTTAAGGAAGACAGCGCGTGCATGTGTGTGTGTGTGTGTGTGTGTGTGTGTGTGTGTGTGTGTGTGTGTGTG